>NC_086449.1:44789909-45111409 GCF_028390025.1 Pseudophryne corroboree | reverse complement strand
CTTCTCCATCAAGAAGCATAATTAAAGTACCTAGCAATTCTTACTTCAGATTCATCTATAGCCCAGTGGTCCCAGCTCCTGTGCCCATAGTTGTCCAAGGATCCAGACAGGATGAATCCTGACAATTTGAGGTTGGAATGTCTTGTATCTGATTTTCACACCTTTGTCTCCAGCCCTGTCTTGAGCTATACGGGCCTCGCATATTCTGTGTTCCTTCTCCCCCATCAGCCACCTACATACCCGATTGTCATCGGTATCCGTTCACATGGTCGACCATGTCATGTGTCGACCATTTTCATGTGTTGACCATGTGTCCATGTTGACCATGTCAATGTCGACCAATAGTGGTTGACCTAATGACCGTCGGCCTTAACATGATCGACCATCCAAACGGATACCCAAATCCTCTGTGCCACAATAATTGTCTGTGTTAAAAAGGTGCTTTTTAAATATAATTTGCTCAGACTCAAACCTGAGCGTTTCTCCTTGACTAAAGTTATTACCTCTACAGCCTGTGGAGTTACTAGGATAATATCACTGGTTTCTATATAAACAGTGTACAGCGTGGCACTCCAGGAGTGTAATATAACTTTACTACAGTAGATGACTTCATGGGATAAACATAACCCAACATTACAGAGGAAATAGGTGTAGCACTCGCAGTATAAGCCTGCAGACAGGAATACTGAAACATTGGAAGCTATTGCTGTCTCAAGATTTACGCTGCTTGTGCCCAGAGTGCTGCACCTATTGGTGTTTTCTCTCTCTCTCTCTCTCTCTCTCTCTCTCTCTCTCTCTCTCTCTCTCTCTCTCTCTTATAAGACCAACAGTACCCTTATCTTACGCCTGTAAAGCAGCGCTACAGGAGAGATCTCTGTTGATAGACCTCAATTACGTACAATATAATAAAACACAGTTCCCAGGCGCTCTATAGTGGACGTAGTTACTGTATAACAAATTTTTCGAAGAAAATCCAAGTGGATGTATAATAAGCACTGGAGAATAAAGGTTCCTGGGTTTGTCAGTCATAATAAGAATTTACTTACCGATAATTCTATTTCTCATAGTCCGTAGTGGATGCTGGGGACTCCGAAAGGACCATGGGGAATAGCGGCTCCGCAGGAGACTGGGCACAAAGTAAAAGCTTTAGGACTAGCTGGTGTGCACTGGCTCCTCCCCCTATGACCCTCCTCCAAGCCTCAGTTAGGATACTGTGCCCGGACGAGCGTACACAATAAGGAAGGATTTTGAATCCCGGGTAAGACTCATTACCAGCCACACCAATCACACCGTACAACTTGTGATCTGAACCCAGTTAACAGCATGATAACAGAAGGAGCCTCTGAAAAGATGGCTCACAACAACAATAACCCGATTTTTGTAACAATAACTATGTACAAATAATGCAGACAATCCGCACTTGGGATGGGCGCCCAGCATCCACTACGGACTATGAGAAATAGAATTATCGGTAAGTAAATTCTTATTTTCTCTAACGTCCTAGTGGATGCTGGGGACTCCGAAAGGACCATGGGGATTATACCAAAGCTCCCAAACGGGCGGGAGAGTGCGAATGACTCTGCAGCACCAAATGAGAGAACTCCAGGTCCTCCTCAGCCAGGGTATCAAATTTGTAGAATTTAGCAAACGTGTTTGCCCCTGACCAAGTAGCTGCTCGGCAAAGTTGTAAAGCCGAGACCCCTCGGGCAGCCGCCCAAGATGAGCCCACTTTCCGTGTGGAATGGGCTTTTATAGATTTTGGCTGTGGCAGGCCTGCCACAGAATGTGCAAGCTGAATTGTACTACAAATCCAACGAGCAATCGTCTGCTTAGAAGCAGGAGCACCCAGCTTGTTGGGTGCATACAGGATAAACAGCGAGTCAGATTTTCTGACTCCAGCCGACCTGGAAACATATATTTTCAGGGCCCTGACTACGTCCAGCAACTTGGAATCCTCCAAGTCCCTAGTAGCCGCAGGCACCACGATAGGTTGGTTTAAGTGAAATGCTGAAACCACCTTAGGGAGAAATTGAGGACGAGTCCTCAATTCTGCCCTGTCCGTATGAAAAATTAGGTAAGGGCTTTTATAGGATAAAGCCGCCAATTCTGATACACGCCTGGCTGAAGCCAGGGCTAACAGCATTACCACTTTCCAAGTGAGATACTTCAAGTCCACAGTGGTGAGTGGTTCAAACCAATGTGATTTTAGGAATCCCAACACTACATTGAGATCCCAAGGTGCCACTGGAGGCACAAAAGGAGGCTGTATATGCAGTACTCCCTTGACAAACGTCTGAACTTCAGGTACAGAAGCTAGTTCTTTTTGGAAGAATATCGACAGGGCCGAAATTTGAACCTTAATGGACCCTAATTTGAGGCCCATAGACAGTCCTGTTTGCAGGAAATGCAGGAATCGACCCAGTTGAAATTCCTCCGTAGGGGCCTTCCTGGCCTCGCACCACGCAACATATTTACGCCAAATACGGTGATAATGTTGTACGGTTACATCCTTCCTGGCTTTGATCAGGGTAGGGATGACTTCATCCGGAATGCCTTTTTCCTTCAGGATCCGGCGTTCAACCGCCATGCCGTCAAACGCAGCCGCGGTAAGTCTTGGAACAGACATGGTCCCTGCTGGAGCAGGTCCTGTCTTAGAGGTAGAGGCCACGGGTCTTCCGTGAGCATCTCTTGAATTTCCGGGTACCAAGTCCTTCTTGGCCAATCCGGAGCCACGAGTATAGTCTTTACTCCTCTCCTTCTTATGATTCTCAGTACTTTTGGTATGAGAGGAAGAGGAGGGAACACATACACTGACCGGTACACCCACGGTGTTACCAGAGCGTCCACAGCTATTGCCTGAGGGTCCCTTGACCTGGAACAATATCTGTCCAGTTTTTTGTTGAGGCGAGACGCCATCATGTCCACCTTTGGTTTTTCCCAACGGTTTACAATCATATGGAAGACTTCCGGGTGAAGTCCCCACTCCCCCGGGTGAAGATCGTGTCTGCTGAGGAAGTCTGCTTCCCAGTTGTCCACTCCCGGAATGAACACTGCTGACAGTGCTATCACATGATTTTCCGCCCAGCGAAGAATCCTTGCCACTTCCGTCATTGCCCTCCTGCTTCTTGTGCCGCCCTGTCTGTTTACGTGGGCGACTGCCGTGATGTTGTCCGACTGGATCAATACTGGCTGACCCTGAAGCAGAGGCCTTGCCTGACTTAGGGCATTGTAAATGGCCCTTAGTTCCAGGATATTTATGTGAAGTGACGTTTCCATGCTTGACCACAAGCCCTGGAAATTTTTTCCCTGTGTGACTGCTCCCCAGCCTCTCAGGCTGGCATCCGTGGTCACCAGGGCCCAATCCTGAATGCCGAATCTGCGGCCCTCTAGGAGATGAGCACTCTGTAACCACCACAGGAGAGACACCCTTGTCCTTGGAGACAGGGTTATCCGCTGATGCATTTGAAGATGCGATCCGGACCATTTGTCTAGCAGATCCAACTGAAAAGTTCTTGCGTGGAATCTGCCGAATGGAATCGCTTCGTAAGAAGCCACCATCTTTCCCAGGACCCTTGTGCACTGATGCACTGACACCTGGCCTGGTCTCAGGAGTTTCCTGACTAGGTCGGATAACTCCCTGGCTTTCTCTTCCGGGAGAAACACCTTTTTCTGTACTGTGTCCAGAATCATCCCTAGGAACAGCAGACGTGTCGTCGGAATCAGCTGCGATTTTGGAATATTTAGAATCCATCCGTGCTGTCGTAGTACTATTTGCGATAGTGCTACTCCGACCTCTAACTGTTCTCTGGACCGTGCCCTTATCAGGAGATCGTCCAAGTAAGGGATAATTAAGACGCCTTTTCTTCGAAGAAGAATCATCATTTCGGCCATTACCTTGGTAAAGACCCGGGGTGCCGTGGACAATCCAAACGGCAGCGTCTGAAACTGATAGTGACAGTTCTGTACCACAAACCTGAGGTACCCTTGGTGAGAAGGGCAAATTGGGACATGGAGGTAAGCATCCTTGATGTCCAGAGACACCATGTAGTCCCCTTCTTCCAGGTTCGCTATCACTGCTCTGAGTGACTCCATCTTGAACTTGAACCTTTTTATGTAAGTGTTCAAGGCTTTCAGATTTAAAATGGGTCTCACCGAGCCGTCCGGCTTCGGCACCACAAACAGCGTGGAGTAATACCCCTTTCCCTGTTGTAGGAGGGGTACCTTGATTATCACTTGCTGGGAATACAGCTTGTGAATGGCTTCCAATACCGCCTCCCTGTCGGGGGTAGACGTTGGTAAAGCAGACTTCAAGAACCGGCGAGGGGGAGACGTCTCGAATTCCAATTTGTACCCCTGAGCTACTACCTGCAGGATCCAGGGGTCCACTTGCGAGTGAGCCCACTGCGCGCTGAAATTCTTGAGACGGGCCCCCACCGTGCCTGAGTCCGCTTGTAAGGCCCCAGCGTCATGCTGAGGACTTGGCAGAAGCGGGGGAGGGCTTCTGGTCGTGGGAAGAAGCTGTCTGTTGCAGTCTTTTTCCCCTTCCTCTGCCCCGGGGCAGATATGAGTGGCCTTTTGCCCGCTTGCCCTTATGGGGACGAAAGGACTGAGCCTGAAAAGGCGGTATCTTTTTCTGCTGCGAGGTGACTTGGGGTAAAAAGGTGGATTTCCCAGCCGTTGCCGTGGCCACCAGGTCCGATAGACCGCCCCCAAATAACTCCTCCCCTTTATACGGCAATACTTCCATATGCCGTTTGGAATCCGCATCCCCTGACCACTGTCGCGTCCATAATCCTCTTCTGGCAGAAATGGACATCGCACTTACTCTTGATGCCAGAGTGCAAATGTCTCTCTGTGCATCTCGCATATATAGGAATGCATCCTTTAAATGCTCTATAGTCAATAATATATTGTCCCTGTCCAGGGTATCAATATTTTGGGTCAGGGAATCCGACCAAGCCACCCCAGCACTGCACATCCAGGCTGAGGCGATTGCTGGTCGCAGTATAACACCAGTATGTGTGTATATACTTTTAAGGATATTTTCCAGCCTCCTATCTGCTGGCTCCTTAAGGGCGGCCGTTTCTGGAGATGGTAACGCCACTTGTTTTGATAAGCGTGTGAGCGCCTTATCCACCCTAGGGGGTGTTTCCCAACGAGCCCTTACCTCTGGTGGGAAGGGATATAGTGCCAATAATTTTTTAGAAATTAGCAGTTTTCTGTCGGGGGTAACCCACGCTTCATCACACACTTCATTCAATTCATCTGATTCAGGAAAAACTACGGGTAGTTTTTTCACACCCCACATAATACCCCTTTTTGTGGTACTTGCAGTATCAGAGATGTGCAAAACCTCCTTCATTGCCGTGATCATGTAACGTGTGGCCCTACTGGAAAATACGTTTGTTTCTTCACCGTCGACACTGGAGTCAGTGTCTGTGTCTGGGTCCGGGTCGACCCACTGAGGTAACGGGCGTTTAATAGCCCCTGACGGTGTTTGAGACGCCTGGACAGGCACTAACTGAGCTGCCGGCTGTCTCATGTCGTCAACAGTTTTCTGTAACGTGCCGACACTGTCACGTAATTCCTTAATTATGGCCATCCATTCAGGTGTCGACTCCCTAGGGGGTGACATCACCATTATAGGCAATTGCTCCGCCTCCACATCATTTTCCTCCTCATACATGTCGACACACACGTACCGACACCCAGCACACACACAGGGAATGCTCTGATAGAGGACAGGACCCACTTAGCCCTTTGGGGAGACAGAGGGAGAGTTTGCCAGCACACACCAGAGCGCTATATATGTATAGGGACAACCTTACAATAAGTGTCTATCCCTTATAGCTGCTTATATCTGTTATTTTGCCAAATAAGTGCCCCCCTCTCTTTTTTACCCTGTTTCTGTAGTTGCAGGATGCAGGGGAGATTCTGGGAGCCTTCCTACCAGCGGAGCTGTGTGGGAAAAATGGCGCTGTGTGCTGAGGAGATAGGCCCCGCCCCCTTCACGGCGGGCTCTTCTCCCGCTTTTTTCTGGAAAACTGGCAGGGGTTAAATACATCCATATAGCCCAGGAGCTATATGTGATGTATTTTTCGCCAACTAAGGTAAATTCATTGCTTCCCAGGACGCCCCCCCCCCCCAGCGTCCTGCACCCTCAGTGACCGGAGTGTGAAGTGTGCTGAGAGCAATGGCGCACAGCTGCAGTGCTGTGCGCTACCTTATGAAGACAGGAAAGTCTTCTGCTGCCGATTTATGGACCTCTTCTTGCTTCAGCATCTGTAAGGGGGCCGGCGGCGCGGCTCCGGGACCCATCCATGGCTGGGCCTGTGATCGTCCCTCTGGAGCTAATGTCCAGTAGCCTAAGAAACCCAATCCACTCTGCACGCAGGTGAGTTCGTTTCTCTCCCCTAAGTCCCTCGATGCAGTGAGCCCGTTGCCAGCAGGTCTCACTGAAAATAAAAAACCTATTTAAACTTTTACTCTAAGCAGCTCAGGAGAGCCACCTAGATTGCACCCTTCTCGTTCGGGCACAAAATCTAACTGAGGCTTGGAGGAGGGTCATAGGGGGAGGAGCCAGTGCACACCAGCTAGTCCTAAAGCTTTTACTTTGTGCCCAGTCTCCTGCGGAGCCGCTATTCCCCATGGTCCTTTCGGAGTCCCCAGCATCCACTAGGACGTTAGAGAAAAGCTATTTATCCAGTCTGTGAGAACACTCCCTGTTCAGCTCACACCTTGAAAAAAGGTGAGGGAGTACTTACTACATATTGAACATACTGGATATAACTTACTGGCATTTATATCTTTTATATGTAAAGACTGTAAAAAATAATTTTTAACTTTTATGTGTATAAATTGTGATATTAAATCAATATTTTTCACTAATTGGCCTTGGGCCTCTTGTGTGGGTGACTATGTGGTGAGGGGTCGTCTGTTTCAGGTCCCCAGGAACCATTATTCTCCAGTGCTTATTATACGTCCACTTGGATTTTCTTTGAAAAATTTGTTATAACTACGTCCACTATAGCGCGCCTGGGAACTGTGTTTTATATTGTACGTAATTGAGGTCTATCAACAGAGATCTCTCCTGTAGCGCTGCTCCTGTACAGGCGTAAGATAAGGGTACTGTTGGTCTTATATATATATATATATATAGAGAGAGAGAGAGAGAACACCAATAGGTGCAGCACTCTGGGCACAAGCAGCGTAAATCTTGAGACAGGAATAGCTTCCAATGTTCCAGTATTTATTGGACGCTATTCCTGTCTGCAGGCTTATACTGCGAGTGCTGCACCTATATCCTCTATAATGTTGGGTATGTTTATCCTATGAAGGCATCTACTGTAGTAAAGTTATCAGGGCCGAGACTAGGATTTTCGTCACCCGGGGCAAGGCAATCGTTTGCGCGCCCCCCTCCCCCTCCCAAAAACAAAAAACAACAACAACAACAACAACAGTAAAACAAACTCTGTCAGACTAAAATATCAGATTACCAGGACATTTGAAAAAAGGAGATACTATTGGACAATATTCCCCTATGTGCCTCAAATGCCCTACAGTGTGCGTCACATGCCCTGCAGCGCGTTCAACTACATGATCCACTGTGTCCCCCCATACATTGCACTATATCATAACACTTCATCACTGCACTACATTCTCCTATCCACTGCACTACATCACTATACTACATCCCCTACACGCTGAACTACATCACTACACAACATGCCCTTATCCACTGCACTACATCCCCTTATATGCTACACCACATCAGTGCACTACATGCCCCTATATACTGCAATACATGACCACACTACATACCCTATATGGTACACTACATCACTGCACTACATCTCCCTATAAGCTACACCACATCAGTGCACTACATGCCCCTATATACTGCAATACATTACTACACTACATACCCTATATGGTACACTACATGATTCACTACACTACATCCCCCTATAAGCTACACCAAATCCCCCATCTGGTAGGCAAAGCAGAGCTTGATACTGCTAACCGAGAGCACAGTGCGCTTCCATAGTTTGTACAGTGCACTGCACACTAGTCGCAGCACTGTGTGGCAAAGAAGAGAGTTTAAGACAGTAGCTGGCATAGAAGAGATCCCAGGTACTGGAGCTCACCTGCACAGCAGCGGAGCCAGCTGTGGGCAGACAGGTGGGTCAGAGACATTGCCAAGGGTGCAGTCTGGTGCCTCACTGGAGCAGCACAGCACTGCCGGTAAAAAAACAAGTAAAAAAAAACCCCTGTTCCTCTGTAACTCCTTGGCACCCCCTCAAATCCTGCACCCTGGGCGCATGCCCCCTTAGCCCCCCCCCCCCTAGTTACGGCCCTGAAGTTTTATTACACTCCTGGAGTGCCACGCTGTACACTGTTTATATAGAAACCAGTGATATTATCCTAGTAACTCCACAGACTGTAGAGGTAATAACTTAAGTCAAGGAGAAACGCTCAGGTTTGAGTCTGAGCAAATTATATTTAAAAAGCACCTTTTTAACACAGACAAATATTGTGGCATAGAAGATTTGGGTATCCGTTTGGATGGTCGATTATGCTAAGGCCGACGGTCATTAGGTCAACCACTATTGGTCGACATTGACATGGTCAACATGGACACATGGTCAACACATGAAAATGGTCGACACATGACAGGTCGACGCTTGAAAAGGCCGACGTGGCTTTAAAAAAAAATAGATTTTTCAATTTTTCATACTTTACCATCCACGTGGACTACGATTGGGAATAGTAACTTGTACCGAACGCAGCCGAAGCGGAGGGGACGCGGTACACTAATTGGGATTCCTGGTCATGTTATGGAAAGAGTGACACAAAAAACTCTAAAAAATCCATTTCGACCTTTTCATGTGTCGACCTGTCATGTGTCATGTGTCAACCATTTGTCAATGTCGACCTGAACATGGTTGACCACTCATACCAGAACTGAAGATTTGTACCAATTGCTAAAAATAACGAAGGATCAATTTTTTTATTATACGGAATATCCCTATCACATTATTAGGGAATAAAATGTACCAAGAGGATTCCGTATAAGGAACTTACCAGTGATTGGTACAGTAGGAACAGTACAAACCTGATTTCTGTAGAAAATAGTCATTTTAAATACTGTAAATGTGGATTAGATTTGATGTTCCTAGTAGTGGAATATGCTGGAAGGGAATTACTGTACATGCTACCCGACAGAAAATTGAGACATTTCGCACAGAAATATACATAAGAACAGACCCTTCTCAGAACCTTGCTGATGAAATAATTCATTTCCTGTGTGTCTGTTAATGATAATTTGTCTAAAGCTCTCCACAGG
Source organism: Pseudophryne corroboree (assembly GCF_028390025.1). Taxonomy (NCBI): domain Eukaryota; kingdom Metazoa; phylum Chordata; class Amphibia; order Anura; family Myobatrachidae; genus Pseudophryne; species Pseudophryne corroboree. The sequence goes on along the minus strand of NC_086449.1, from coordinate 45,102,063 downwards.
AGAGATGGTAGCTATCTTCCAATGTCAAACAAGCCACCTGATTGAATTATATGACTCCTACTATCATAAATGATCTGGCTCAGACTTTGGTACAAATGTACATAAATCCAGATAGTTTCAAAAGCACCCACAAGTGAGGAAGTAGCAGGGCCTCTTGTTTGGGTAACTATCTAGTGAGGGGTTGTCTATTTCAGGTCCCCCAGGAACCATTATTCTCCAGTGTTTATTATACATCCACTTGGATTTTCTTCGAAAACTTTCGTATAACTACGTCTACTATAGCGCGCCTGGGAACTGTGTTTTATATATAGATAGATAGATAGATAGATAGATAGATAGATAGATAGATAGATAGACGGAAGGCACAGTGTAGGGAGGAGTGCCGCTTCTGGCCTGACACTCACCTGTCTCTCTCTCCAGCCTGTGATATCATGAGAAATCTCCTTTTGTGTTGCTGAGACAGTCCATTACCGATTGGTCTGTCCCAACACTTAAATATGGGAGGTGGAGGATGATAGAGAGACAGTGAAAAGGTCTACAGTCAATAGGTCGACACCATATGGTCGACAGTGTCAAAAGGTCAACATGACAAATGTAAACACATATGGTGGACACGTGTTTTATTTTATTTTTTCATGTTTTTATAACATTTGCTGAATTTACTATCCATGTCACAAACTATTACTTTTAGTAACCTTGTGGCGCGCAAAGCCAGTGTGCAAAAACGTGGCCAGCACACTTCTGCTAATTTGGATCAAATATGGTTAAACATATAAAATAACATCCAAAAATAAAAAAAAACTGGCATTGAACCTTTTTTGCGTCAGCCATTTTCATGTCGACCTTTTGACCCGGTCAACATTTTGTACCTGCCGACTTATTGACTGTAGACCATATGGTTTCGACCTAGTGACTGTAGACAATATGGTGTCCACCTATTGACTGTTGACCATATGGTGGTAACCTACTGACTGTTGACCATATGGTGTCCACCTATTGACTGTAGACCATATGGCGTCGTCCTATTGACTGTAGACCATATGGTGTCCACCTATTGACTGTTGACCGTATGGTGGTAACCTATTGACTGTTGACCATATGGTATCAACTAATTGACTGTTGACCACATGGTGTCCATCTATTGACTGTAGACCTTTTGACTGTCCATTTGTTAATCCACACATCTTAAATACTGTAAAGTTGCTTTTCCGATATATAGCGCAGCAAATTCCGTTGCACTTTATAATTGTAAACAGTGATAACATAAAACCAAACAGTGCAAACGACAGAGAAAAAACAAGACTATCATAGGGGGTGATTCCGAGTTGTTCGCTCGCTAGCTGCTTTTAGCAGCATTGCACACGCTAAGCCGCCGCCCTCTGGGAGTGTATCTTAGCATAGCAGAATTGCGAACGAAAGATTAGCAGAATTGCGAATAGAAATGTCTTAGCAGTTTCTGAGTAGCTCCAGACCTACTCACAAATAGCGATCAGTTCAGTCAGTTTCGTTCCTGGTTTGACGTCACACACACGCCCAGCGTTCGGCCAGCCACTCCCCCGTTTCTTCAGACACTCCCGTGTTTTTCCCTGAAATGCCTGCGTTTTTCCGCACACTCCCAGAAAACGTTCCAGTTTCCGCCCAGAAACACCCACTTCTTGTCAATCACACTCCGATCACCAGAACGATGAAAAAACTTTGTTACGCCGTGAGTAAAATACCAAACTTTTGTGCTGATTTACTTGGCGAAGGCGCTCTGCGTACGTTGCGCATGCGCAGTTTGCGACTAACCGCTCCGTAGCGGAAAAAAATAATGACCGAACAACTCGGAATTACCCCCTTAATCTGATAGGGGTATTCCATACAGTAAAAAAAACAGTTCCTCTTTTCTTCATTTTTAGCATTTGATGGTACAAATCTTCTTTGCAACCTTTATTGTCTTAGAAAGGTGTTCTTAAAATAGAATTTGCTCATCTTCAGTAAAGCTGAGAGTCCCCCTTGTGTAAGGTGATTACTTCTGCATCCTGAGGAGTCACTAGGATGATGTCACTGGTTCCTATATAAGCAGAGGGTGGCACTCCAGTAGTCAAATATAACTTTACTAGGTGCCTTCACAGTATAAACATACCCAACGTTATAGAGCACGCAGGTGCGGCACTCAGACAGGAATCGCTTCTAATAACTACCGAAACATAGGAAGCTATTCCTGCCTGGAGATTTATGTTGCCTGTGCCCAGAGCGCTGCACCTACTGGTGCTTTCTCTCTCTCTCTCTCTCTCTCTCTCTCTCTCTCTCTATATATATATATATATACACACACATCACAGGAAGGAGTGCCACTCCACGGATTCTTCAGAAAATGACCACACAGACAAGCATCTGCACTGCTACGTTTCGGTTTATTCAACCGTCGTCAGGCATGTCAAATACAAAAACTTTTTCACCTTTTATAACCAACATCCACCTCTTGTGAAACGCCCCTGGGTGTCATCAGCAATTGATTTCCTGCTGACTTCATCAATTACAAACACATGTGAATAATTACTTCCATCACCATAGAAACCGTTATACAAAAGAGCTTTACAATATGAAAACAGCAATTTTACATTCCTGAGAATTGATGCTTCATGTTTCAATTAACACTTTGTAACTCAAACAGCAATGAGCTTTTATATACAGATGAACAGACACCTAATAAGCGTACACACACTAATTCTTCCAGCTGTGCCTGGTATCAATACAGCCATTAAAATTCACAGTTACCTTCACAGATGTACCTCACTTAAAAAATGTATGTATTAAAAATAACTAAGGGACAACATCTCATTAAGCCCATACGGGGTTACTGTATTAAGTCGGTTAATCCACATTGCTTCTCTTTATAACAACTTTCTATTCCTATCACCTCCTCGTTTGCTCTCTGGTATGTGATCTATCATTTTATAACGCAGGCTTGCCAGATTATGGTGGTCATTCCGAGTTGATCGCTCGCTAGCTAGTTTTAGCAGCCGTGCAAACGCTATGCCGCCACCCACTGGGGAGTGTATTTTATCTTAGCAGAAGTGCGAACGCATGTGCAGCCGAGCCCTGCAAAAACAGTTTGTGCAGTTTCAGAGTAGCTCTGAACCTAGCCAGCGCTTGCGATCACTTCAGCCTATTCATGTCCGGATTTGACGTCATACACTCGCCCAGCAAACGCCCAGCCACACCTGCGTTATTTCAGCCACGCCTGCGTTTTTGCAAACACTCCCTGAAAACGGTCATTTGACACCCAGTAACGCCCCCTTCCTGTCAGTCTTCTTGCAGCCGTCAGTGCGACTGAAAACTTTGCTAAAACCTGTGCACAACCACAACGGGCTTTGTACCCGTACAACGCACGTGCGCATTGTGGCCCATACGCATAAATGCTGCTTTTTCACCTGATCGCTGCGCTGCAAAAATCGGCAGCGAGCGGTCAACTCGGAATGAACCCCTATGTCCACGCAGCCTGAAGTGCTTTGCTACTGGCTGATTGACTGACTTTCCTTTAATAGACTGTTTAATTGCACTCCTGTGCTGGGCCATCCTTTCTTTAAACAAACAAGTGGTTTTACCCACATAATAAAATCCACATGGCAAGAATATAATACATCCACATAACGATTGGGGCAGGTAAGTATATGCCGAATCTTGAATTTATGCCCTGTATGAGGATGCACCACTGTGTCGCCTGTTTCCAGGTACACACAAGTGGTGCAGCTTAAACATTTGTAGTTTCATGGGGGGTTTTTGTCATAAAATGTTCCAAATGATGATCAGAGAATCCTGGAATATCTGCATGTACAATCTGATCCCGAATGTTACGCCGACGTTTATAGCAAACCACCTGGGCATCCGATAATTTCCGCCCGGGAATCTGTATTTTATCAGCTTTCTAGATATGTGGATTTTTTTTCTGCAGCCTGTGATACAAAATGAAAGTACCTATTTGAAAGAAACTACTACATTTCTGCACAAACTGAATAATTTGCAGGGTGTCACTGACGACGTCTGGATGTGCACATCAGACGTTGTCAGTTTATACACCAATATACCACATGAAAGAGGTATAGAGGAGGTTAAGGAGTTAATTATGAATAATCCTCTATATAGGGGCCGGATTTAGATTTTTTTCTTAAGTCTATTACGTATGATTCTTACCAGGGGTTAAAGTGAGCCGGAACGGGGCGGAACTGCGTTCCGTCAGTTCCACTTGGAGACGGAACGCAGTTCTGCCTCCGGCTCACCTAACTCGCTGTGTGCCGCTGCTGCTGGAAGATGACGGGTGCCCGCTGAGATTGTGTTACCAGCGGGCGCCCGGCTCTCTCTCCACAGTGTCAGCCGGAGGCAGGAGCTCAGTACTGAGCTCCGGCTTCCGGCTCTGTCACTGTGCGCTATGGGAGAGACGTCATGGCTGTATGGACATAATCTGGCAAGCCTGCGTTATAAAATGATAGATCACGTACCAGAGAGCAAACAAGGAGGTGATAGGAATAGAAAGTTGTTACAAAGAGAAGCAATGTGGATTAACCGATTTAATACAGTAACCCCATATGGGCTTAATGAGATGTTGTCCCTTAGTTATTTTTAATACATACATTTTTTCAGGGCCCTCTTTCCTCTTGTTGTCTAAGCCCTCTTCTCACACATTTTACGCACAGCTCTCTCCTACTCAGCGACCATCTTTACCGCTTTCTCTCCTGCTGGTAAAGGCTCCTCTCTATCTATGGCCGCCAGCCCCAAGTAGTACGATGATTACGCCCTCGCTGCTTACATATAAGCTGTATTATGTCTTGAGAATTGTGGTGCTCTTTGTTACCTGTGCTCCATTTTTGTTATTTACCTGTACTGTCCTTTGTACCGCACTGCAAAACACTTGTGGCGCCTAAAAAATAAAATGTTATAATAATAATAATAATAATAATAATAATAATGTCACTGGATCCTAGTGAATGTATAGGCTGCATATTACTGATGTCACTGGATCCTAGTGAATGTATAGGCTGCATATTACTGATGTCACTGGATCCTAGTGAATGTATAGGCTGCATATTACTGATGTCACTGATTCCTAGTGACTGGATAGGCTGCATTCTATGTGACATCACTGATTCTTAGTGACTGGATAGGCTGCATTCTATGTGACATCACTGATTCTTAGTGACTGGATAGGCTGCATTCTATGTGACATCACTGATTCTTAGTGACTGGATAGGCTGCATTCTATGTGACATCACTGATTCTTAGTGACTGGATAGGCTGCATTCTATGTGACATCACTGATTCTTAGTGACTGGATAGGCTGCATTCTATGTGACATCACTGATTCTTAGTGACTGGATAGGCTGCATTCTATGCGACATCACTGATTCTTAGTGACTGGATAGGCTGCACTCTATGTAAAGTAAACAGATATACAACAGATAAAAAGGTCTCAACCGCGCTCACAATAAATGTGGGGTCACAAATAGAGCCTTCACAAACCCCTATGTGCAATAATTCAAAACAATAGGAACGACGCCATGAGGCGCTCCCGTAAAATAGGATATTGATAACCTACCGGTAAATCCTTTTCTCCTAGTCCGTAGAGGATGCTGGGGACGACATCAAGACCATGGGGTATAGACGGGATCCGCAGGAGACATGGGCACTCTAAAAACTTTTCATTGGGTGTGAACTGGCTCCTCCCTCTATGCCCCTCCTCCAGATCTCAGTTGTAGGAACTGTGCCCAGGGAGACTGACATTTTGAGGAAAAGAATTACTTAAATTAGTGGTGAGATATCTACCAACTCACACCCTTAACCATGCCGCACACATGGCATTCAACATAACACACGTCAACAGGCATGAACCAATTGCAGCAACATGCTGAAACCAAGATAACACAACTTGTGTAACTGTAATAACTAAACTACAGGTAAAGTACGCACTGGGACGGGCCCCCAGCATCCTCTACGCACTAGGAGAAAAGTATTTACTAGTAGGTTGTCAAAATCCTATTTTCTCATACGTCCTAGACGATGCTGCGGACGACATCAAGGCCTTGGGGTCTATACCAAAGCTACAGTAAAGGCGGGAGAGTGCGGATGACCCTGCAGCACCGATTGACCAAACTTTAGGTCCTCATCGACCAAGGTGTCAAACTTGTAGAACTTAGCAAATGTGTTTGACCCTGACCAAATAGCTGCTCGGCAAAGTTGTAATGCCGAGACCCCCTGGGCAGCCCCCCTTGATGAGCCCACCTTCCTAGTGGAGTGGGCCTTTACCGACGTCGGTAACGGCAATCCAGCCGTAGTATGAGCTTGCTGAATCGTATTTCTAATCCAACGTGCAATAGTCTGCTTGGAAGCAGGACAGCCAATCTTGTTGTGATCATACAGGACAAACAGAGTCTCTGTTTTCTGTATACAAGCTGTTCTAGCAACATAGATTTTCAAAGCTCTAACCACATCTAGAGACTTTGACTCAGCGAAGGTTGGTTTATGTGGAAAGAGGAAACCACCTTTGGAAGAAAATGTTGACGAGTTCTCAACTCTGCCCTATCTTCATGGAAGATCAAGGCCCCCAATTCGGACATCCGCCTTGCGGATGCCAACGCCAAAAGCATCACCACTTTCTAAGTGAGAAACTTCAACTCTATTTCTTGTAGAGGCTCAAACCAACCCGATTGAAGGATCTGCAACCCCACATTAAGGTCCCATGGTGCCACTGGAGGCACAAACGGAGGCTGGATGTGCAGAACCCCTTTCACGAACGTCTGAACTTCAGGAAAGGAGGCCAATTGTTTTTGAAAGAAAACTGATAAGTCCGAAATCTGGACCTTGATTGACCTCAATCTAGGGCACGCATCCACACCAGCCTGCAGAAAATGGAGAAAACGTCCCAACTCAAACTCTTCCGTAGGAGACTTCTTGGATTCACACCAAGACACATATTTTCTCCAAATACGATGGTAATGTTTAGACGTTACTCCTTTCTTGGCCTGAATAAGAGTGGGGATGACTTCCTTGGGAATACCCTTTCGGGCTAGGATCCGACACTCAACAGCCATGCCGTTAAATGTAGCCACGGTAAGTCTTGATACACACACGGACCCTGCTGTAGTAGGTCCTCTCGAGGAGGAAGAGGCCGAGGATCTTCTATAAGCAACTCCTGAAGATCTGGATACCAAGCCCTCCTTGGCCAGTCTGGGGCAATGAAGATTGCTCAAACTCTTGTTGTTCTTATTATTTTGAGAACTTATGGAATCAATGGAAGTGGAGGGAAAACATATACCGACCGAAACAGCCACTGGGCCACCAGTGCATCCACTGCTATTGCTTGAGGGTCTCTCGACCTGGAACAATATCTCTGAAGCGTATTCTTTAGACGAGATGCCATCATGTCTACTTGAGGAACTCCCCAAAGACTTGTCACCTCTGCTGACACCATGAAGTCCCCCTCTTCCAGACTGGAAAAAATCACTACCCTCAGGAATTCCATCTTGAACTTGAACCTTTTCAGGTAGAGATTCAGATTTTTCAGGTTTAAAATCGGTCTGACCAAGCCGTCCGGCTTCGGAACTATGAAGAGGCTTGAATAAAAAACCTCTCCTTACTGTGCCCAGGGTACCAGGACAATGTCCTGATCCTGACATAATTTTTGAATTGCCGTTGTTACTGCCTCTCTTCCCGGAAGAGAAGCTGGCAAGGTCGATTTGAAAAATCGGCATGGGGGGACGTCTTGAAACTCTAGTTTGTACCCATGGGACACTATTTGGAAGACCCATTGGTCCAGGCCAGATTGAATCCAGATTTGGCTGAAAAGTTTCAGACGTGCTCCCACCCGAGCAGACTCCCGCAAGGGAGCCCCAACGTTATGCTGCAGATTTGGCAGAAGCAGGGGTGGACTTCTGGTCCTGCGATCCGGGAGACGCTGCGGATTTCTTTCCTTTTCTCCTTCCCCTACCTGCAAAAAAAGGGGAGACCTTTGGCCTTTATGTATTTGTTGGGCCGAAAGGACTGTATGTGAGAGTGATGTGTCTTTTTCGCCGGTGTAGGAGCATAAGGCAAGAATGTCGACTTACCTGCGGTAGCCGCCGAGACTAACGCATCCAGCCCATCACCAAACAAGGCCTCACCTTTATACGGGAGAACCTCCATATTTCTTTTGGAATCTGCATCAGCATTCCACTGGCGAATCCACAACGCCCTCCGAGCCGATACTGCCATGGTAGCAGTTCTTGATCCCAAGAAACCAATATATTTCATGAATTCTTGTACGTACGCAGCAGCATCTTTGATATGACCTAACGTTAGGAGTATCTCGTCTCCATCTATTGTGTCAATGTCTAATGACAAGTTTTCTGACCACTTTTCATTAGCACTACTCACCCACTCACAGACAATAGTAGGCCTGAGTAGTGTCCCATTGGCCACATCAATAAATCACCTCACTCACTTGCGGTCTGTCGGCTCCTTACGTGAAGCCATTCCAGGCGCAGGGAGAAACACCTTTTCTCTTTTATGACAGGGCCCTGTCTAAAATGCGGGGCGACTCCCACCTTTTTTGGAAAAAAGTAAGCTGCCTGATATCCTTTTGGGAATCAGAAATTTCTTTTCAGGTTAAATCAGACCTGAGGTGGAGGGAAAATTACATTACTTCTTTACTAAAGTAAACCCTCTCCTTGTGGTAAAAGAGGGGGCTTCGTAACTTCTAACACCTCCTTTATAGCTAAAACATGTTTTGAATGCTTTTTTGCTAACTTAGGACCTATTCCCCTGGAATCACTAGTGTCGACACAGGAATCAGAGTCCGTGTCGGTATCAGTTTGTACTACTTGTGTAAATTTGTATGTGACCCAGAAAGGTCCCTGTGGATGAAAGGCAGAACTATTAAAAATCACATCTTCAACAGATTATTTTCATTTTCTGTATGAGATTCAGTAGTGATTCACACTATCATGTAACCTTTCACCCAGTCAGGCTCTTGGTGTCATATTACAACTCTGTGTCCCTAACATGGCTCCCTCAGGGGAAGAGCTCCCTGCCTCAGACTTGTCACACACGTGCAGAACCACACCACAGACACTCCGGGATTTATAGGGGACAGACCCACAGTAAAATCTCTCAGAAGGACACAGATAGGATTTTGCCAGTTCACAACCCAGTGCCAGTAACACAATGTCGGTGAACACAAAATGCCCACTGATATTCAGCGCTTTTATAATGTTAATCACATAGTTATACAGCACCAAATTCACTGTGGGCCCCCCCCCCCCTGTTTTGCACCCTGATACTCATTCAGTAGTGGAGGAGGACTAGTGTTGTCTCTGCAGCCTGAGGAGAGAGAGAGAAAATGGCGCTGAGCAGTATGCTGGCTGACTGAGGAGGAAGCTCCACTCTTCAATGGTGTGTTTCTTCTCAGCTTTTATGAGGTAATTTTTTATACTGGCGGGGGTAGGACTGTGCCTCAGCAACTTATGCCCCTTATTTATGCCAGTTTCCATAGGTTTCATGCTGCCCAGGGCGCCCCCCCGCGCCCTGCACCCTGCAGTGCCTGTGTATGTGTGGGCAACATGGCGCGCTGCGCTCCCGCCAGCCGCGCGGTACCTTTAGCCGTCACTTTCTTGATTGAAGATCTGTCTTTAAACACCTGTCTTCTGACTTCTGGCTCTGTGAGGGGGGTGACGGCGTGCTGTGGGAGTGAGCATCTAGGCACGGCTAGCGTTCAGTTCCCTTCTGGAGCTAATGGTGTCCTGTCATCCAGAAGCAGAGCCATGAAACTCTTTAGAAAGTTGGTTCCTACTTCTGCCCCCTCAGTCCCACGAAGCAGGGAGTCTGATGCCAGCAGTTCTCCCTGAAAATAAAAAACCTAACATAAGTCTTTTCAGAGAAACTCAATAGAGCTCCTCAGAGTGCATCCAGTCAGCCTGGGCACATTTCTAAAACTGAGGTCTGGAGGAGGGGCATAGAGGGAGGAGCCAGTTCACACCCAATGAAAAGTCTTTAGAGTGCCCATGTCTCCTGCGGATCCTGTCTATACCCCATGGTCTTGATGTCGTCCCCAGCATCCTCTAGGACGTATGAGAAATATAGCATCTCTTAAAACACGAGTAAGCTTACACAACAAAATGTAAAGACGCTGGGCGCTAAGGAGTAACGCCACGGCATGGCATGCATAGAAGGGCTGTTTAACATACACATTGCGCCATGCTCATCTAGGCTTCTCTGCTGTGCCTAGGTGCACCAAGGTTTATTAGCATAAGCCTTTCATCTATTGTTCTCAGCTGCAATACAATACAGCAGGGGATTAAGTCATTACAGCAGGGGATAAGTCCGACTGCCCAGCCTCTGTTATTCCTATTAAAGGGATAGATGAGATGGGCTCCATCTGTACAGGGAGGTGTGATGTAAGTGGACACCTCTGTATAGGTTGCATTACAAAGGGATGTCAATGGCCCTAGTGACTTCTTAATCTAGGTAGTATTTAAGAAATGTGACAGATATGAAAAACTGCATACTACAGCTACAAAACCCGAATACTAAGGATATTATTTAGACACAAACGATTTAGAATTTACAATATTTTTGACATTACCTCCTCTGTACATTCCAGCATGTGATAAATGGTGGCATGACGCAGATCTACGGCTGCCTAGGGAGAGATGGAAGGAGGGCGTCTTATCAGCAAAAGGTAAGTGCTTCGTCTGCAGTACAGAGGTTCTCAAATGTGATCCTCAAGGTTCAGCACAGATGATTGAACCAAAATGACTGAGGTGCTAATTAAGTCACCTGTGGCCAAGCATGGATAAACTTAAAACCTAGACCCTTGGGGCAGTGGCGTACGTTCATCCCAGTTGCCCTCGCAAGATAAATATTGGTGCCCCCCCTACTGTATATATAAATATATGGGGTCTGGGACTGAAAGTCGACAGCAATAAGGTCGACACACCTTAGGTCAATGCCAATTGGTCGACACACCTTAGGTCGACATGGACAAAAGGTCGACATGGACAAAATGTCGACAGGAACAAGGTCGACATGGAAAAAGGTCGACATGAGTTTTTTATGTTTTTTTGGTGTAGTTTTCTTCGTAGAGTGACTGGGAACCCCAATTAGTGCACCGCGTCCCCTCGCATGGCTCGCTTCGCTCGCCATGCTTCGGGCATGGTGCCTTCGCTTCGCTCGGCACAGATTACCGTTCCAATCATAGTTTACGTGGATCGTTAAGTATGAAAAGGTTCCAAAAAAGAAATAAATTGTGAAAAAGTCATGTCGACCTTTTTCCATGTCGACCTTGTTCCTGTCGACCTTTTGTCCATGTCGACCTAAGGTGTGTCGACCTTTTTGCTGTCGACCTGGAGTCTGGATACCAAATATATGTTAGTTCAAAGTCATGGCAACTAGGCAGATCTATGTAGTGTGTAACCACACACTAAATAGATCTGCTCAATCACTCACAATGCTGATTATTTCTCTGACAATTAGTTTACAAGTGTCATACCTAGGATTAGAACCCATGACCTATTACACTGGAAACAGGCACCTTACTGATTGAGCTATTTTCTCCTTTATAGGGAGCCAGAGAATTCTAACTATATGAAGTTGTAATTGTCAGAGCAGTAACCTCATATAGTTAAAATTATCATGCTTCCTATACAGGAGCAAATAGCTCCATCAGTAAGGTACTGTATCTGCTTCCAGTGTAAGAGGTCGTGGGTTCTAATCATGGGTATGACACTTGTAAAACATGTATCTATAATAAAGAGGGTATGACTTATAAGGTACAGTGGCAGCTATCAATTAACTTAATTGAATGGTGTCATGGTAAAGGAGGAGAGGTGCCCCCCTATAGAGCAGCAGCCTGGTGGTAGCAGACTCCATTGCCTCCCATAGATACAACTCTACCTTGGTGTGCCAGGAGGACCGCTTTGAGAACCTCTACTCTAATATATCTAACAAACACGTAGTACTTAAAAAATATCCCTAAGTGTATACAGAAAATCTACAAGAGTGACAGAACTATAGATGGAGCCACGCTAATCGTGGATCCATCTGTGACTAAGTGCACCTGGCGAGGTGCACCTAGTTGATGCATCCACGCTCAATGAGTGTGGATCCATCTGTAGAGATCAGATTTGGCTCTGAACCTTTGGGAAATTGCAGATCCCAGTAGGGTACACAGCATCTATGACCATTCCAGAACTCATGTTTTGGATCACATTCAATGTACAGTATATGTAAACAAAAACATTCTAGACCTGAGATATCTGGAAAGATATCTGTGGGATCTGCAAGATGGTGTCTATGTTCTGGGAATAGCACTCGGTAGTAAAAACGGAGCAAGCCTGACCACACAATGAGAAACATCAAACATGGATATTACTAAAGGTAGGGAAGACTAGATGGGACAAATGGTTTTTATCTGCTGTAAAATGTTATGTTTCAAAGTACAACAGTTAAAGTGTGATAATTTAATTATGGTACTTTTCAAATGCAATAGGTAAAAAAGATGAACAATTCCCAGACCGTACAAAAGAAGTATCAATTGCAAATAAAGAAAGTATTGATATTCATCTAGAAGAAGTAGAAAACACTACTATAAAAATAACAAATACAGAGGGTAAAAACATATCTGATTTAAAAACAATTAAAACAGAACAGGACACTTTACAACAATTAAGCATTGAAGGATCCACGTATCCCGTGGCAGAGACTACAGGTGGAGAGGTCACATCCCAGGACCCTGATTCTTCTAGAACCACAAGAGAATCATCATCAACTACAATAGAAAAAACACCAGAACGGTCTACGCCGCAAACAGATGAAATTACAATATCTGCTACAATAGCATCTGATGTTACTGAGACAACAGAGGCAGAAAGTACTACTTTAGAAATAACAAATACAGAGGATACAACCATATCTGAAATTCAAACAACACAAGAAGAACAGACAACTTTGCAAACTGCCAACATTGAAGGATCCACATATCCCACAGCAGAGACTACAGGTGTAGAGGTCACATCCCAGAACCCTGATTCTGCTAGAACCACAAGAGAATCATCATCAACTGCAATAGAAACAACACCAGAATGGTCTACGCCGCAAACAGATGAAATAACAATATCTGCTACAATAGCATCTGATGTTACTGAGACAACAGGGGCAAAAAGTACTACTTTAGAAATGACAAATACAGAGGATACAACCATATCTGAAATTCAAACAACACAAGAAGAACAGACAACTTTGCAAACTGCCAACATTGAAGGATCCAGGTATCCCACAGCAGAGACTACAGGTGTAGAGGTCACATCCCAGAACCCTGATTCTCCTAAAACAACAAGAGATTCATTATCAACTGCAATAGAAACAACGCATGATCTTTCCACGGCCCAAACAGATGAATCAACCATATCTGCTACAGCAACAGCTGATATTATTGAGACAACTGGGGCAGAAAGTACTACTTTAGAAATGACAAATACAGAGGATACAACCATATCTGAAATTCAAACAACACAAGAAGAACAGACAACTTTGCAAACTGCCAACATTGAAGGATCCACATATCCCACAGCAGATACTACAGGTGTAGAGGTCACATCACAGAGCCCTGATTCTTCTAGAACCACAAGAGAAACATCATCAACTGCAATAGAAACAACACCAGAACGGTCTACGCCGCAAACAGATGAAATAACAATATCTGCTACAATAGCATCTGATGTTACTGAGACAATAGAGGCAGAAAGTACTACTTTGGAAATAACAAATACAGAGGATACAACCATATCTGAAATTCAAACAACACAAGAAGAACAGACAACTTTGCAAACTGCCAACATTGAAGGATCCACATATCCCACAGCAGAGACTACAGGTGTAGAGGTCACAACACAGAGCCCTGATTCTTCTAGAACCACAAAAGATTCATTATCAACTGCAATAGAATTAACACCTGAACTTTTCACGGCCCAAACAGATAAAACAACAATATCTGCTACAGCAACATCTGATATTACTGAAACAACAGGGGCAGAAAGTACTACTTTAGAAATGACAAATACAGAGGATACAACCATATCTGAAATTCAAACAACAGAAGAAGAACAGACAACTTTGCAAACTGCCAACATTGAAGCATCCACATATCCCACAGCAGACACTACAGTGGTAGGGGTCACATCACAGATCCCTGATTCTCCTAAAACCACAAGAGATTCATCATCAACTGCAATAGAAACAATGCCTGATCTTTCCACGGCCCAAACAGACGAATCAACAATATCTACTACTGCAACAGCTGATATTATTGAGACAACAGGGGCAGAAAGTACTACTTTAGAAATGACAAATGCAGAGGATACAACCATATCTGAAATTCAAACAACACAAGAAGAACAGACAACTTTGCAAACTACCAACATTGAAGGATCCACATATCCCACAGCAGACATTACAGGTGTAGAGGTCACATCACAGAACCCTGATTCTCCTAAAACCACAAGAGATTCATCATCAACTGCAATAGAAACAATGCCTGATCTTTCCACGGCCCAAACAGACGAATCAACAATATCTGCTACAGCAACAACTGATATTACTGAGACAACAGGGTCAGAAAGTACTACTTTAGAAATGACAAATACAGAGGACACAACCATATCTGAAATTCAAACAACACAAGAAGAACAGACAACTTTGCAAACTGCCAACATTGAAGGATCCACATATCCCACAGCAGACACTACAGGTGTAGAGGTCACATCCCAGAACCCTGATTCTTCTAGAACCACAAGAGATTCATCATCAACTGCAATAGAAACAACGCATGATCTTTTCACGGCCCAAACAGACGAATCAACAATATCTGCTACAGCAACAGCTGATATTATTGAGACAACTGGGGCAGAAAGTACTACTTTAGAAATGACAAATACAGAGGATACAACCATATCTAAAATTCAAACAACACAAGAAGAACAGACAACTTTGCAAACTACCAACATTGAAGGATCTACATATCCCACAGCAGACACTACAGGTGTAGAGGTCACATCCCAGAACCCTGATTCTTCTAGAACCACAAGAGAATCATCATCAACTGCAATAGAAAAAACACCAGAATGGTCTACGCCGCAAACAGATGAAATAACAATATCTGCTACAATAGCATCTGATGTTACTGAGACAACAGAGGCAGAAAGTACTACTTTAGAAATAACAAATACAGAGGATACAACCATATCTGAAATTCAAACAACACTAGAAGAACAGACAACTTTGCAAACAACAAACATTGAAGGATCCACGTATCCCACAGCAGACACTGCAGGTGTAGAGGTCACATCCCAGGACCCTGATTCTTCTAGAACCACAAGAGAATCATCATCAACTGCAATAGAAACAACACCAGAATGGTCTACGCCGCAAACAGATGAAATAACAATATCTGCTACAATAGCATCTCATGAAACTGAGACAACAGGGGCAGAAAGTACTACTTTAGAAATGACAAATACAGAGGATACAACCATATCTGAAATTCAAACAACAGAAGAAGAACAGACAACTTTGCAAACTGCCAACATTGAAGGATCCACATATCCCACAACAGACACTACAGGAGTAGAGGTCACATCACAGAGCCCTGATTCTTCTAAAACCACAAGAGATTCATCATCAACTGCAATAGAAACATCACATGATCTTTCCACGGCCCAAACAGACGAATCAACAATATCTGCTACAGCAACAGCTGATGTTACTGAGACAACAGGGGCAGAAAGTACTACTTTAGAAATGACAAATACAGAGGATACAACCATATCTGAAATTCAAACAACACAAGAAGAACAGACAACTTTGCAAACAACAAACATTGAAGGATCCACGTATCCCACAGCAGAGACTACAGGTGTAGAGGTCACATCCCAGGACCCTGATTCTTCTAGAACCACAAGAGAATCATCATCAACTGCAATAGAAACAACACCAGAACGGTCTACGCCGCAAACAGATGAAATAACAATATCTGCTACAATAGCATCTGATGTTACTGAGACAACAGGGGCAGAAAGTACTACTTTAGAAATAACAAATACAGAGGATACAACCATATCTGAAATTCAAACAACACAAGAAGAACAGACAACTTTGCAAACTGCCAACATTGAAGGATCCACATATCCCACAGCAGACACTGTAGGTGTAGAGGTCACATCCCAGGACCCTGATTCTTCTAGAACCACAAGAGATTCATCATCAACTGCAATAGAATTAACACCTGAACTTTCCACGGACCAAACAGACGAATCAACAATATCTGCTACAGCAACAGCTGATATTACTGAGACAACAGGGGCAGAAAGTACTACTTTAGAAATGACAAATACAGAGGATACAACCATATCTGAAATTCAAACAACACAAGAAGAACAGACAACTTTGCAAACTACCAACATTGAAGGATCCACATATCCCACAGCAGACACTACAGGTGTAGAGGTCACATCCCAGAACCCTGATTCTTCTAGAACCACAAGAGAATCATCATCAACTGCAATAGAAAAAACACCAGAATGGTCTACGCCGCAAACAGATGAAATAACAATATCTGCTACAATAGCATCTGATGTTACTGAGACAACAGAGGCAAAAAGTACTACTTTAGAAATAACAAATACAGAGGATACAACCATATCTGAAATTCAAACAACACAAGAAGTACAGACAACTTTGCAAACTGCCAACATTGAAGGATCCACATATCCCACAGCAGAGACTACAGGTGTAGAGGTCACATCCCAGGACACTGATTCTTCTAGAACCACAAGAGAATCATCATCAACTGCAATAGAAACAACACCAGAATGGTCTACGCCGCAAATAGATGAAATAACAATATCTGCTACAATAGCATCTCATGAAACTGAGACAACAGGGGCAGAAAGTACTACTTTAGAAATAACAAATACAGAGGATACAACCATATCTGAAATTCAAACAACACAAGAAGTACAGACAACTTTGCAAACTGCCAACATTGAAGGATCCACATATCCCACAACAGACACTACAGGAGTAGAGGTCACATCACAGAGCCCTGATTCTTCTAAAACCACAAGAGATTCATCATCAACTGCAATAGAAACAACACATGATCTTTCCACGGCCCAAACAGACGAATCAACAATATCTGCTACAGCAACAGCTGATGTTACTGAGACAACAGAGGCAGAAAGTACTACTTTAGAAATAACAAATACAGAGGATACAACCATATCTGAAATTCAAACAACACAAGAAGAACAGACAACTTTGCAAACAACAAACATTGAAGGATCCACGTATCCCACAGCAGAGACTACAGGTGTAGAGGTCACATCCCAGGACCCTGATTCTTCTAGAACCACAAGAGAATCATCATCAACTGCAATAGAAACAACACCAGAACGGTCTACGCCGCAAACAGATGAAATAACAATATCTGCTACAATAGCATCTGATGTTACTGAGACAACAGAGGCAGAAAGTACTACTTTAGAAATAACAAATACAGAGGATACAACCATATCTGAAATTCAAACAACACAAGAAGAACAGACAACTTTGCAAACTGCCAACATTGAAGGATCCACATATCCCACAGCAGACACTGCAGGTGTAGAGGTCACATCCCAGGACCCTGATTATTCTAGAACCACAAGAGATTCATCATCAACTGCAATAGAATTAACACCTGAACTTTCCACGGCCCAAACAGACGAATCAACAATATCTGCTACAGCAACAGCTGATATTACTGAGACAACAGGGGCAGAAAGTACTACTTTAGAAATGACAAATACAGAGGATACAACCATATCTGAAATTCAAACAACACAAGAAGAACAGACAACTTTGCAAACTACCAACATTGAAGGATCCACATATCCCACTGCAGACACTACAGGTGTAGAGGTCACATCCCAGAACCCTGATTCTTCTAGAACCACAAGAGAATCATCATCAACAGCAATAGAAAAAACACCAGAATGGTCTACACCACAAACAGATGAAATAACAATATCTGCTACAATAGCATCTGATGTTACTGAGACAACAGAGGCAGAAAGTACTACTTTAGAAATAACAAATACAGAGGATACAACCATATCTGAAATTCAAACAACACTAGAAGAACAGACAACTTTGCAAACAACAAACATTGAAGGATCCACGTATCCCACAGCAGACACTACAGGTGTAGAGGTCACATCCCAGAACCCTGATTCTTCTAGAACCACAAGAGAATCATCATCAACTGCAATAGAAACAACACCAGAATGGTCTACACCACAAACAGATGAAATAACAATATCTGCTACAATAGCATCTCATGAAACTGAGACAACAGGGGCAGAAAGTACTACTTTAGAAATGACAAATACAGAGGATACAACCATATCTGAAATTCAAACAACACAAGAAGAACAGACAACTTTGCAAACTGCCAACATTGAAGCATCCACATATCCCACAGCAGACACTACAGTGGTAGGGGTCACATCACAGATCCCTGATTCTCCTAAAACCACAAGAGATTCATCATCAACTGCAATAGAAACAACGCCTGATCTTTCCACGGCCCAAACAGACGAATCAACAATATCTACTACTGCAACAGTTGATATTATTGAGACAACAGGGGCAGAAAGTACTACTTTAGAAATGACAAATACAGAGGATACAACCATATCTGAAATTCAAACAACACAAGAAGAACAGACAACTTTGCAAACTACCAACATTGAAGGATCCACATATCCCTCAGCAGACATTACAGGTGTAGAGGTCACATCACAGAACCCTGATTCTCCTAAAACCACAAGAGATTCATTATCAACTGCAATAGAAACAATGCCTGATCTTTCCACGGCCCAAACAGATGAATCAACAATATCTGCTACAGCAACAGCTGATATTACTGAGACAACAGGGTCAGAAAGTACTACTTTAGAAATGACAAAAACAGAGGACACAACCATATCTGAAATTCAAACAACACAAGAAAAACAGACAACTTTGCAAACAACCAACATTGAAGGATCCACATATCCCACAGCAGACACTACAGTGGTAGGGGTCACATCACAGATCCCTGATTCTCCTAAAACCACAAGAGATTCATCATCAACTGCAATAGAAACAATGCCTGATCTTTCCACGGCCCAAACAGACGAATCATCAATATCTGCTACAGCAACAGCTGATATTACTGAGACAACAGGGGCAGAGAGTACTACTTTAGAAATGACAAATACAGAGGACACAACCATATCTGAAATTCAAACAACACAAGAAAAACAGACAACTTTGCAAACAACCAACATTGAAGGATCCACATATCCCACAGCAGAGACTACAGGTGTAGAGGTCACATCCCATAACCCTGATTCTCCTAAAACCACAAGAGATTCATCATCAACTGCAATAGAAACAACGCATGATCTTTTCACGGCCCAAACAGACGAATCAACAATATCTGCTACAGCAACAGCTGATATTATTGAGACAACTGGGGCAGAAAGTACTACTTTAGAAATGACAAATACAGAGGATACAACCATATCTGAAATTCAAACAACACAAGAAAAACAGACAACTTTGCAAACAACAAACATTGAAGGATCCACGTATCCCACAGCAGAGACTACAGGTGTAGAGGTCACATCCCAGGACCCTGATTCTTCTAGAACCACAAGAGAATCATCATCAACTGCAATAGAAACAACACAAGAACGGTCTACGCCGCAAACAGATGAAATAATATCTGCTACAATAGCATCTGATGTTACTGAGACAACAGAGGCAGAAAGTACTACTTTAGAAATAACAAATACAGAGGATACAACCATATCTGAAATTCAAACAAAACAAGAAGAACAGACAACTTTGCAAACAACAAACATTGAAGGATCCACGTATCCCACAGCAGAGACTACAGGTGTAGAGGTCACATCCCAGGACCCTGATTCTTCTAGAACCACAAGAGAATCATCATCAACTGCAATAGAAACAACACCAGAACGGTCTACGCCGCAAACAGATGAAATAACAATATCTGCTACAATAGCATCTGATGTTACTGAGACAACAGAGGCAGAAAGTACTACTTTAGAAATAACAAATACAGAGGATACAACCATATCTGAAATTCAAACAACACAAGAAGAACAGACAACTTTGCAAACTGCCAACATTGAAGGATCCACATATCCCACAGCAGACACTGCAGGTGTAGAGGTCACATCCCAGGACCCTGATTCTTCTAGAACCACAAGAGATTCATCATCAACTGCAATAGAATTAACACCTGAACTTTCCACGGCCCAAACAGACAAATCAACAATATCTGCTACAGCAACAGCTGATATTACGGAGACAACAGGGGCAGAAAGTACTACTTTAGAAATGACAAATACAGAGGATACAACCATATCTGAAATTCAAACAACACAAGAAGAACAGACAACTTTGCAAACTACCAACATTGAAGGATCCACATATCCCACAGCAGACACTACAGGTGTAGAGGTGACATCCCAGAACCCTGATTCTTCTAGAACCACAAGAGAATCATCATCAACTGCAATAGAAAAAACACCAGAATGGTCTATGCCGCAAACAGATGAAATAACAATATCTGCTACAATAGCATCTGATGTTACTGAGACAACAGAGGCAGAAAGTACTACTTTAGAAATAACAAATACAGAGGATACAACCATATCTGAAATTCAAACAACACTAGAAGAACAGACAACTTTGCAAACAACAAACATTGAAGGATCCACATATCCCACAGCAGACACTACAGGTGTAGAGGTCACATCCCAGAACCCCGATTCTTCTAGAACCACAAGAGAATCATCATCAACTGCAATAGAAAAAACACCAGAATGGTCTACGCCGCAAACAGATGAAATAACAATATCTGCTACAGCAACAGCTGATGTTACTGAGACAACAGGGGCAGAAAGTACTACTTTAGAAATGACAAATACAGAGGATACAACCATATCTGAAATTCAAACAACACAAGAAGAACAGACAACTTTGCAAACTGCCAACATTGAAGGATCCACATATCCCACAACAGACACTACAGGTGTAGAGGTCACATCACAGAGCCCTGATTCTTCTAAAACCACAAGAGATTCATCATCAACTGCAATAGAAACAACACATGATCTTTCCACGGCCCAAACAGACGAATCAACAATATCTGCTACAGCAACAGCTGATGTTACTGAGACAACAGAGGCAGAAAGTACTACTTTAGAAATAACAAATACAGAGGATACAACCATATCTGAAATTCAAACAACACAAGAAGAACAGACAACTTTGCAAACAACAAACATTGAAGGATCCACGTATCCCACAGCAGAGACTACAGGTGTAGAGGTCACATCCCAGGACCCTGATTCTTCTAGAACCACAAGAGAATCATCATCAACTGCAATAGAAACAACACCAGAACGGTCTACGCCGCAAACAGATGAAATAACAATATCTGCTACAATAGCATCTGATGTTACTGAGACAACAGAGGCAGAAAGTACTACTTTAGAAATAACAAATACAGAGGATACAACCATATCTGAAATTCAAACAACACAAGAAGAACAGACAACTTTGCAAACAACAAACATTGAAGGATCCACGTATCCCACAGCAGAGACTACAGGTGTAGAGGTCACATCCCAGGACCCTGATTCTTCTAGAACCACAAGAGAATCATCATCAACTGCAATAGAAAAAACACCAGAATGGTCTACGCCGCAAACAGATGAAATAACAATATCTGCTACAATAGCATCTGATGTTACTGAGACAACAGGGGCAGAAAGTACTACTTTAGAAATGACAAATACAGAGGATACAACCATATCTGAAATTCAAACAACACAAGAAGAACAGACAACTTTGCAAACTGCCAACATTGAAGGATCCACATATCCCACAACAGACACTACAGGAGTAGAGGTCACATCACAGAGCCCTGATTCTTCTAAAACCACAAGAGATTCATCATCAACTGCAATAGAAACAACACATGATCTTTCCACGGCCCAAACAGACGAATCAACAATATCTGCTACAGCAACAGCTGATGTTACTGAGACAACAGAGGCAGAAAGTACTACTTTAGAAATAACAAATACAGAGGATACAACCATATCTGAAATTCAAACAACACAAGAAGAACAGACAACTTTGCAAACAACAAACATTGAAGGATCCACGTATCCCACAGCAGACACTACAGGTGTAGAGGTCACATCCCAGGACCCTGATTCTTCTAGAACCACAAGAGAATCATCATCAACTGCAATAGAAACAACACCAGAACGGTCTACGCCGCAAACAGATGAAATAACAATATCTGCTACAATAGCATCTGATGTTACTGAGACAACAGAGGCAGAAAGTACTACTTTAGAAATAACAAATACAGAGGATACAACCATATCTGAAATTCAAACAACACTAGAAGAACAGACAACTTTGCAAACAACAAACATTGAAGGATCCACGTATCCCACAGCAGACACTACAGGTGTAGAGGTCACATCCCAGGACCCTGATTCTTCTAGAACCACAAGAGAATCATCATCAACTGCAATAGAAAAAACACCAGAATGGTCTACGCCGCAAACAGATGAAATAACAATATCTGCTACAATAGCATCTGATGTTACTGAGACAACAGAGGCAGAAAGTACTACTTTAGAAATAACAAATACAGAGGATACAACCATATCTGAAATTCAAACAACACAAGAAGTACAGACAACTTTGCAAACAACAAACATTGAAGGATCCACGTATCCCACAGCAGAGACTACAGGTGTAGAGGTCACATCCCAGAGCCCTGATTCTTCTAGAACCACAAGAGAATCATCATCAACTGCAATAGAAAAAACACCAGAATGGTCTACGCCGCAAACAGATGAAATAACAATATCTGCTACAATAGCATCTCATGAAACTGAGACAACAGGGGCAGAAAGTACTACTTTAGAAATGAAAAATACAGAGGATACAACCATATCTGAAATTCAAACAACACTAGAAGAACAGACAACTTTGCAAACAGCAAACATTGAAGTATCCACATATCCCACAACAGACACTACAGGAGTAGAGGTCACATCACAGAGCCCTGATTCTTCTAAAACCACAAGAGATTCATCATCAACTGCAATAGAAACAACACATGATCTTTCCACGGCCCAAACAGACGAATCAACAATATCTGCTACAGCAACAGCTGATGTTACTGAGACAACAGAGGCAGAAAGTACTACTTTAGAAATAACAAATACAGAGGATACAACCATATCTGAAATTCAAACAACACAAGAAGAACAGACAACTTTGCAAACAACAAACATTGAAGGATCCACGTATCCCACAGCAGAGACTACAGGTGTAGAGGTCACATCCCAGGACCCTGATTCTTCTAGAACCACAAGAGAATCATCATCAACTGCAATAGAAACAACACCAGAACGGTCTACGCCGCAAACAGATGAAATAACAATATCTGCTACAATAGCATCTGATGTTACTGAGACAACAGAGGCAGAAAGTACTACTTTAGAAATAACAAATACAGAGGATACAACCATATCTGAAATTCAAACAACACAAGAAGAACAGACAACTTTGCAAACTGCCAACATTGAAGGATCCACATATCCCACAGCAGACACTGCAGGTGTAGAGGTCACATCCCAGGACCCTGATTCTACTAGAACCACAAGAGATTCATCATCAACTGCAATAGAATTAACACCTGAACTTTCCACGGCCCAAACAGACGAATCAACAATATCTGCTACAGCAACAGATGATATTACTGAGACAACAGGGTCAGAAAGTACTACTTTAGAAATGACAAATACAGAGGATACAACCATATCTGAAATTCAAACAGCACAAGAAGAACAGACAACTTTGCAAACTGCCAACATTGAAGGATCCACATATCCCACAGCAGAGACTACAGGTGTAGAGGTCACATCCCAGGACCTTGATTCTTCTAGAACCACAAGAGAATCATCATCAACTGCAATAGAAACAACACCAGAATGGTCTACGCCGCAAACAGATGAAATAACAATATCTGCTACAATAGCATCTCATGAAACTGAGACAACAGGGGCAGAAAGTACTACTTTAGAAATGACAAATACAGAGGATACAACTATATCTGACATTCAAACAACACAAGAAGAACAGACAACTTTGCAAACTACCAACATTGAAGGATCCACATATCCCACAGCAGAGACTACAGTGGTAGAAGTCACATCACAGAGCCCTGATTCTTCTAGAACCACAAGAGAATCATCATCAACTGCAATAGAAACAACACCAGAACGGTCTACGCCGCAAACAGATGAAATAACAATATCTGCTACAGCAACAGCTGATATCATTGAGACAACTGGGGCAGAAAGTACTACTTTAGAAATGACAAACACAGAGGATACAACCATATCTGAAATTCAAACAACACAAGAAAAACAGACAACTTTGCAAACAACCAACATTGAAGGATCCACATATCCCACAGCAGAGACTACAGGTGTAGAGGTCACATCCCATAACCCTGATTCTCCTAAAACCACAAGAGATTCATCATCAACTGCAAAAGAAACAACGCATGATCTTTTCACGGCCCAAACAGACGAATCAACAATATCTGCTACAGCAACAGCTGATATTACTGAGACAACTGGGGCAGAAAGTACTACTTTAGAAATGACAAATACAGAGGATACAACCATATCTGAAATTCAAACAACACAAGAAGAACAGACAACTTTGCAAACAACAAACATTGAAGGATCCACGTATCCCACAGCAGAGACTACAGGTGTAGAGGTCACATCCCAGAACCCTGATTCTTCTAGAACCACAAGAGAATCATCATCAACTGCAATAGAAAAAACACCAGAATGGTCTACGCCGCAAACAGATGAAATAACAATATCTGCTACAATAGCATCTGATGTTACTGAGACAAAAGAGGCAGAAAGTACTACTTTAGAAATGACAAATACAGAGGATACAACCATATCTGAAATTCAAACAACACAAGAAGAACAGACAACTTTGCAAACTACCAACATTGAAGGATCCACATTTCCCACAGCAGACACTACAGGTGTAGAGGTCACATCACAGAACCCTGATCCTCCTAAAACCACAAGAGATTCATCATCAACTGCAATAGAAACAATGCCTGATCTTTCCACGGCCCAAATAGACGAATCAACAATATCTGCTACAGCAACAGCTGATATCATTGAGACAACTGGGGCAGAAAGTACTACTTTAGAAATGACAAATACAGAGGATACAACCCTATCTGAAATTCAAACAACACAAGAAGAACAGACAACTTTGCAAACTACCAACATTGAAGGATCCACATATTCCACAGCAGACACTACAGTGGTAGGGGTCACATCACAGATCCCTGATTCTCCTAAAACCACAAGAGATTCATCATCAACTGCAATAGAAACAACGCATGATCTTTCCACGGCCCAAACAGACGAATCAACAATATCTGCTACAGCAACAGCTGATATTATTGAGACAACTGGGGCAGAAAGTACTACTTTAGAAATGACAAATACAGAGGATACAACCATATCTGAAATTCAAACAACACAAGAAGAACTGACAACTTTGCAAACAACAAACATTGAAGGATCCACGTATCCCACAGCAGAGACTACAGGTGTAGAGGTCACATCCCAGGACCCTGATTCTTCTAGAACCACAAAAGAATCATCATCAACTGCAATAGAAACAACACCAGAACGGTCTACGCCGCAAACAGATGAAATAACAATATCTGCTACAATAGCATCTGATGTTACTGAGACAACAGAGGCAGAAAGTACTACTTTAGAAATAACAAATACAGAGGATACAACCATATCTGAAGTTCAAACAACACAAGAAGAACAGACAACTTTGCAAACTGCCAACATTGAAGGATCCACATATCCCACAGCAGACACTACAGGTGTAGAGGTCACATCACAGAGCCCTGATTCTTCTAGAACCACAAAAGATTCATTATCAACTGCAATAGAATTAACACCTGAACTTTCCACGGCCCAAACAGATAAAACAACAATATCTGCTACAGCAACAGCTGATATTACTGAGACAACAGGGTCAGAAAGTACTACTTTAGAAATGACAAATACAGAGGATACAACCATATCTGAAATTCAAACAGCACAAGAAGAACAGACAACTTTGCAAACTACCAACATTGAAGGATCCACATTTCCCACAGCAGACACTACAGGTGTAGAGGTCACATCACAGAACCCTGATCCTCCTAAAACCACAAGAGATTCATCATCAACTGCAATAGAAACAATGCCTGATCTTTCCACGGCCCAAATAGACGAATCAACAATATCTGCTACAGCAACAGCTGATATCATTGAGACAACTGGGGCAGAAAGTACTACTTTAGAAATGACAAATACAGAGGATACAACCCTATCTGAAATTCAAACAACACAAGAAGAACAGACAACTTTGCAAACTACCAACATTGAAGGATCCACATATTCCACAGCAGACACTACAGTGGTAGGGGTCACATCACAGATCCCTGATTCTCCTAAAACCACAAGAGATTCATCATCAACTGCAATAGAAACAACGCATGATCTTTCCACGGCCCAAACAGACGAATCAACAATATCTGCTACAGCAACAGCTGATATTATTGAGACAACTGGGGCAGAAAGTACTACTTTAGAAATGACAAATACAGAGGATACAACCATATCTGTAATTCAAACAACACAAGAAGAACAGACAACTTTGCAAACAACAAACATTGAAGGATCCACGTATCCCACAGCAGAGACTACAGGTGTAGAGGTCACATCCCAGGACCCTGATTCTTCTAGAACCACAAAAGAATCATCATCAACTGCAATAGAAACAACACCAGAACGGTCTACGCCGCAAACAGATGAAATAACTATATCTGCTACAATAGCATCTGATGTTACTGAGACAACAGAGGCAGAAAGTACTACTTTAGAAATAACAAATACAGAGGATACAACCATATCTGAAGTTCAAACAACACAAGAAGAACAGACAACTTTGCAAACTGCCAACATTGAAGGATCCACATATCCCACAGCAGACACTACAGGTGTAGAGGTCACATCACAGAGCCCTGATTCTTCTAGAACCACAAAAGATTCATTATCAACTGCAATAGAATTAACACCTGAACTTTCCACGGCCCAAACAGATAAAACAACAATATCTGCTACAGCAACATCTGATATTACTGAGACAACTGGGGCAGAAAGTACTACTTTAGAAATGACAAATACAGAGGATACAACCATATCTGAAATTCAAACAACACAAGAAGAACAGACAACTTTGCAAACTGCCAACATTGAAGGATCCACATATCCCACAGCAGACACTGCAGGTGTAGAGGTCACATCACAGAGCCCTGATTCTTCTAGAACCACAAAAGATTCATTATCAACTGCAATAGAATTAACACCTGAACTTTCCACGGCCCAAACAGATAAAACAACAATATCTGCTACAGCAACATCTGATATTTCTGAGACAACTGGGGCAGAAAGTACTACTTTAGAAATGACAAATACAGAGGATACAACCCTATCTGAAATTCAAACAACACAAGAAGAACAGACAACTTTGCAAACTACCAACATTGAAGGATCCACATATTCCACAGCAGACACTACAGTGGTAGGGGTCACATCACAGATCCCTGATTCTCCTAAAACCACAAGAGATTCATCATCAACTGCAATAGAAACAACGCATGATCTTTCCACGGCCCAAACAGACGAATCAACAATATCTGCTACAGCAACAGCTGATATTATTGAGACAACTGGGGCAGAAAGTACTACTTTAGAAATGACAAATACAGAGGATACAACCATATCTGAAATTCAAACAACACAAGAAGAACAGACAACTTTGCAAACAGCAAACATTGAAGGATCCACGTATCCCACAGCAGAGATTACAGGTGTAGAGGTCACATCCCAGGACCCTGATTCTTCTAGAACCACAAAAGAATCATCATCAACTGCAATAGAAACAACACCAGAACGGTCTACGCCGCAAACAGATGAAATAACAATATCTGCTACAATAGCATCTGATGTTACTGAGACAACAGAGGCAGAAAGTACTACTTTAGAAATAACAAATACAGAGGATACAACCATATCTGAAGTTCAAACAACACAAGAAGAACAGACAACTTTGCAAACTGCCAACATTGAAGGATCCACATATCCCACAGCAGACACTACAGGTGTAGAGGTCACATCACAGAGCCCTGATTCTTCTAGAACCACAAAAGATTCATTATCAACTGCAATAGAATTAACACCTGAACTTTCCACGGCCCAAACAGATAAAACAACAATATCTGCTACAGCAACAGCTGATATTACTGAGACAACAGGGTCAGAAAGTACTACTTTAGAAATGACAAATACAGAGGATACAACCATATCTGAAATTCAAACAGCACAAGAAGAACAGACAACTTTGCAAACTGCCAACATTGAAGGATCCACATATCCCACAGCAGAGACTACAGGTGTAGAGGTCACATCCCAGGACCTTGATTCTTCTAGAACCACAAGAGGATCATCATCAACTGCAATAGAAACAACACCAGAATGGTCTACGCCGCAAACAGATGAAATAACAATATCTGCTACAATAGCATCTCATGAAACTGAGACAACAGGGGCAGAAAGTACTACTTTAGAAATGACAAATACAGAGGATACAACTATATCTGACATTCAAACAACACAAGAAGAACAGACAACTTTGCAAACTACCAACATTGAAGGATCCACATATCCCACAGCAGAGACTACAGTGGTAGAAGTCACATCACAGAGCCCTGATTCTTCTAGAACCACAAGAGAATCATCATCAACTGCAATAGAAACAACACCAGAACGGTCTACGCCGCAAACAGATGAAATAACAATATCTGCTACAGCAACAGCTGATATTACTGAGACAACAGGGGCAGAAACTACTACTTTAGAAATGACAAATACAGAGGACACAACCATATCTGAAATTCAAACAACACAAGAAAAACAGACAACTTTGCAAACAACCAACATTGAAGGATCCACATATCCCACAGCAGAGACTACAGGTGTAGAGGTCACATCCCATAACCCTGATTCTCCTAAAACCACAAGAGATTCATCATCAACTGCAAAAGAAACAACGCATGATCTTTTCACGGCCCAAGCAGACGAATCAACAATATCTGCTACAGCAACAGCTGATATTACTGAGACAACTGGGGCAGAAAGTACTACTTTAGAAATGACAAATACAGAGGATACAACCATATCTGAAATTCAAACAACACAAGAAGAACAGACAACTTTGCAAACAACAAACATTGAAGGATCCACGTATCCCACAGCAGAGACTACAGGTGTAGAGGTCACATCCCAGAACCCTGATTCTTCTAGAACCACAAGAGAATCATCATCAACAGCAATAGAAAAAACACCAGAATGGTCTACGCCGCAAACAGATGAAATAACAATATCTGCTACAATAGCATCTGATGTTACTGAGACAAAAGAGGCAGAAAGTACTACTTTAGAAATGACAAATACAGAGGATACAACCATATCTGAAATTCAAACAACACAAGAAGAACAGACAACTTTGCAAACTACCAACATTGAAGGATCCACATTTCCCACAGCAGACACTACAGCTGTAGAGGTCACATCACAGAACCCTGATCCTCCTAAAACCACAAGAGATTCATCATCAAATGCAATAGAAACAATGCCTGATCTTTCCACGGCCCAAATAGACGAATCAACAATATCTGCTACAGCAACAGCTGATATCATTGAGACAACTGGGGCAGAAAGTACTACTTTAGAAATGACAAATACAGAGGATACAACCCTATCTGAAATTCAAACAACACAAGAAGAACAGACAACTTTGCAAACTACCAACATTGAAGGATCCACATATTCCACAGCAGACACTACAGTGGTAGGGGTCACATCACAGATCCCTGATTCTCCTAAAACCACAAGAGATTCATCATCAACTGCAATAGAAACAACGCATGATCTTTCCACGGCCCAAACAGACGAATCAACAATATCTGCTACAGCAACAGCTGATATTATTGAGACAACTGGGGCAGAAAGTACTACTTTAGAAATGACAAATACAGAGGATACAACCATATCTGAAATTCAAACAACACAAGAAGAACAGACAACTTTGCAAACTGCCAACATTGAAGGACCCACATATCCCACAGCAGACACTGCAGGTGTAGAGGTCACATCACAGAGCCCTGATTCTTCTAGAACCACAAAAGATTCATTATCAACTGCAATAGAATTAACACCTGAACTTTCCACGGCCCAAAGAGATAAAACAACAATATCTGCTACAGCAACATCTGATATTACTGAAACAACAGGGGCAGAAAGTACTACTTTAGAAATGACAAATACAGAGGATACAACCATATCTGAAGTTCAAACAACACAAGAAGAACAGACAACTTTGCAAACTACCAACATTGAAGGATCCACATATCCCACAGCAGAGACTACAGTGGTAGAAGTCACATCACAGAGCCCTGATTCTTCTAGAACCACAAGAGAATCATCATCAACTGCAATAGAAACAACACCAGAACGGTCTACGCCGCAAACAGATGAAATAACAATATCTGCTACAATAGCATCTGATGTTACTGAGACAACAGAGGCAGAAAGTACTACTTTAGAAATAACAAATACAGAGGATACAACCATATCTGAAATTCAAACAACACAAGAAGAACAGACAACTTTGCAAACTGCCAACATTGAAGGATCCACATATCCCACAGCAGACACTGCAGGTGTAGAGGTCACATCCCAGGACCATGATTCTTCTAGAACCACAAGAGATTCATCATCAACTGCAATAGAATTAACACCTGAACTTTCCACGGCCCAAACAGACAAATCAACAATATCTGCTACAGCAACAGCTGATATTACTGAGACAACAGGGGCAGAAAGTACTACTTTAGAAATGACAAATACAGAGGATACAACCATATCTGAAATTCAAACAACACAAGAAGAACAGACAATTTTGCAAACTACCAACATTGAAGGATCCACATATCCCACAACAGACACTACAGGTGTAGAGGTCACATCCCAGAACCCTGATTCTTCTAGAACCACAAGAGAATCATCATCAACTGCAATAGAAAAAACACCAGAATGGTCTACGCCGCAAACAGATGAAATAACAATATCTGCTACAATAGCATCTGATGTTACTGAGACAACAGAGGCAGAAAGTACTACTTTAGAAATAACAAATACAGAGGATACAACCATATCTGAAATTCAAACAACACTAGAAGAACAGACAACTTTGCAAACAACAAACATTGAAGGATCCACGTATCCCACAGCAGACACTACAGGTGTAGAGGTCACATCCAAGAGCCCTGATTCTTCTAGAACCACAAGAGAATCATCATCAACTGCAATAGAAAAAACACCAGAATGGTCTACGCCGCAAACAGATGAAATAACAATATCTGCTACAATAGCATCTGATGTTACTGAGACAACAGAGGCAGAAAGTGCTACTTTAGAAATAACAAATACACAGGATACAACCATATCTGAAATTCAAACAACACAAGAAGTACAGACAACTTTGCAAACAACAAACATTGAAGGATCCACGTATCCCACAGCAGAGACTACAGGTGTAGAGGTCACATCCCAGAGCCCTGATTCTTCTAGAACCACAAGAGAATCATCATCAACTGCAATAGAAAAAACACCAGAATGGTCTACGCCGCAAACAGATGAAATAACAATATCTGCTACAATAGCATCTCATGAAACTGAGACAACAGGGGCAGAAAGTACTACTTTAGAAATGACAAATACAGAGGATACAACCATATCTGAAATTCAAACAACACTAGAAGAACAGACAACTTTGCAAACAACAAACATTGAAGTATCCACATATCCCACAACAGACACTACAGGAGTAGAGGTCACATCACAGAGCCCTGATTCTTCTAAAACCACAAGAGATTCATCATCAACTGCAATAGAAACAACACATGATCTTTCCACGGCCCAAACAGACGAATCAACAATATCTGCTACAGCAACAGCTGATGTTACTGAGACAACAGAGGCAGAAAGAACTACTTTAGAAATAACAAATACAGAGGATACAACCATATCTGAAATTCAAACAACACAAGAAGAACAGACAACTTTGCAAACAACAAACATTGAAGGATCCACGTATCCCACAGCAGAGACTACAGGTGTAGAGGTCACATCCCAGGACCCTGATTCTTCTAGAACCACAAGAGAATCATCATCAACTGCAATAGAAACAACACCAGAACGGTCTACGCCGCAAACAGATGAAATAACAATATCTGCTACAATAGCATCTAATGTTACTGAGACAACAGAGGCAGAAAGTACTACTTTAGAAATAACAAATACAGAGGATACAACCATATCTGAAATTCAAACAACACAAGAAGAACAGACAACTTTGCAAACTGCCAACATTGAAGGATCCACATATCCCACAGCAGACACTGCAGGTGTAGAGGTCACATCCCAGGACCCTGATTCTTCTAGAACCACAAGAGATTCATCATCAACTGCAATAGAATTAACACCTGAACTTTCCACGGCCCAAACAGATGAATCAACAATATCTGCTACAGCAACAGATGATATTACTGAGACAACAGGGGCAGAAAGTACTACTTTAGAAATGACAAATACAGAGGACACAACCATATCTGAAATTCAAACAACACAAGAAGAACAGACAACTTTGCAAACTACCAACATTGAAGGATCCACATATCCCACAGCAGACACTACAGGTGTAGAGGTCACATCCCAGAACCCTGATTCTTCTAGAACCACAAGAGAATCATCATCAACTGCAATAGAAAAAACACCAGAATGGTCTACGCCGCAAACAGATGAAATAACAATATCTGCTACAATAGAATCTGATGTTTCTGAGACAACAGAGGCAGAAAGTACTACTTTAGAAATAACAAATACAGAGGATACAACCATATCTGAAATTCAAACAACACAAGAAAAACAGACAACTTTGCAAACAACCAACATTGAAGGATCCACATATCCCACAGCAGACATTACAGGTGTAGAGGTCACATCCCAGAACCCTGATTCTCCTAAAACCACAAGAGATTCATCATCAACTGCAAAAGAAACAACGCATGATCTTTCCACGGCCCAAACAGACGAATCAACAATATCTGCTACAGCAACAGCTGATATTATTGAGACAACTGGGGCAGAAAGTACTACTTTAGAAATGACAAATACAGAGGATACAACCATATCTGAAATTCAAACAACACAAGAAGAACAGACAACTTTGCAAACAACAAACATTGAAGGATCCACGTATCCCACAGCAGAGACTACAGGTGTAGAGGTCACATCCCAGAACCCTGATTCTTCTAGAACCACAAGAGAATCATCATCAACTGCAATAGAAAAAACACCAGAATGGTCTACGCCGCAAACAGATGAAATAACAATATCTGCTACAATAGCATATGATGTTACTGAGACAAAAGAGGCAGAAAGTACTACTTTAGAAATGACAAATACAGAGGATACAACCATATCTGAAATTCAAACAACACAAGAAGAACAGACAACTTTGCAAACTACCAACATTGAAGGATCCACATATCCCACAGCAGACACTACAGGTGTAGAGGTCACATCACAGAACCCTGATCCTCCTAAAACCACAAGAGATTCATCATCAACTGCAATAGAAACAATGCCTGATCTTTCCACTGCCCAAATAGACGAATCAACAATATCTGCTACAGCAACAGCTGATATAATTGAGACAACTGGGGCAGAAAGTACTACTTTAGAAATGACAAATACAGAGGATACAACCCTATCTGAAATTCAAACAACACAAGAAGAACAGACAACTTTGCAAACTACCAACATTGAAGGATCCACATATTCCACAGCAGACACTACAGTGGTAGGGGTCACATCACAGATCCCTGATTCTCCTAAAACCACAAGAGATTCATCATCAACTGCAATAGAAACAACGCATGATCTTTCCACGGCCCAAACAGACGAATCAACAATATCTGCTACAGCAACAGCTGATATTACTGAGACAACAGGGTCAGAAAGTACTACTTTAGAAATGACAAATACAGAGGATACAACCATATCTGAAATTCAAACAGCACAAGAAGAACAGACAACTTTGCAAACTGCCAACATTGAAGGATCCACATATCCCACAGCAGAGACTACAGGTGTAGAGGTCACATCCCAGGACCTTGATTCTTCTAGAACCACAAGAGAATCATCATCAACTGCAATAGAAACAACACCAGAATGGTCTACGCCGCAAACAGATGAAATAACAATATCTGCTACAATAGCATCTCATGAAACTGAGACAACAGGGGCAGAAAGTACTACTTTAGAAATGACAAATACAGAGGATACAACTATATCTGACATTCAAACAACACACGAAGAACAGACAACTTTGCAAACTACCAACATTGAAGGATCCACATATCCCACAGCAGAGACTACAGTGGTAGAAGTCACATCACAGAGCCCTGATTCTTCTAGAACCACAAGAGAATCATCATCAACTGCAATAGAAACAACACCAGAACGGTCTACGCCGCAAACAGATGAAATAACAATATCTGCTACAGCAACAGCTGATATCATTGAGACAACTGGGGCAGAAAGTACTACTTTAGAAATGACAAATACAGAGGATACAACCATATCTGAAATTCAAACAACACAAGAAGAACAGACAACTTTGCAAACTACCAACATTGAAGGATCCACATATCCCACAGCAGACATTACAGGTGTAGAGGTCACATCACAGAACCCTGATTCTTCTAGAACCACAAAAGATTTATTATCAACTGCAATAGAAACAATGCCTGATCTTTCTA
This sequence comes from Pseudophryne corroboree, assembly GCF_028390025.1. Lineage (NCBI taxonomy): Eukaryota > Metazoa > Chordata > Amphibia > Anura > Myobatrachidae > Pseudophryne > Pseudophryne corroboree. The sequence goes on along the minus strand of NC_086449.1, from coordinate 45,066,851 downwards.
CAGCCCAAACAGACGAATCAACAATATCTGCTACAGCAACAGCTGATATTACTGAGACAACTGGGGCAGAAAGTACTACTTTAGAAATGACAAATACAGAGGATACAACCATATCTGAAATTCAAACAACACAAGAAGAACAGACAACTTTGCAAACAACCAACATTGAAGGATCCACATATCCCACAGCAGAGACTACAGGTGTAGAGGTCACATCCCATAACCCTGATTCTCCTAAAACCACAAGAGATTCATCATCAACTGCAAAAGAAACAACGCATGATCTTTTCACGGCCCAAACAGACGAATCAACAATATCTGCTACAGCAACAGCTGATATTACTGAGACAACTGGGGCAGAAAGTACTACTTTAGAAATGACAAATACAGAGGATACAACCATATCTGAAATTCAAACAACACAAGAAGAACAGACAACTTTGCAAACAACAAACATTGAAGGATCCACGTTTCCCACAGCAGAGACTACAGGTGTAGAGGTCACATCCCAGAACCCTGATTCTTCTAGAACCACAAGAGAATCATCATCAACTGCAATAGAAAAAACACCAGAATGGTCTACGCCGCAAACAGATGAAATAACAATATCTGCTACAATAGCATCTGATGTTACTGAGACAAAAGAGGCAGAAAGTACTACTTTAGAAATGACAAATACAGAGGATACAACCATATCTGAAATTCAAACAACACAAGAAGAACAGACAACTTTGCAAACTACCAACATTGAAGGATCCACATTTCCCACAGCAGACACTACAGGTGTAGAGGTCACATCACAGAACCCTGATCCTCCTAAAACCACAAGAGATTCATCATCAACTGCAATAGAAACAATGCCTGATCTTTCCACTGCCCAAATAGACGAATCAACAATATCTGCTACAGCAACAGCTGATATCATTGAGACAACTGGGGCAGAAAGTACTACTTTAGAAATGACAAATACAGAGGATACAACCCTATCTGAAATTCAAACAACACAAGAAGAACAGACAACTTTGCAAACTACCAACATTGAAGGATCCACATATTCCACAGCAGACACTACAGTGGTAGGGGTCACATCACAGATCCCTGATTCTCCTAAAACCACAAGAGATTCATCATCAACTGCAATAGAAACAACGCATGATCTTTCCACGGCCCAAACAGACGAATCAACAATATCTGCTACAGCAACAGCTGATATTATTGAGACAACTGGGGCAGAAAGTACTACTTTAGAAATGACAAATACAGAGGATACAACCATATCTGAAATTCAAACAACACAAGAAGAACAGACAACTTTGCAAACAACAAACATTGAAGGATCCACGTATCCCACAGCAGAGACTACAGGTGTAGAGGTCACATCCCAGGACCCTGATTCTTCTAGAACCACAAAAGAATCATCATCAACTGCAATAGAAACAACACCAGAACGGTCTACGCCGCAAACAGATGAAATAACTATATCTGCTACAATAGCATCTGATGTTACTGAGACAACAGAGGCAGAAAGTACTACTTTAGAAATAACAAATACAGAGGATACAACCATATCTGAAGTTCAAACAACACAAGAAGAACAGACAACTTTGCAAACTGCCAACATTGAAGGATCCACATATCCCACAGCAGACACTACAGGTGTAGAGGTCACATCACAGAGCCCTGATTCTTCTAGAACCACAAAAGATTCATTATCAACTGCAATAGAATTAACACCTGAACTTTCCACGGCCCAAACAGATAAAACAACAATATCTGCTACAGCAACATCTGATATTACTGAGACAACTGGGGCAGAAAGTACTACTTTAGAAATGACAAATACAGAGGATACAACCATATCTGAAATTCAAACAACACTAGAAGAACAGACAACTTTGCAAACTGCCAACATTGAAGGATCCACATATCCCACAGCAGACACTGCAGGTGTAGAGGTCACATCACAGAGCCCTGATTCTTCTAGAACCACAAAAGATTCATTATCAACTGCAATAGAATTAACACCTGAACTTTCCACGGCCCAAACAGATAAAACAACAATATCTGCTACAGCAACATCTGATATTTCTGAGACAACTGGGGCAGAAAGTACTACTTTAGAAATGACAAATACAGAGGATACAACCCTATCTGAAATTCAAACAACACAAGAAGAACAGACAACTTTGCAAACTACCAACATTGAAGGATCCACATATTCCACAGCAGACACTACAGTGGTAGGGGTCACATCACAGATCCCTGATTCTCCTAAAACCACAAGAGATTCATCATCAACTGCAATAGAAACAACGCATGATCTTTCCACGGCCCAAACAGACGAATCAACAATATCTGCTACAGCAACAGCTGATATTATTGAGACAACTGGGGCAGAAAGTACTACTTTAGAAATGACAAATACAGAGGATACAACCATATCTGAAATTCAAACAACACAAGAAGAACAGACAACTTTGCAAACAGCAAACATTGAAGGATCCACGTATCCCACAGCAGAGACTACAGGTGTAGAGGTCACATCCCAGGACCCTGATTCTTCTAGAACCACAAAAGAATCATCATCAACTGCAATAGAAACAACACCAGAACGGTCTACGCCGCAAACAGATGAAATAACAATATCTGCTACAATAGCATCTCATGAAACTGAGACAACAGAGGCAGAAAGTACTACTTTAGAAATAACAAATACAGAGGATACAACCATATCTGAAGTTCAAACAACACAAGAAGAACAGACAACTTTGCAAACTGCCAACATTGAAGGATCCACATATCCCACAGCAGACACTACAGGTGTAGAGGTCACATCACAGAGCCCTGATTCTTCTAGAACCACAAAAGATTCATTATCAACTGCAATAGAATTAACACCTGAACTTTCCACGGCCCAAACAGATAAAACAACAATATCTGCTACAGCAACATCTGATATTACTGAGACAACTGGGGCAGAAAGTACTACTTTAGAAATGACAAATACAGAGGATACAACCATATCTGAAATTCAAACAACACTAGAAGAACAGACAACTTTGCAAACTGCCAACATTGAAGGATCCACATATCCCACAGCAGACACTGCAGGTGTAGAGGTCACATCACAGAGCCCTGATTCTTCTAGAACCACAAAAGATTCATTATCAACTGCAATAGAATTAACACCTGAACTTTCCACGGCCCAAACAGATAAAACAACAATATCTGCTACAGCAACATCTGATATTTCTGAGACAACTGGGGCAGAAAGTACTACTTTAGAAATGACAAATACAGAGGATACAACCCTATCTGAAATTCAAACAACACAAGAAGAACAGACAACTTTGCAAACTACCAACATTGAAGGATCCACATATTCCACAGCAGACACTACAGTGGTAGGGGTCACATCACAGATCCCTGATTCTCCTAAAACCACAAGAGATTCATCATCAACTGCAATAGAAACAACGCATGATCTTTCCACGGCCCAAACAGACGAATCAACAATATCTGCTACAGCAACAGCTGATATTATTGAGACAACTGGGGCAGAAAGTACTACTTTAGAAATGACAAATACAGAGGATACAACCATATCTGAAATTCAAACAACACAAGAAGAACAGACAACTTTGCAAACAGCAAACATTGAAGGATCCACGTATCCCACAGCAGAGACTACAGGTGTAGAGGTCACATCCCAGGACCCTGATTCTTCTAGAACCACAAAAGAATCATCATCAACTGCAATAGAAACAACACCAGAACGGTCTACGCCGCAAACAGATGAAATAACTATATCTGCTACAATAGCATCTGATGTTACTGAGACAACAGAGGCAGAAAGTACTACTTTAGAAATAACAAATACAGAGGATACAACCATATCTGAAGTTCAAACAACACAAGAAGAACAGACAACTTTGCAAACTGCCAACATTGAAGGATCCACATATCCCACAGCAGACACTACAGGTGTAGAGGTCACATCACAGAGCCCTGATTCTTCTAGAACCACAAAAGATTCATTATCAACTGCAATAGAATTAACACCTGAACTTTCCACGGCCCAAACAGATAAAACAACAATATCTGCTACAGCAACATCTGATATTACTGAGACAACTGGGGCAGAAAGTACTACTTTAGAAATGACAAATACAGAGGATACAACCATATCTGAAATTCAAACAACACTAGAAGAACAGACAACTTTGCAAACTGCCAACATTGAAGGATCCACATATCCCACAGCAGACACTGCAGGTGTAGAGGTCACATCACAGAGCCCTGATTCTTCTAGAACCACAAAAGATTCATTATCAACTGCAATAGAATTAACACCTGAACTTTCCACGGCCCAAACAGATAAAACAACAATATCTGCTACAGCAACATCTGATATTACTGAGACAACTGGGGCAGAAAGTACTACTTTAGAAATGACAAATACAGAGGATACAACCATATCTGAAATTCAAACAACACAAGAAGAACAGACAACTTTGCAAACTGCCAACATTGAAGGATCCACATATCCCACAGCAGACACTACAGTGGTAGGGGTCACATCACAGATCCCTGATTCTCCTAAAACCACAAGAGATTCATCATCAATTGCAATAGAAACAATGCCTGATCTTTCTACAGCCCAAACAGACAAATCAACAATATCTGCTACAGCAACAGCTGATATTACTGAGACAACAGGGTCAGAAAGTACTACTTTAGAAATGACAAATACAGAGGATACAACCATATCTGAAATTCAAACAGCACAAGAAGAACAGACAACTTTGCAAACTGCCAACATTGAAGGATCCACGTATCCCACAGCAGAGACTACAGGTGTAGAGGTCACATCCCAGGACCTTGATTCTTCTAGAACCACAAGAGAATCATCATCAACTGCAATAGAAACAACACCAGAATGGTCTACGCCGCAAACAGATGAAATAACAATATCTGCTACAATAGCATCTCATGAAACTGAGACAACAGGGGCAGAAAGTACTACTTTAGAAATGACAAATACAGAGGATACAACTATATCTGACATTCAAACAACACAAGAAGAACAGACAACTTTGCAAACTACCAACATTGAAGGATCCACATATCCCACAGCAGAGACTACAGTGGTAGAAGTCACATCACAGAGCCCTGATTCTTCTAGAACCACAAGAGAATCATCATCAACTCTAATAGAAACAACACCAGAACGGTCTACGCCGCAAACAGATGAAATAACAATATCTGCTACAGCAACAGCTGATATCATTGAGACAACTGGGGCAGAAAGTACTACTTTAGAAATGACAAACACAGAGGATACAACCATATCTGAAGTTCAAACAACACAAGAAGAACAGACAACTTTGCAAACTGCCAATATTGAAGGATCCACATATCCCACAGCAGAGACTACAGGTGTAGAGGTCACATCCCATAGCCCTGATTCTCCTAAAACCACAAGAGATTCATCATCAACTGCAATAGAAACAACGCATGATCTTTTCACGGCCCAAACAGACGAATCAACAATATCTGCTACAGCAACAGCTGATATTATTGAGACAACTGGGGCAGAAAGTTCTACTTTAGAAATGACAAATACAGAGGATACAACCATATCTGAAATTCAAACAACACAAGAAGAACAGACAACTTTGCAAACTGCCAACATTGAAGGACCCACATATCCCACAGCAGACACTGCAGGTGTAGAGGTCACATCACAGAGCCCTGATTCTTCTAGAACCACAAAAGATTCATTATCAACTGCAATAGAATTAACACCTGAACTTTCCACGGCCCAAAGAGATAAAACAACAATATCTGCTACAGCAACATCTGATATTACTGAAACAACAGGGGCAGAAAGTACTACTTTAGAAATAACAAATACAGAGGATACAACCATATCTGAAATTCAAACAACACAAGAAGAACAGACAACTTTGCAAACTGCCAACATTGAAGGACCCACATATCCCACAGCAGACACTGCAGGTGTAGAGGTCACATCACAGAGCCCTGATTCTTCTAGAACCACAAAAGATTCATTATCAACTGCAATAGAATTAACACCTGAACTTTCCACGGCCCAAAGAGATAAAACAACAATATCTGCTACAGCAACATCTGATATTACTGAAACAACAGGGGCAGAAAGTACTACTTTAGAAATAACAAATACAGAGGATACAACCATATCTGAAATTCAAACAACACAAGAAGTACAGACAACTTTGCAAACAACAAACATTGAAGGATCCACGTATCCCACAGCAGAGACTACAGGTGTAGAGGTCACATCCCAGGACCTTGATTCTTCTAGAACCACAAGAGAATCATCATCAACTGCAATAGAAACAACACCAGAATGGTCTACGCCGCAAACAGATGAAATAACAATATCTGCTACAATAGCATCTCATGAAACTGAGACAACAGGGGCAGAAAGTACTACTTTAGAAATGACAAATACAGAGGATACAACTATATCTGACATTCAAACAACACACGAAGAACAGACAACTTTGCAAACTACCAACATTGAAGGATCCACATATCCCACAGCAGAGACTACAGTGGTAGAAGTCACATCACAGAGCCCTGATTCTTCTAGAACCACAAGAGAATCATCATCAACTGCAATAGAAACAACACCAGAACGGTCTACGCCGCAAACAGATGAAATAACAATATCTGCTACAGCAACAGCTGATATCATTGAGACAACTGGGGCAGAAAGTACTACTTTAGAAATGACAAATACAGAGGATACAACCATATCTGAAATTCAAACAACACAAGAAGAACAGACAACTTTGCAAACTACCAACATTGAAGGATCCACATATCCCACAGCAGACATTACAGGTGTAGAGGTCACATCACAGAACCCTGATTCTTCTAGAACCACAAAAGATTTATTATCAACTGCAATAGAAACAATGCCTGATCTTTCTACAGCCCAAACAGACGAATCAACAATATCTGCTACAGCAACAGCTGATATTACTGAGACAACTGGGGCAGAAAGTACTACTTTAGAAATGACAAATACAGAGGATACAACCATATCTGAAATTCAAACAACACAAGAAGAACAGACAACTTTGCAAACAACCAACATTGAAGGATCCACATATCCCACAGCAGAGACTACAGGTGTAGAGGTCACATCCCATAACCCTGATTCTCCTAAAACCACAAGAGATTCATCATCAACTGCAAAAGAAACAACGCATGATCTTTTCACGGCCCAAACAGACGAATCAACAATATCTGCTACAGCAACAGCTGATATTACTGAGACAACTGGGGCAGAAAGTACTACTTTAGAAATGACAAATACAGAGGATACAACCATATCTGAAATTCAAACAACACAAGAAGAACAGACAACTTTGCAAACAACAAACATTGAAGGATCCACGTTTCCCACAGCAGAGACTACAGGTGTAGAGGTCACATCCCAGAACCCTGATTCTTCTAGAACCACAAGAGAATCATCATCAACTGCAATAGAAAAAACACCAGAATGGTCTACGCCGCAAACAGATGAAATAACAATATCTGCTACAATAGCATCTGATGTTACTGAGACAAAAGAGGCAGAAAGTACTACTTTAGAAATGACAAATACAGAGGATACAACCATATCTGAAATTCAAACAACACAAGAAGAACAGACAACTTTGCAAACTACCAACATTGAAGGATCCACATTTCCCACAGCAGACACTACAGGTGTAGAGGTCACATCACAGAACCCTGATCCTCCTAAAACCACAAGAGATTCATCATCAACTGCAATAGAAACAATGCCTGATCTTTCCACTGCCCAAATAGACGAATCAACAATATCTGCTACAGCAACAGCTGATATCATTGAGACAACTGGGGCAGAAAGTACTACTTTAGAAATGACAAATACAGAGGATACAACCCTATCTGAAATTCAAACAACACAAGAAGAACAGACAACTTTGCAAACTACCAACATTGAAGGATCCACATATTCCACAGCAGACACTACAGTGGTAGGGGTCACATCACAGATCCCTGATTCTCCTAAAACCACAAGAGATTCATCATCAACTGCAATAGAAACAACGCATGATCTTTCCACGGCCCAAACAGACGAATCAACAATATCTGCTACAGCAACAGCTGATATTATTGAGACAACTGGGGCAGAAAGTACTACTTTAGAAATGACAAATACAGAGGATACAACCATATCTGAAATTCAAACAACACAAGAAGAACAGACAACTTTGCAAACAACAAACATTGAAGGATCCACGTATCCCACAGCAGAGACTACAGGTGTAGAGGTCACATCCCAGGACCCTGATTCTTCTAGAACCACAAAAGAATCATCATCAACTGCAATAGAAACAACACCAGAACGGTCTACGCCGCAAACAGATGAAATAACTATATCTGCTACAATAGCATCTGATGTTACTGAGACAACAGAGGCAGAAAGTACTACTTTAGAAATAACAAATACAGAGGATACAACCATATCTGAAGTTCAAACAACACAAGAAGAACAGACAACTTTGCAAACTGCCAACATTGAAGGATCCACATATCCCACAGCAGACACTACAGGTGTAGAGGTCACATCACAGAGCCCTGATTCTTCTAGAACCACAAAAGATTCATTATCAACTGCAATAGAATTAACACCTGAACTTTCCACGGCCCAAACAGATAAAACAACAATATCTGCTACAGCAACATCTGATATTACTGAGACAACTGGGGCAGAAAGTACTACTTTAGAAATGACAAATACAGAGGATACAACCATATCTGAAATTCAAACAACACTAGAAGAACAGACAACTTTGCAAACTGCCAACATTGAAGGATCCACATATCCCACAGCAGACACTGCAGGTGTAGAGGTCACATCACAGAGCCCTGATTCTTCTAGAACCACAAAAGATTCATTATCAACTGCAATAGAATTAACACCTGAACTTTCCACGGCCCAAACAGATAAAACAACAATATCTGCTACAGCAACATCTGATATTTCTGAGACAACTGGGGCAGAAAGTACTACTTTAGAAATGACAAATACAGAGGATACAACCCTATCTGAAATTCAAACAACACAAGAAGAACAGACAACTTTGCAAACTACCAACATTGAAGGATCCACATATTCCACAGCAGACACTACAGTGGTAGGGGTCACATCACAGATCCCTGATTCTCCTAAAACCACAAGAGATTCATCATCAACTGCAATAGAAACAACGCATGATCTTTCCACGGCCCAAACAGACGAATCAACAATATCTGCTACAGCAACAGCTGATATTATTGAGACAACTGGGGCAGAAAGTACTACTTTAGAAATGACAAATACAGAGGATACAACCATATCTGAAATTCAAACAACACAAGAAGAACAGACAACTTTGCAAACAGCAAACATTGAAGGATCCACGTATCCCACAGCAGAGACTACAGGTGTAGAGGTCACATCCCAGGACCCTGATTCTTCTAGAACCACAAAAGAATCATCATCAACTGCAATAGAAACAACACCAGAACGGTCTACGCCGCAAACAGATGAAATAACAATATCTGCTACAATAGCATCTCATGAAACTGAGACAACAGAGGCAGAAAGTACTACTTTAGAAATAACAAATACAGAGGATACAACCATATCTGAAGTTCAAACAACACAAGAAGAACAGACAACTTTGCAAACTGCCAACATTGAAGGATCCACATATCCCACAGCAGACACTACAGGTGTAGAGGTCACATCACAGAGCCCTGATTCTTCTAGAACCACAAAAGATTCATTATCAACTGCAATAGAATTAACACCTGAACTTTCCACGGCCCAAACAGATAAAACAACAATATCTGCTACAGCAACATCTGATATTACTGAGACAACTGGGGCAGAAAGTACTACTTTAGAAATGACAAATACAGAGGATACAACCATATCTGAAATTCAAACAACACAAGAAGAACAGACAACTTTGCAAACTGCCAACATTGAAGGATCCACATATCCCACAGCAGACACTGCAGGTGTAGAGGTCACATCACAGAGCCCTGATTCTTCTAGAACCACAAAAGATTCATTATCAACTGCAATAGAATTAACACCTGAACTTTCCACGGCCCAAACAGATAAAACAACAATATCTGCTACAGCAACATCTGATATTTCTGAGACAACTGGGGCAGAAAGTACTACTTTAGAAATGACAAATACAGAGGATACAACCCTATCTGAAATTCAAACAACACAAGAAGAACAGACAACTTTGCAAACTACCAACATTGAAGGATCCACATATTCCACAGCAGACACTACAGTGGTAGGGGTCACATCACAGATCCCTGATTCTCCTAAAACCACAAGAGATTCATCATCAACTGCAATAGAAACAACGCATGATCTTTCCACGGCCCAAACAGACGAATCAACAATATCTGCTACAGCAACAGCTGATATTATTGAGACAACTGGGGCAGAAAGTACTACTTTAGAAATGACAAATACAGAGGATACAACCATATCTGAAATTCAAACAACACAAGAAGAACAGACAACTTTGCAAACAGCAAACATTGAAGGATCCACGTATCCCACAGCAGAGACTACAGGTGTAGAGGTCACATCCCAGGACCCTGATTCTTCTAGAACCACAAAAGAATCATCATCAACTGCAATAGAAACAACACCAGAACGGTCTACGCCGCAAACAGATGAAATAACTATATCTGCTACAATAGCATCTGATGTTACTGAGACAACAGAGGCAGAAAGTACTACTTTAGAAATAACAAATACAGAGGATACAACCATATCTGAAGTTCAAACAACACAAGAAGAACAGACAACTTTGCAAACTGCCAACATTGAAGGATCCACATATCCCACAGCAGACACTACAGGTGTAGAGGTCACATCACAGAGCCCTGATTCTTCTAGAACCACAAAAGATTCATTATCAACTGCAATAGAATTAACACCTGAACTTTCCACGGCCCAAACAGATAAAACAACAATATCTGCTACAGCAACATCTGATATTACTGAGACAACTGGGGCAGAAAGTACTACTTTAGAAATGACAAATACAGAGGATACAACCATATCTGAAATTCAAACAACACTAGAAGAACAGACAACTTTGCAAACTGCCAACATTGAAGGATCCACATATCCCACAGCAGACACTGCAGGTGTAGAGGTCACATCACAGAGCCCTGATTCTTCTAGAACCACAAAAGATTCATTATCAACTGCAATAGAATTAACACCTGAACTTTCCACGGCCCAAACAGATAAAACAACAATATCTGCTACAGCAACATCTGATATTACTGAGACAACTGGGGCAGAAAGTACTACTTTAGAAATGACAAATACAGAGGATACAACCATATCTGAAATTCAAACAACACAAGAAGAACAGACAACTTTGCAAACTGCCAACATTGAAGGATCCACATATCCCACAGCAGACACTACAGTGGTAGGGGTCACATCACAGATCCCTGATTCTCCTAAAACCACAAGAGATTCATCATCAATTGCAATAGAAACAATGCCTGATCTTTCTACAGCCCAAACAGACAAATCAACAATATCTGCTACAGCAATAGCTGATATTACTGAGACAACAGGGTCGGAAAGTACTACTTTAGAAATGACAAATACAGAGGATACAACCATATCTGAAATTCAAACAGCACAAGAAGAACAGACAACTTTGCAAACTGCCAACATTGAAGGATCCACGTATCCCACAGCAGAGACTACAGGTGTAGAGGTCACATCCCAGGACCTTGATTCTTCTAGAACCACAAGAGAATCATCATCAACTGCAATAGAAACAACACCAGAATGGTCTACGCCGCAAACAGATGAAATAACAATATCTGCTACAATAGCATCTCATGAAACTGAGACAACAGGGGCAGAAAGTACTACTTTAGAAATGACAAATACAGAGGATACAACTATATCTGACATTCAAACAACACAAGAAGAACAGACAACTTTGCAAACTACCAACATTGAAGGATCCACATATCCCACAGCAGAGACTACAGTGGTAGAAGTCACATCACAGAGCCCTGATTCTTCTAGAACCACAAGAGAATCATCATCAACTCTAATAGAAACAACACCAGAACGGTCTACGCCGCAAACAGATGAAATAACAATATCTGCTACAGCAACAGCTGATATCATTGAGACAACTGGGGCAGAAAGTACTACTTTAGAAATGACAAACACAGAGGATACAACCATATCTGAAGTTCAAACAACACAAGAAGAACAGACAACTTTGCAAACTGCCAATATTGAAGGATCCACATATCCCACAGCAGAGACTACAGGTGTAGAGGTCACATCCCATAGCCCTGATTCTCCTAAAACCACAAGAGATTCATCATCAACTGCAATAGAAACAACGCATGATCTTTTCACGGCCCAAACAGACGAATCAACAATATCTGCTACAGCAACAGCTGATATTATTGAGACAACTGGGGCAGAAAGTTCTACTTTAGAAATGACAAATACAGAGGATACAACCATATCTGAAATTCAAACAACACAAGAAGAACAGACAACTTTGCAAACTGCCAACATTGAAGGACCCACATATCCCACAGCAGACACTGCAGGTGTAGAGGTCACATCACAGAGCCCTGATTCTTCTAGAACCACAAAAGATTCATTATCAACTGCAATAGAATTAACACCTGAACTTTCCACGGCCCAAAGAGATAAAACAACAATATCTGCTACAGCAACATCTGATATTACTGAAACAACAGGGGCAGAAAGTACTACTTTAGAAATAACAAATACAGAGGATACAACCATATCTGAAATTCAAACAACACAAGAAGTACAGACAACTTTGCAAACAACAAACATTGAAGGATCCACGTATCCCACAGCAGAGACTACAGGTGTAGAGGTCACATCCCAGAGCCCTGATTCTTCTAGAACCACAAGAGAATCATCATCAACTGCAATAGAAAAAACACCAGAATGGTCTACGCCGCAAACAGATGAAATAACAATATCTGCTACAATAGCATCTGATGTTACTGAGACAACAGAGGCAGAAAGTACTACTTTAGAAATAACAAATACAGAGGATACAACCATATCTGAAATTCAAACAACACAAGAAGTACAGACAACTTTGCAAACAACAAACATTGAAGGATCCACGTATCCCACAGCAGAGACTACAGGTGTAGAGGTCACATCCCAGAGCCCTGATTCTTCTAGAACCACAAGAGAATCATCATCAACTGCAATAGAAAAAACACCAGAATGGTCTACGCCGCAAACAGATGAAATAACAATATCTGCTACAATAGCATCTCATGAAACTGAGACAACAGGGGCAGAAAGTACTACTTTAGAAATGACAAATACAGAGGATACAACCATATCTGAAATTCAAACAACACTAGAAGAACAGACAACTTTGCAAACAACAAACATTGAAGTATCCACATATCCCACAACAGACACTACAGGAGTAGAGGTCACATCACAGAGCCCTGATTCTTCTAAAACCACAAGAGATTCATCATCAACTGCAATAGAAACAACACATGATCTTTCCACGGCCCAAACAGACGAATCAACAATATCTGCTACAGCAACAGCTGATGTTACTGAGACAACAGAGGCAGAAAGTACTACTTTAGAAATAACAAATACAGAGGATACAACCATATCTGAAATTCAAACAACACAAGAAGAACAGACAACTTTGCAAACAACAAACATTGAAGGATCCACGTATCCCACAGCAGAGACTACAGGTGTAGAGGTCACATCCCAGGACCCTGATTCTTCTAGAACCACAAGAGAATCATCATCAACTGCAATAGAAACAACACCAGAACGGTCTACGCCGCAAACAGGTGAAATAACAATATCTGCTACAATAGCATCTGATGTTACTGAGACAACAGAGGCAGAAAGTACTACTTTAGAAATGACAAATACAGAGGACACAACCATATCTGAAATTCAAACAACACAAGAAGAACAGACAACTTTGCAAACTGCCAACATTGAAGGATCCACATATCCCACAGCAGAGACTACAGGTGTAGAGGTCACATCCCAGGACCCTGATTCTTCTAGAACCACAAGAGATTCATCATCAACTGCAATAGAAACAACACATGATCTTTCCACGGCCCAAACAGACGAATCAACAATATCTGCTACAGCAACAGCTGATGTTACTGAGACAACAGAGGCAGAAAGTACTACTTTAGAAATGACAAATACAGAGGACACAACCATATCTGAAATTCAAACAACACAAGAAGAACAGACAACTTTGCAAACTACCAACATTGAAGGATCCACATATCCCACAGCAGACACTACAGGTGTAGAGGTCACATCCCATAACCCTGATTCTTCTAGAACCACAAGAGAATCATCATCAACTGCAATAGAAAAAACACCAGAATGGTCTACGCCGCAAACAGATGAAATAACAATATCTGTTACAATAGAATCTGATGTTACTGAGACAACAGAGGCAGAAAGTACTACTTTAGAAATGACAAATACAGAGGATACAACCATATCTGAAATTCAAACAACACAAGAAGAACAGACAACTTTGCAAACAACAAACATTGAAGGATCCACGTATCCCACAGCAGAGACTACAGGTGTAGAGGTCACATCCCAGGACCCTGATTCTTCTAGAACCACAAAAGAATCATCATCAACTGCAATAGAAACAACACCAGAACGGTCTACGCCGCAAACAGATGAAATAACTATATCTGCTACAATAGCATCTGATGTTACTGAGACAACAGAGGCAGAAAGTACTACTTTAGAAATAACAAATACAGAGGATACAACCATATCTGAAGTTCAAACAACACAAGAAGAACAGACAACTTTGCAAACTGCCAACATTGAAGGATCCACATATCCCACAGCAGACACTACAGGTGTAGAGGTCACATCACAGAGCCCTGATTCTTCTAGAACCACAAAAGATTCATTATCAACTGCAATAGAATTAACACCTGAACTTTCCACGGCCCAAACAGATAAAACAACAATATCTGCTACAGCAACATCTGATATTACTGAGACAACTGGGGCAGAAAGTACTACTTTAGAAATGACAAATACAGAGGATACAACCATATCTGAAATTCAAACAACACTAGAAGAACAGACAACTTTGCAAACTGCCAACATTGAAGGATCCACATATCCCACAGCAGACACTGCAGGTGTAGAGGTCACATCACAGAGCCCTGATTCTTCTAGAACCACAAAAGATTCATTATCAACTGCAATAGAATTAACACCTGAACTTTCCACGGCCCAAACAGATAAAACAACAATATCTGCTACAGCAACATCTGATATTTCTGAGACAACTGGGGCAGAAAGTACTACTTTAGAAATGACAAATACAGAGGATACAACCCTATCTGAAATTCAAACAACACAAGAAGAACAGACAACTTTGCAAACTACCAACATTGAAGGATCCACATATTCCACAGCAGACACTACAGTGGTAGGGGTCACATCACAGATCCCTGATTCTCCTAAAACCACAAGAGATTCATCATCAACTGCAATAGAAACAACGCATGATCTTTCCACGGCCCAAACAGACGAATCAACAATATCTGCTACAGCAACAGCTGATATTATTGAGACAACTGGGGCAGAAAGTACTACTTTAGAAATGACAAATACAGAGGATACAACCATATCTGAAATTCAAACAACACAAGAAGAACAGACAACTTTGCAAACAGCAAACATTGAAGGATCCACGTATCCCACAGCAGAGACTACAGGTGTAGAGGTCACATCCCAGGACCCTGATTCTTCTAGAACCACAAAAGAATCATCATCAACTGCAATAGAAACAACACCAGAACGGTCTACGCCGCAAACAGATGAAATAACAATATCTGCTACAATAGCATCTCATGAAACTGAGACAACAGAGGCAGAAAGTACTACTTTAGAAATAACAAATACAGAGGATACAACCATATCTGAAGTTCAAACAACACAAGAAGAACAGACAACTTTGCAAACTGCCAACATTGAAGGATCCACATATCCCACAGCAGACACTACAGGTGTAGAGGTCACATCACAGAGCCCTGATTCTTCTAGAACCACAAAAGATTCATTATCAACTGCAATAGAATTAACACCTGAACTTTCCACGGCCCAAACAGATAAAACAACAATATCTGCTACAGCAACATCTGATATTACTGAGACAACTGGGGCAGAAAGTACTACTTTAGAAATGACAAATACAGAGGATACAACCATATCTGAAATTCAAACAACACTAGAAGAACAGACAACTTTGCAAACTGCCAACATTGAAGGATCCACATATCCCACAGCAGACACTGCAGGTGTAGAGGTCACATCACATAGCCCTGATTCTTCTAGAACCACAAAAGATTCATTATCAACTGCAATAGAATTAACACCTGAACTTTCCACGGCCCAAACAGATAAAACAACAATATCTGCTACAGCAACATCTGATATTTCTGAGACAACTGGGGCAGAAAGTACTACTTTAGAAATGACAAATACAGAGGATACAACCCTATCTGAAATTCAAACAACACAAGAAGAACAGACAACTTTGCAAACTACCAACATTGAAGGATCCACATATTCCACAGCAGACACTACAGTGGTAGGGGTCACATCACAGATCCCTGATTCTCCTAAAACCACAAGAGATTCATCATCAACTGCAATAGAAACAACGCATGATCTTTCCACGGCCCAAACAGACGAATCAACAATATCTGCTACAGCAACAGCTGATATTATTGAGACAACTGGGGCAGAAAGTACTACTTTAGAAATGACAAATACAGAGGATACAACCATATCTGAAATTCAAACAACACAAGAAGAACAGACAACTTTGCAAACAGCAAACATTGAAGGATCCACGTATCCCACAGCAGAGACTACAGGTGTAGAGGTCACATCCCAGGACCCTGATTCTTCTAGAACCACAAAAGAATCATCATCAACTGCAATAGAAACAACACCAGAACGGTCTACGCCGCAAACAGATGAAATAACTATATCTGCTACAATAGCATCTGATGTTACTGAGACAACAGAGGCAGAAAGTACTACTTTAGAAATAACAAATACAGAGGATACAACCATATCTGAAGTTCAAACAACACAAGAAGAACAGACAACTTTGCAAACTGCCAACATTGAAGGATCCACATATCCCACAGCAGACACTACAGGTGTAGAGGTCACATCACAGAGCCCTGATTCTTCTAGAACCACAAAAGATTCATTATCAACTGCAATAGAATTAACACCTGAACTTTCCACGGCCCAAACAGATAAAACAACAATATCTGCTACAGCAACATCTGATATTACTGAGACAACTGGGGCAGAAAGTACTACTTTAGAAATGACAAATACAGAGGATACAACCATATCTGAAATTCAAACAACACTAGAAGAACAGACAACTTTGCAAACTGCCAACATTGAAGGATCCACATATCCCACAGCAGACACTGCAGGTGTAGAGGTCACATCACAGAGCCCTGATTCTTCTAGAACCACAAAAGATTCATTATCAACTGCAATAGAATTAACACCTGAACTTTCCACGGCCCAAACAGATAAAACAACAATATCTGCTACAGCAACATCTGATATTACTGAGACAACTGGGGCAGAAAGTACTACTTTAGAAATGACAAATACAGAGGATACAACCATATCTGAAATTCAAACAACACAAGAAGAACAGACAACTTTGCAAACTGCCAACATTGAAGGATCCACATATCCCACAGCAGACACTACAGTGGTAGGGGTCACATCACAGATCCCTGATTCTCCTAAAACCACAAGAGATTCATCATCAATTGCAATAGAAACAATGCCTGATCTTTCTACAGCCCAAACAGACAAATCAACAATATCTGCTACAGCAACAGCTGATATTACTGAGACAACAGGGTCAGAAAGTACTACTTTAGAAATGACAAATACAGAGGATACAACCATATCTGAAATTCAAACAGCACAAGAAGAACAGACAACTTTGCAAACTGCCAACATTGAAGGATCCACGTATCCCACAGCAGAGACTACAGGTGTAGAGGTCACATCCCAGGACCTTGATTCTTCTAGAACCACAAGAGAATCATCATCAACTGCAATAGAAACAACACCAGAATGGTCTACGCCGCAAACAGATGAAATAACAATATCTGCTACAATAGCATCTCATGAAACTGAGACAACAGGGGCAGAAAGTACTACTTTAGAAATGACAAATACAGAGGATACAACTATATCTGACATTCAAACAACACAAGAAGAACAGACAACTTTGCAAACTACCAACATTGAAGGATCCACATATCCCACAGCAGAGACTACAGTGGTAGAAGTCACATCACAGAGCCCTGATTCTTCTAGAACCACAAGAGAATCATCATCAACTCTAATAGAAACAACACCAGAACGGTCTACGCCGCAAACAGATGAAATAACAATATCTGCTACAGCAACAGCTGATATCATTGAGACAACTGGGGCAGAAAGTACTACTTTAGAAATGACAAACACAGAGGATACAACCATATCTGAAGTTCAAACAACACAAGAAGAACAGACAACTTTGCAAACTGCCAATATTGAAGGATCCACATATCCCACAGCAGAGACTACAGGTGTAGAGGTCACATCCCATAGCCCTGATTCTCCTAAAACCACAAGAGATTCATCATCAACTGCAATAGAAACAACGCATGATCTTTTCACGGCCCAAACAGACGAATCAACAATATCTGCTACAGCAACAGCTGATATTATTGAGACAACTGGGGCAGAAAGTTCTACTTTAGAAATGACAAATACAGAGGATACAACCATATCTGAAATTCAAACAACACAAGAAGAACAGACAACTTTGCAAACTGCCAACATTGAAGGACCCACATATCCCACAGCAGACACTGCAGGTGTAGAGGTCACATCACAGAGCCCTGATTCTTCTAGAACCACAAAAGATTCATTATCAACTGCAATAGAATTAACACCTGAACTTTCCACGGCCCAAAGAGATAAAACAACAATATCTGCTACAGCAACATCTGATATTACTGAAACAACAGGGGCAGAAAGTACTACTTTAGAAATAACAAATACAGAGGATACAACCATATCTGAAATTCAAACAACACAAGAAGTACAGACAACTTTGCAAACAACAAACATTGAAGGATCCACGTATCCCACAGCAGAGACTACAGGTGTAGAGGTCACATCCCAGAGCCCTGATTCTTCTAGAACCACAAGAGAATCATCATCAACTGCAATAGAAAAAACACCAGAATGGTCTACGCCGCAAACAGATGAAATAACAATATCTGCTACAATAGCATCTGATGTTACTGAGACAACAGAGGCAGAAAGTACTACTTTAGAAATAACAAATACAGAGGATACAACCATATCTGAAATTCAAACAACACAAGAAGTACAGACAACTTTGCAAACAACAAACATTGAAGGATCCACGTATCCCACAGCAGAGACTACAGGTGTAGAGGTCACATCCCAGAGCCCTGATTCTTCTAGAACCACAAGAGAATCATCATCAACTGCAATAGAAAAAACACCAGAATGGTCTACGCCGCAAACAGATGAAATAACAATATCTGCTACAATAGCATCTCATGAAACTGAGACAACAGGGGCAGAAAGTACTACTTTAGAAATGACAAATACAGAGGATACAACCATATCTGAAATTCAAACAACACTAGAAGAACAGACAACTTTGCAAACAACAAACATTGAAGTATCCACATATCCCACAACAGACACTACAGGAGTAGAGGTCACATCACAGAGCCCTGATTCTTCTAAAACCACAAGAGATTCATCATCAACTGCAATAGAAACAACACATGATCTTTCCACGGCCCAAACAGACGAATCAACAATATCTGCTACAGCAACAGCTGATGTTACTGAGACAACAGAGGCAGAAAGTACTACTTTAGAAATAACAAATACAGAGGATACAACCATATCTGAAATTCAAACAACACAAGAAGAACAGACAACTTTGCAAACAACAAACATTGAAGGATCCACGTATCCCACAGCAGAGACTACAGGTGTAGAGGTCACATCCCAGGACCCTGATTCTTCTAGAACCACAAGAGAATCATCATCAACTCTAATAGAAACAACACCAGAACGGTCTACGCCGCAAACAGATGAAATAACAATAT
Organism: Pseudophryne corroboree; assembly: GCF_028390025.1. Lineage (NCBI taxonomy): Eukaryota > Metazoa > Chordata > Amphibia > Anura > Myobatrachidae > Pseudophryne > Pseudophryne corroboree. The sequence goes on along the minus strand of NC_086449.1, from coordinate 45,046,454 downwards.
CTGCTACAGCAACAGCTGATATCATTGAGACAACTGGGGCAGAAAGTACTACTTTAGAAATGACAAACACAGAGGATACAACCATATCTGAAGTTCAAACAACACAAGAAGAACAGACAACTTTGCAAACTGCCAATATTGAAGGATCCACATATCCCACAGCAGAGACTACAGGTGTAGAGGTCACATCCCATAGCCCTGATTCTCCTAAAACCACAAGAGATTCATCATCAACTGCAATAGAAACAACGCATGATCTTTTCACGGCCCAAACAGACGAATCAACAATATCTGCTACAGCAACAGCTGATATTATTGAGACAACTGGGGCAGAAAGTTCTACTTTAGAAATGACAAATACAGAGGATACAACCATATCTGAAATTCAAACAACACAAGAAGAACAGACAACTTTGCAAACTGCCAACATTGAAGGACCCACATATCCCACAGCAGACACTGCAGGTGTAGAGGTCACATCACAGAGCCCTGATTCTTCTAGAACCACAAAAGATTCATTATCAACTGCAATAGAATTAACACCTGAACTTTCCACGGCCCAAAGAGATAAAACAACAATATCTGCTACAGCAACATCTGATATTACTGAAACAACAGGGGCAGAAAGTACTACTTTAGAAATAACAAATACAGAGGATACAACCATATCTGAAATTCAAACAACACAAGAAGTACAGACAACTTTGCAAACAACAAACATTGAAGGATCCACGTATCCCACAGCAGAGACTACAGGTGTAGAGGTCACATCCCAGAGCCCTGATTCTTCTAGAACCACAAGAGAATCATCATCAACTGCAATAGAAAAAACACCAGAATGGTCTACGCCGCAAACAGATGAAATAACAATATCTGCTACAATAGCATCTGATGTTACTGAGACAACAGAGGCAGAAAGTACTACTTTAGAAATAACAAATACAGAGGATACAACCATATCTGAAATTCAAACAACACAAGAAGTACAGACAACTTTGCAAACAACAAACATTGAAGGATCCACGTATCCCACAGCAGAGACTACAGGTGTAGAGGTCACATCCCAGAGCCCTGATTCTTCTAGAACCACAAGAGAATCATCATCAACTGCAATAGAAAAAACACCAGAATGGTCTACGCCGCAAACAGATGAAATAACAATATCTGCTACAATAGCATCTCATGAAACTGAGACAACAGGGGCAGAAAGTACTACTTTAGAAATGACAAATACAGAGGATACAACCATATCTGAAATTCAAACAACACTAGAAGAACAGACAACTTTGCAAACAACAAACATTGAAGTATCCACATATCCCACAACAGACACTACAGGAGTAGAGGTCACATCACAGAGCCCTGATTCTTCTAAAACCACAAGAGATTCATCATCAACTGCAATAGAAACAACACATGATCTTTCCACGGCCCAAACAGACGAATCAACAATATCTGCTACAGCAACAGCTGATGTTACTGAGACAACAGAGGCAGAAAGTACTACTTTAGAAATAACAAATACAGAGGATACAACCATATCTGAAATTCAAACAACACAAGAAGAACAGACAACTTTGCAAACAACAAACATTGAAGGATCCACGTATCCCACAGCAGAGACTACAGGTGTAGAGGTCACATCCCAGGACCCTGATTCTTCTAGAACCACAAGAGAATCATCATCAACTGCAATAGAAACAACACCAGAACGGTCTACGCCGCAAACAGGTGAAATAACAATATCTGCTACAATAGCATCTGATGTTACTGAGACAACAGAGGCAGAAAGTACTACTTTAGAAATGACAAATACAGAGGACACAACCATATCTGAAATTCAAACAACACAAGAAGAACAGACAACTTTGCAAACTGCCAACATTGAAGGATCCACATATCCCACAGCAGAGACTACAGGTGTAGAGGTCACATCCCAGGACCCTGATTCTTCTAGAACCACAAGAGATTCATCATCAACTGCAATAGAAACAACACATGATCTTTCCACGGCCCAAACAGACGAATCAACAATATCTGCTACAGCAACAGCTGATGTTACTGAGACAACAGAGGCAGAAAGTACTACTTTAGAAATGACAAATACAGAGGACACAACCATATCTGAAATTCAAACAACACAAGAAGAACAGACAACTTTGCAAACTACCAACATTAAAGGATCCACATATCCCACAGCAGACACTACAGGTGTAGAGGTCACATCCCAGAACCCTGATTCTTCTAGAACCACAAGAGAATCATCATCAACTGCAATAGAAAAAACACCAGAATGGTCTACGCCGCAAACAGATGAAATAACAATATCTGCTACAATAGAATCTGATGTTACTGAGACAACAGAGGCAGAAAGTACTACTTTAGAAATAACAAATACAGAGGATACAACCATATCTGAAATTCAAACAACACAAGAAAAACAGACAACTTTGCAAACAACCAACATTGAAGGATCCACATATCCCACAGCAGACATTACAGGTGTAGAGGTCACATCCCAGAACCCTGATTCTCCTAAAACCACAAGAGATTCATCATCAACTGCAAAAGAAACAACGCATGATCTTTCCACGGCCCAAACAGACGAATCAACAATATCTGCTACAGCAACAGCTGATATTATTGAGACAACTGGGGCAGAAAGTACTACTTTAGAAATGACAAATACAGAGGATACAACCATATCTGAAATTCAAACAACACAAGAAGAACAGACAACTTTGCAAACAACAAACATTGAAGGATCCACGTATCCCACAGCAGAGACTACAGGTGTAGAGGTCACATCCCAGAACCCTGATTCTTCTAGAACCACAAGAGAATCATCATCAACTGCAATAGAAAAAACACCAGAATGGTCTACGCCGCAAACAGATGAAATAACAATATCTGCTACAATAGCATATGATGTTACTGAGACAAAAGAGGCAGAAAGTACTACTTTAGAAATGACAAATACAGAGGATACAACCATATCTGAAATTCAAACAACACAAGAAGAACAGACAACTTTGCAAACTACCAACATTGAAGGATCCACATATCCTACAGCAGACACTACAGGTGTAGAGGTCACATCACAGAACCCTGATCCTCCTAAAACCACAAGAGATTCATCATCAACTGCAATAGAAACAATGCCTGATCTTTCCACGGCCCAAACAGACGAATCAACAATATCTGCTACAGCAACAGCTGATATCATTGAGACAACTGGGGCAGAAAGTACTACTTTAGAAATGACAAATACAGAGGATACAACCCTATCTGAAATTCAAACAACACAAGAAGAACAGACAACTTTGCAAACTACCAACATTGAAGGATCCACATATTCCACAGCAGACACTACAGTGGTAGGGGTCACATCACAGATCCCTGATTCTCCTAAAACCACAAGAGATTCATCATCAACTGCAATAGAAACAACGCATGATCTTTCCACGGCCCAAACAGACGAATCAACAATATCTGCTACAGCAACAGCTGATATTACTGAGACAACAGGGTCAGAAAGTACTACTTTAGAAATGACAAATACAGAGGATACAACCATATCTGAAATTCAAACAACACTAGAAGAACAGACAACTTTGCAAACTGCCAACATTGAAGGATCCACATATCCCACAGCAGACACTGCAGGTGTAGAGGTCACATCACAGAGCCCTGATTTTTCTAGAACCACAAAAGATTCATTATCAACTGCAATAGAAACAATGCCTGATCTGTCCACGGCCCAAACAGATAAAACAACAATATCTGCTACAGCAACAGCTGATATTACTGAGACAACAGGGGCAGAAAGTACTACTTTAGAAATGACAAATACAGAGGATACAACCATATCTGAAATTCAAACAACACAAGAAGAACAGACAACTTTGCAAACTACCAACATTGAAGGATCCACATATCCCACAACAGACACTACACTGGTAGGAGTCACATCACAGATCCCTGATTCTCCTAAAACCACAAGAGATTCATCATCAACTGCAATAGAAACAATGCCTGATCTTTCCACGGCCCAAATAGACGAATCAACAATATCTGCTACAGCAACAGCTGATATTATTGAGACAACTGGGGCAGAAAGTACTACTTTAGAAATGACAAATACAGAGGATACAACCATATCTGAAATTCAAACAACACAAGAAGAACAGACAACTTTGCAAACTACCAACATTGAAGGATCCACATATCCCACAACAGACACTACAGGAGTAGAGGTCACATCACAGAGCCCTGATTCTTCTAGAACCACAAGAGATTCATTATCAACTGCAATAGAATTAACACCTGAACTTTCCACGGCCCAAACAGATAAAACAACAATATCTGCTACAGCAACAGCTGATATTACTGAGACAACAGGGGCAGAAAGTACTACTTTAGAAATGACAAATACAGAGGACACAACCATATCTGAAATTCAAACAACACAAGAAGAACAGACAACTTTGCAAACAACCAACATTGAAGGATCCACATATCCCACAGCAGACACTACAGTGGTAGGGGTCACATCACAGATCCCTGATTCTCCTAAAACCACAAGCGATTCATCATCAACTGCAATAGAATTAACACCTGAATTTTCCACGGCCCAAACAGATGAAACAACAATATCTGCTACAGCAACATCTGATATTACTGAGACAACAGGGGCAGAAAGTACTACTGTAAAAATGACACATACAGAGGATACAACCATATCTGAAATTCAAACAACACAAGAAGAAAAGATCACTTTGCAAACAACCAATAATGATGGATCCACGTACACCACAGCAGAGACTACAGGTATAGAAGTCACATCCCAGAACCCTGATTCTCCTAGAACCACAAGAGATTCATCTTCAACTGCAATAGAAACAACACCTAAACTTTCCACGAGCCAAACAGATGAAATAATATCTGCTATAGCAACATCTGATATAACTAAGACAACAGAGGCAGAAAGTACTACTTTAGAAATGACAAATACAGAGGATACAACCATATCTGAAATTCAAACAACACAAGAAGAAAAGACCACTTTGAAAACAACCAACATTGGAGGATCCACATATCCCACAGCAATGACTACAGGTGTAGAGGTCACAACACAGAACCCTGATTCTCCTAGAACCACAAGAGAGTCATCATCAACTGCAATAGAAACAACACCTGAACTTTCCACGGCCCAAACAGATAAAATAATATCTGCTACAGCAACATCTTATATTACTGAGACAACAAAGGCAGAAAGTACTACTTTAAAAATTACAAATACAGAGGATACTACAATATCTGGAATTAAAACAACACAAGAAGTAAAGACCACTTTGAAAACAACCAACATTGAAGGATCCACGTATTCTACAGCAGAGACTACAGGTGTAGAGATAACATCCCAGAACCCTGATTCCCCTAGAACCACAAGAGATTCATCATCCATTGCAATGGAAACAACACCTGAACTTTCCACGGCCCAAACAGATGAAATAATATCTGCTACAGCAACATCTGATATTACTGAGACAACAAAGGTAGAAAGTACTACTTTAAAAATTACAAATACACAGGATACTACAATTTCTGGGAAAAAAACAACACAAGAAGAAAAGACCACTTTGGAAACAACTATCATTGAAAGATCCACATATTCCACAGCAGAGACTACAAGTGTAGAGGTCACATCCCAGAACCCTGATTCTCCTAGAACCACAAGAGATTCATCATCAACTGCAACAGAAACAACACCTGAACTTTCCACAGCCCAAACAGAAAAAACAACAATATCTGCTACAGCAACATCTGATATTACTGAGACAACAGGGTCAGAAAGTACTACTGTAAAAATGACAAATACAGGGGATACAACCATATCTGAAATTCAAACAACACAAGAAAAACAGACCACTTTGCAAACAACCAACATTGAAGGATCCACGTATCCCACAGCAGAGACTACAGGTATAGAGGTCACATCCCAGAACCCTGATTCTTCGAGAACCACAAGAGAATCATCATTAACTGCAATAAAAACCACACCAGAACAGTCTACACCCCAAACAGATGAAATAACAATATCTGCTACAATAGCATCTGATGTTACTGAGACAACAGAGGCAGAAAGTACTACTTTAGAAATGACAAATACAGAGGATACAACCATATCTGAAATTCAAACAACACAAGAAGAAAAGATCACTTTGCAAACAACCAATAATGATGGATCCACGTACACCACAGCAGAGACTACAGGTAAAGAGGTCACATCTCAGAACCCTGATTCTTTTAGAACCACAAGAGATTCATCTTCTACTGCAATAGAAACAACACCTGAACTTTCCACGAGCCAAACAGATGAAATAACAATATCTGCTACAGCAATATCTGATATTACTGAGACAACAGGGGCAGAAAGTACTACTTTAAAAATGACAAGTACAGAGGATACAACCATATCTGAAATTAAAACAACACAAGAAGATAAGACCACTTTGGAAACAACCGTCATTGAAAGATCCACGTATTCCACAGCAGAGACTACAGGTGTAGAGGTCACATCCCAGAACCCTGATTCTCCTAGAACCACAAAAGTTTTATCAACTCCAGAAGAAACAACATCTGAACTTTCCACGGCCCAAACAGATAAAACAACATCTGCTACAGCAACATCTGATAGTACTGAGACAACAGGGGCTGAAAGTACTACTTTAAAAATGACAAGTACAGAGGATACAACCATATCTGAAATTCAAACAACACAAGGAGAAAAGACCACTTTGAAAGCAACCAACATTGAAGGATCCACGTATTCTACAGCAGAGACTACAGGTGTAGAGGTCACATCTCAGAACACTGATTCTCCTAGAACCACAAGAGATTCATCATCCACTGCAATAGAAACAACACCTGAACTTTCCACGGCCCAAACAGATAAAATAATATCTGCTACAGCAACATCTGATATTACTGAGACAACAAAGGCAGAAAGTACTACTTTAAAAATTACAAATAAACAGGATACTACAATATCTGGAATTAAAACAACACAAGAAGATAAGACCACTTTGGAAACAACTATCATTGAAAGATCCACGTATTCCACAGCAGAGACTACAGGTGTAGAGGTCACATCCCAGAACCCTGATTCTCCTAGAACCACAAAAGTTTTATCAACTCCAGAAGAAACAACATCTGAACTTTCCACGGCCCAAACAGATAAAACAACATCTGCTACAGCAACATCTGATAGTACTGAGACAACAGGGGCTGAAAGTACTACTTTAAAAAAGACAAGTACAGAGGATACAACCATATCTGAAATTCAAACAACACAAGGAGAAAAGACCACTTTGAAAACAACCAACATTGAAGGATCCACGTATTCTACAGCAGAGACTACAGGTGTAGAGATAACATCCCAGAACCCTGATTCTCCTAGAACCACAAGAGATTCATCATCCATTGCAATGGAAACAACACCTGAACTTTCCACGGCCCAAACAGATAAAATAATATCTGCTACAGCAACATCTGATATTACTGAGACAACAAAGGTAGAAAGTACTACTTTAAAAATTACAAATACACAGGATACTACAATATCTGGAATTAAAACAACACAAGAAGAAAAGACCACTTTGGAAACAACTATCATTGAAAGATCCACGTATTCCACAGCAGAGACTACAAGTGTAGAGGTCACATCCCAGAACCCTGATTCTCCTAGAACCACAGGAGATTCATCATCAACTGCAACAGAATCAACACCTGAACTTTCCACAGCCCAAACAGATAAAACAACAATATCTGCTACAACAACATCTGATATTACTCAGACAACAGGGGCAGAAAGTACTACTTTAAAAATGACAAGTACAGAGGATACAACCATATCTGAAATTCAAACAACACAAGAAGAAAAGACAACTTTGCAAACAACTAACATTGGAGGATCCACATATCCCACAGCAATGACTACAGGTGTAGAGGTCACAACACAGAACCCTGATTCTCCTAGAACCACAAAAGTTTTATCAACTCCAGAAGAAACAACATCTGAACTTTCCACGGCCCAAACAGATAAAACAACAATATCTGCTACAACAACATCTGATATTACTGAGACAACAGGAGCAGAAAGTACTACTTTAAAAATGACAAGTACAGAGGATACAACCATATCTGAAATTCAAACACAAGAAGAAAAGACCACTTTGAAAACAACCAACATTGAAGGATCCACGTATTCTACAGCAGAGACTACAGGTGTAGAGATAACATCCCAGAACCCTGATTCTCCAAGAACCACAAGAGATTCATCATCCATTGCAATAGAAACAACACCTGAACTTTCCACGGCCCAAACAGATAAAATAATATCTGCTACAGCAACATCTGATATTACTGAGACAACAAAGGCAGAAAGTACTACTTTAAAAATTACAAATACACAGGATCCTACAATATCTGGAACTAAAACAACACAAGAAGAAAAGACCACTTTGGAAACAACCAATAATGATGAATCAACGTATACCACAGCAGACACTACAGGTGTAGGGGTCACATCAAAGAACCCTGATTCTTCTAGAACCACAATAGATTCATTATCAACTGCAATAAAATTAACACCTGAACTTCCCACGGCCCAAACAGATGAAACAACAATATCTTCTACAAGAGCATCTGATGTTACGGAGACAACAGAGGCAGAAAGTACTACTTTAGAAATGACAAATACAGAGGATACAACCATATCTGAAATTCAAACAACACAAGAAAAACAGACCACTTTACAAACAACTAACATTGAAGGATCCACGTATACCACAGCAGAGACTACAAGTATAGAGGTCACATCCCAGAACCCTGATTCTTCTAGAACCACAAGAGAATCATCATCAACTGCAATAAAAACAACACCAGAACGGTCTACGCCCCAAACAGATGAAATAACAATATCTGCTACAATAGCATCTGATGTTACTGAGACAATAGAGGCAGAAAGTACTACTTTGGAAATGACAAGTACAGAGGATACAACCATATCTGAAATTCAAACAACACAAGGGGAAAAGACCACTTTGAAAACAACCAACATTGAAGGATCCACGTATTCCACAGCAGAGATTACAGGTATAGAGGTCACATCCCAGAACCCTGATTCTCCTAGAACCACAAGAGATTCATCATCAACTGCAATAGAAACAACACCTGAAATTTCCTCGGCCCAAACAGATAAAACAACAATATCTGCTACAGCAACATCTGATATTACTGAGACAACAGGGGCAGAAAGTACTACTTTAAAAATGGCAAGTACAGAGGATACAACCATATCTGAAATTCAAACAACACAAGGAGAAAAGACCACTTTGAAAACAACCAACATTGGAGGATCCATGTATTCTACAGCAGAGACTACAGGTGTAGAGATAACATCCCAGAACCATGATTCTCCAAGAACCACAAGAGATTCATCATCCATTGCAATAGAAACAACACCTGAACTTTCCACGGCCCAAACAGATAAAACAACAATATCTGCTACAGCAACATCTGATATTACTGAGACAACAGGGGCAGAAAGTACTACTTTAAAAATGGCAAGTACAGAGGATACAACCATATCTGAAATTCAAACAACACAAGGAGAAAAGACCACTTTGAAAACAACCAACATTGAAGGATCCACGTATTCCACAGCAGATACTACAAGTGTAGAGGTCACATCCCAGAACCCTGATTCTCCTAGAACCACAAGAGATTCATCATCAACTGCAATAGAAACAACACCTGAAATTTCTACGGCCCAAACAGATAAAACAACAATATCTGCTACAGCAACATCTGAAATTACTGAGACAACAGGGGCCGAAAGTACTACTTTAAAAATGACAAGTACAGAGGATACAACCATATCTGAAATTCAAACAACACAAGGAGAAAAGACCACTTTGAAAACAACCAACATTGGAGGATCCACGTATTCTACAGCAGAGACTACAGGTGTAGAGATAACATCCCAGAACCCTGATTCTCCAAGAACCACAAGAGATTCATCATCCATTGCAATAGAAACAACACCTGAACTTTCCACGGCCCAAACAGATAAAATAATATCTGCTACAGCAACATCTGATATTACTGAGACAACAAAGGTAGAAAGTACTACTTTAAAAATTACAAATACACAGGATACTACAATATCTGGAATTAAAACAACACAAGAAGAAAAGACCACTTTGGAAACAACTATCATTGAAAGATCCACGTATTCCACAGCAGAGATTACAGGTGTAGAGGTCACATCCCAGAACCCTGATTCTCCGAGAACCACAAAAGTTTTATCAACTCCAGAAGAAACAACATCTGAACTTTCCACGGCCCAGACAGATAAAACAACAATATCTGCTACAGCAACATCTGATATTACTGAGACAACAGGGGCAGAAAGTACTACTTTAAAAATGGCAAGTACAGAGGATACAACCATATCTGAAATTCAAACAACACAAGGAGAAAAGACCACTTTGAAAACAACCAACATTGAAGGATCCACATATACCACAGCAGAGACTACAAGTGCAGAGGTCACATCCCAGAACCCTGATTCTCCTAGAACCACAAGAGATTCATCATCAACTGCAATAGAAACAACACCTGAAATTTCCTCGGCCCAAACAGATAAAACAACAATATCTGCTACAGCAACATCTGATATTACTGAGACAACAGGGGCAGAAAGTACTACTTTAAAAATGGCAAGTACAGAGGATACAACCATATCTGAAATTCAAACAACACAAGGAGAAAAGACCACTTTGAAAACAACCAACATTGGAGGATCCACGTATTCTACAGCAGAGACTACAGGTGTAGAGATAACATCCCAGAACCCTGATTCTCCAAGAACCACAAGAGATTCATCATCCATTGCAATAGAAACAACACCTGAACTTTCCACGGCCCAAACAGATAAAATAATATCTGCTACAGCAACATCTGATATTACTGAGACAACAAAGGCTCAAACAGAAAAAATAACAATATCTGCTACAGCAACATCTGATATTACTGAGACAACAGGGGCAGAAAGTACTACTTTAAAAATGACAAGTACAGAGGATACAACCATATCTGAAATTCAAACAACACAAGGAGAAAAGACCACTTTGAAAACAACCAACATTGAAGGATCCACGTATTCTACAGCAGAGACTACAGGTGTAGAGATAACATCCCAGAATCCTGATTCTCCTAGAACCACAAGAGATTCATCATCCATTGCAATAGAAACAACACCTGAACTTTCCACGGCCCAAACAGATAAAACAACAATATCTGCTACAGCAACATCTGATATTACTGAGACAACAGGGGCAGAAAGTACTACTTTAAAAATGGCAAGTACAGAGGATACAACCATATCTGAAATTCAAACAACACAAGGAGAAAAGACCACTTTGAAAACAACCAACATTGAAGGATCCACATATTCCACAGCAGAGACTACAAGTGTAGAGGTCACATCCCAGAACCCTGATTCTCCTAGAACCACAAGAGATTCATCATCAAATGCAATAGAAACAACACCTGAAATTTCCTCGGCCCAAACAGATAAAACAACAATATCTGCTACAGCAACATCTGATATTACTGAGACAACAGGGGCAGAAAGTACTACTTTAAAAATGGCAAGTACAGAGGATACAACCATATCTGAAATTCAAACAACACAAGGAGAAAAGACCACTTTGAAAACAACCAACATTGGAGGATCCACGTATTCTACAGCAGAGACTACAGGTGTAGAGATAACATCCCAGAACCCTGATTCTCCAAGAACCACAAGAGATTCATCATCCATTGCAATAGAAACAACACCTGAACTTTCCACGGCCCAAACAGATAAAACAACAATATCTGCTACAGCAACATCTGAAATTACTGAGACAACAGGGGCCGAAAGTACTACTTTAAAAATGACAAGTACAGAGGATACAACCATATCTGAAATTCAAACAACACAAGGAGAAAAGACCACTTTGAAAACAACCAACATTGAAGGATCCACGTATTCTACAGCAGAGACCACTGGTGTAGAGATAACATCCCAGAACCCTGATTCTTCTAGAACCACAAGAGATTCATCAACTACATTAGAAACAACACCTGAACTTTCCACGGTCCAAACAGATAAAATATCTGCTACAGCAACATCTGATATTACTGAGACAACAAAGGTAGAAAGTACTACTTTAAAAATTACAAATACACAGGATACTACAATATCTGGAATTAAAACAACACAAGAAGAAAAGACCACTTTGGAAACAACTATCATTGAAAGATCCACGTATTCCACAGCAGAGATTACAGGTGTAGAGGTCACATCCCAGAACCCTGATTCTCCGAGAACCACAAAAGTTTTATCAACTCCAGAAGAAACAACATCTGAACTTTCCACGGCCCAGACAGATAAAACAACAATATCTGCTACAGCAACATCTGATATTACTGAGACAACAGGGGCAGAAAGTACTACTTTAAAAATGGCAAGTACAGAGGATACAACCATATCTGAAATTCAAACAACACAAGGAGAAAAGACCACTTTGAAAACAACCAACATTGAAGGATCCACGTATTCCACAGCAGAGACTACAAGTGTAGAGGTCACATCCCAGAACCCTGATTCTCCTAGAACCACAAGAGATTCATCATCAACTGCAATAGAAACAACACCTGAAATTTCTACGGCCCAAACAGATAAAACAACAATATCTGCTACAGCAACATCTGAAATTACTGAGACAACAGGGGCCGAAAGTACTACTTTAAAAATGACAAGTACAGAGGATACAACCATATCTGAAATTCAAACACAAGAAGAAAAGACCACTTTGAAAACAACCAACATTGAAGGATCCACGTATTCTACAGCAGAGACTACAGGTGTAGAGATAACATCCCAGAACCCTGATTCTTCTAGAACCACAAGAGATTCATCAACTACATTAGAAACAACACCTGAACTTTCCACGGTCCAAACAGATAAAATATCTGCTACAGCAACATCTGATATTACTGAGACAACAAAGGTAGAAAGTACTACTTTAAAAATTACAAATACACAGGATACTACAATATCTGGAATTAAAACAACACAAGAAGAAAAGACCACTTTGGAAACAACTATCATTGAAAGATCCACGTATTCCACAGCAGAGATTACAGGTGTAGAGGTCACATCCCAGAACCCTGATTCTCCGAGAACCACAAAAGTTTTATCAACTCCAGAAGAAACAACATCTGAACTTTCCACGGCCCAGACAGATAAAACAACAATATCTGCTACAGCAACATCTGATATTACTGAGACAACAGGGGCAGAAAGTACTACTTTAAAAATGGCAAGTACAGAGGATACAACCATATCTGAAATTCAAACAACACAAGGAGAAAAGACCACTTTGAAAACAACCAACATTGAAGGATCCACATATACCACAGCAGAGACTACAAGTGTAGAGGTCACATCCCAGAACCCTGATTCTCCTAGAACCACAAGAGATTCATCATCAACTGCAATAGAAACAACACCTGAAATTTCCTCGGCCCAAACAGATAAAACAACAATATCTGCTACAGCAACATCTGATATTACTGAGACAACAGGGGCAGAAAGTACTACTTTAAAAATGGCAAGTACAGAGGATACAACCATATCTGAAATTCAAACAACACAAGGAGAAAAGACCACTTTGAAAACAACCAACATTGGAGGATCCACGTATTCTACAGCAGAGACTACAGGTGTAGAGATAACATCCCAGAACCCTGATTCTCCAAGAACCACAAGAGATTCATCATCCATTGCAATAGAAACAACACCTGAACTTTCCACGGCCCAAACAGATAAAATAATATCTGCTACAGCAACATCTGATATTACTGAGACAACAAAGGCTCAAACAGAAAAAATAACAATATCTGCTACAGCAACATCTGATATTACTGAGACAACAGGGGCAGAAAGTACTACTTTAAAAATGACAAGTACAGAGGATACAACCATATCTGAAATTCAAACAACACAAGGAGAAAAGACCACTTTGAAAACAACCAACATTGAAGGATCCATGTATTCTACAGCAGAGACTACAGGTGTAGAGATAACATCCCAGAATCCTGATTCTCCTAGAACCACAAGAGATTCATCATCCATTGCAATAGAAACAACACCTGAACTTTCCACGGCCCAAACAGATAAAACAACAATATCTGCTACAGCAACATCTGATATTACTGAGACAACAGGGGCAGAAAGTACTACTTTAAAAATGGCAAGTACAGAGGATACAACCATATCTGAAATTCAAACAACACAAGAAGAAAAGACCACTTTGAAAACAACCAACATTGAAGGATCCACGTATTCTACAGCAGAGACTACAGGTGTAGAGATAACATCCCAGAACCCTGATTCTCCAAGAACCACAAGAGATTCATCATCCATTGCAATAGAAACAACACCTGAACTTTCCACGGCCCAAACAGATAAAACAACAATATCTGCTACAGCAACATCTGAAATTACTGAGACAACAGGGGCCGAAAGTACTACTTTAAAAATGACAAGTACAGAGGATACAACCATATCTGAAATTCAAACAACACAAGGAGAAAAGACCACTTTGAAAACAACCAACATTGAAGGATCCACGTATTCTACAGCAGAGACCACTGGTGTAGAGATAACATCCCAGAACCCTGATTCTTCTAGAACCACAAGAGATTCATCAACTACATTAGAAACAACACCTGAACTTTCCACGGTCCAAACAGATAAAATATCTGCTACAGCAACATCTGATATTACTGAGACAACAAAGGTAGAAAGTACTACTTTAAAAATTACAAATACACAGGATACTACAATATCTGGAATTAAAACAACACAAGAAGAAAAGACCACTTTGGAAACAACTATCATTGAAAGATCCACGTATTCCACAGCAGAGATTACAGGTGTAGAGGTCACATCCCAGAACCCTGATTCTCCGAGAACCACAAAAGTTTTATCAACTCCAGAAGAAACAACATCTGAACTTTCCACGGCCCAGACAGATAAAACAACAATATCTGCTACAGCAACATCTGATATTACTGAGACAACAGGGGCAGAAAGTACTACTTTAAAAATGGCAAGTACAGAGGATACAACCATATCTGAAATTCAAACAACACAAGGAGAAAAGACCACTTTGAAAACAACCAACATTGAAGGATCCACGTATTCCACAGCAGAGACTACAAGTGTAGAGGTCACATCCCAGAACCCTGATTCTCCTAGAACCACAAGAGATTCATCATCAACTGCAATAGAAACAACACCTGAAATTTCTACGGCCCAAACAGATAAAACAACAATATCTGCTACAGCAACATCTGAAATTACTGAGACAACAGGGGCCGAAAGTACTACTTTAAAAATGGCAAGTACAGAGGATACAACCATATCTGAAATTCAAACAACACAAGAAGAAAAGACCACTTTGAAAACAACCAACATTGAAGGATCCACGTATTCTACAGCAGAGACTACAGGTGTAGAGATAACATCCCAGAACCCTGATTCTCCAAGAACCACAAGAGATTCATCATCCATTGCAATAGAAACAACACCTGAACTTTCCACGGCCCAAACAGATAAAACAACAATATCTGCTACAGCAACATCTGAAATTACTGAGACAACAGGGGCCGAAAGTACTACTTTAAAAATGACAAGTACAGAGGATACAACCATATCTGAAATTCAAACAACACAAGGAGAAAAGACCACTTTGAAAACAACCAACATTGAAGGATCCACGTATTCTACAGCAGAGACCACTGGTGTAGAGATAACATCCCAGAACCCTGATTCTTCTAGAACCACAAGAGATTCATCAACTACATTAGAAACAACACCTGAACTTTCCACGGTCCAAACAGATAAAATATCTGCTACAGCAACATCTGATATTACTGAGACAACAAAGGCAGAAAGTACTACTTTAAAAATTACAAATACACAGGATCCTACAATATCTGGAACTAAAACAACACAAGAAGAAAAGACCACTTTGGAAACAACCAATAATGATGGATCAACGTATACCACAGCAGACACTACAGGTGTAGGGGTCACATCAAAGAACCCTGATTCTTCTAGAACCACAATAGATTCATTATCAACTGCAATAGAATTAACACCTGAACTTCCCACGGCCCAAACAGATGAAACAACAATATCTTCTACAAGAGCATCTGATGTTACTGAGACAACAGAGGCAGAAAGTACTACTTTAGAAATGACAAATACAGAGGATACAACCATATCTGAAATTCAAACAACACAAGAAAAACAGACCACTTTACAAACAACCAACATTGAAGGATCCACGTATACCACAGCAGAGACTACAAGTATAGAGGTCACATCCCAGAACCCTGATTCTTTTAGAACCACAAGAGAATCATCATCAACTGCAATAAAAACAACACCAGAACGGTCTACGCCCCAAACAGATGAAATAACAATATCTGCTACAATAGCATCTGATGTTACTGAGACAATAGAGGCAGAAAGTACTACTTTGGAAATGACAAGTACAGAGGATACAACCATATCTGAAATTCAAACAACACAAGGGGAAAAGACCACTTTGAAAACAACCAACATTGAAGGATCCACGTATTCCACAGCAGAGATTACAGGTATAGAGGTCACATCCCAGAACCCTGATTCTCCTAGAACCACAAGAGATTCATCATCAACTGCAATAGAAACAACACCTGAAATTTCCTCGGCCCAAGCCGATAAAACAACAATATCTGCTACAGCAACATCTGATATTACTGAGACAACAGGGGCAGAAAGTACTACTTTTAAAATGGCAAGTACAGAGGATACAACCATATCTGAAATTCAAACAACACAAGGAGAAAAGACCACTTTGAAAACAACCAACATTGAAGGATCCACATATTCCACAGCAGAGACTACAAGTGTAGAGGTCACATCCCAGAACCCTGATTCTCCTAGAACCACAAGAGATTCATCATCAACTGCAATAGAAACAACACCTGAAATTTCCTCGGCCCAAACAGATAAAACAACAATATCTGCTACAGCAACATCTGATATTACTCAGACAACAGGGGCAGAAAGTACTACTTTAAAAATGACAAGTACAGAGGATACAACCATATCTGAAATTCAAACAACACAAGAAGAAAAGACAACTTTGCAAACAACTAACATTGGAGGATCCACATATCCCACAGCAATGACTACAGGTGTAGAGGTCACAACACAGAACCCTGATTCTCCTAGAACCACAAAAGTTTTATCAACTCCAGAAGAAACAACATCTGAACTTTCCACGGCCCAAACAGATAAAACAACAATATCTGCTACAACAACATCTGATATTACTGAGACAACAGGGGCAGAAAGTACTACTTTAAAAATGACAAGTACAGAGGATACAACCATATCTGAAATTCAAACAACACAAGGGGAAAAGACCACTTTGAAAACAACCAACATTGAAGGATCCACGTATTCCACAGCAGAGACTACAAGTGTAGAGGTCACATCCCAGAACCCTGATTCTCCTAGAACCACAAAAGATTCATCATCAACTGCAATAGAAACAACATCTGAAATTTCCTCGGCCCAAACAGATAAAACAACAATATCTGCTACAGCAACATCTGATATTACTGAGACAACAGGGGCAGAAAGTACTACTTTAAAAATGGCAAGTACAGAGGATACAACCATATCTGAAATTCAAACAACACAAGGGGAAAAGACCACTTTGAAAACAACCAACATTGAAGGATCCACGTATTCTACAGCAGAGACCACAGGTGTAGAGATAACATCCCAGAACCCTGATTCTCCTAGAACCACAAGAGATTCATCATCAACTACAATAGAAACAACACCTGAACTTTCCACGGCCCAAACAGATAATATATCTGCTACAGCAACATCTGATATTACTGAGACAACAAAGGTAGAAAGTACTACTTTAAAAATTACAAATACACAGGATACTACAATATCTGGGATTAAAACAACACAAGAAGAAAAGACCACTTTGGAAACAACTATCATTGAAAGATCCACGTATCCCACAGCAGAGACTACAAGTGTAGAGGTCACATCCCAGAACCCTGATTATCCTAGAACCACAGGAGATTCATCATCAACTGCAACAGAAACAACACCTGAACTTTCCACGGCCCACACAGATAAAACAACAATATCTGCTACAACAACATCTGATATTACTCAGACAACAGGGGCCGAAAGTACTACTTTAAAAATGACAAGTACAGAGGATACAACCATATCTGAAATTCAAACAACACAAGGAGAAAAGACCACTTTGAAAACAACCAACATTGAAGGATCCACGTATTCTACAGCAGAGACTACAGGTGTAGAGATAACATCCCAGAACCCTGATTCTCCAAGAACCACAAGAGATTCATCATCCATTGCAATAGAAACAACACCTGAACTTTCCACGGCCCAAACAGATAAAATAATATCTGCTACAGCAACATCTGATATTACTGAGACAACAAAGGCAGAAAGTACTACTTTAAAAATTACAAATACACAGGATCCTACAATATCTGGAACTAAAACAACACAAGAAGAAAAGACCACTTTGGAAACAACTATCATTGAAAGATCCACGTATTCCACAGCAGAGATTACAGGTGTAGAGGTCACATCCCAGAACCCTGATTCTCCTAGAACCACAAAAGTTTTATCAACTCCAGAAGAAACAACATCTGAACTTTCCACGGCCCAAACAGATAAAACAACAATATCTGCTACAACAACATCTGATATTACTGAGACAACAGGGGCAGAAAGTACTACTTTAGAAATGACAAGTACAGAGGATACAACCATATCTGAAATTCAAACAACACAAGAAGAAAAGACCACTTTGAAAACAACCAACATTGAAGGATCCACATATTCCACATCAGAGACTACAAGTGTAGAGGTCACATCCCAGAACCCTGATTCTCCTAGAACCACAAGAGATTCATCATCAACTGCAATAGAAACAACACCTGAAATTTCCACGGCTCAAACAGAAAAAATAACAATATCTGCTATAGCAACATCTGACATTACTGAGACAACAGGGGCAGAAAGAACTACGTTAAAAATGACAAGTACAGAGGATACAACCATATCTGAAATTCAAACAACACAAGGAGAAAAGACCACTTTGAAAACAACCAACATTGAAGGATCCACGTATTCTACAGCAGAAACTACAGGTGTAGAGATAACATCCCAGAACCCTGATTCTCCTAGAACCACAAGAGATTCATCATCCATTGCAATAGAAACAACACCTAAACTTTCCACGGACCAAACAGATAAAATAATATCTGCTACAGCAACATCTGATATTACTGAGACAACAAAGGTAGCAAGTACTACTTTAAAAATTACAAATACACAGGATACTACAATATCTGGAATTAAAACAACACAAGAAGAAAAGACGACTTTGGAAACAACTATCATTGAAAGATCCACGTACTCCACAGCAGAGATTACAGGTGTAGAGGTCACATCCCAGAACTCTGATTCTCCTAGAACCACAAAAGTTTTATCAACTCCAGAAGAAACAACATCTGAACTTTCCACGGCCCAAACAGATAAAACAACAATATCTGCTACAGCAACATCTGATATTACTAAGACAACAGGGGCAGAAAGCACTACTTTAAAAATGACAAGTGCAGAGGATACAACCATATCTGAAATTCAAACAACACAAGGGGAAAAGACCACTTTGAAAACAACCAACATTGAAGGATCCACGTATTCCACAGAAGAGATTACAGGTGTAGAGGTCACAACACAGAACCCTGATTCTCCTAGAACCACAAGAGATTCATCATCCATTGCAATAGAAACAACACCTGAACTTTCCACGGCCCAAACAGATAAAATAATATCTGCTACAGCAACATCTGATATTACTGAGACAACAAAGGTAGAAAGTACTACTTTAAAAATTACAAATACACAGGATCCTACAATATCTGGAACTAAAACAACACAAGAAGAAAAGACCACTTTGGAAACAACTATCATTGAAAGATCCACGTATTCCACAGCAGAGATTACAGGTGTAGAGGTCACATCCCAGAACCCTGATTCTCCTAGAACCACAAAAGTTTTATCAACTCCAGAAGAAACAACATCTGAACTTTCCACAGCCCAAACAGATAAAACAACAATATCTGCTACAGCAACATCTGATATTACTCAGACAACAGGGGCAGAAAGTACTACTTTAAAAATGACAAATACAGAGGATACAACCATATCTGAAATTCAAACAACACAAGAAGAAAAGACCACTTTGGAAACAACCAACATTGAAGGATCCACGTATTCTACAGCAGAGACTACAGGTGTAGAGATAACATCCCAGAACCCTGATTCTCCTAGAACCACAAGAGATTCATCATCCACTGCAATAGAAACAACACCTGAACTTTCCACAGCCCAAACAGATAAAATAATATCTGCTACAGCTACATCTGATATTACTAAGACAACAGGGGCAGAAAGTACTACTTTAAAAATGACAAGTACAGAGGATACAACCATATCTGAAATTCAAACAACACAAGGAGAAAAGACCACTTTGAAAACAACCAACATTGAAGGATCCACGTATTCCACAGCAGAGACTACAGGTGGAGAAGTCACATCCCAGAACCCTGATTCCCCTAGAACTACAAGAGATTCATCATCAACAACAACAACAGAAACAACACCTGAACTTTCCACGGCCCAAACAGATAAAACAACAATATCTGCTACAACAACTTCTGATATTACTAAGACAACAGGGGCTAAAAGTACTACTTTAAAAATGACAAGTACAGAGGATACAACCATATCTGAAACTGAAACAACATCAGCAGGCCAGACCACTTTACAAGCAACTATCAGTGATGGATCCACATATCCAACAGCAGAGACTACTGGTGTAGAGTTCACATCCCAGAACCCTGATACAGAGAAAACCACAAGAGATTTATCATCAACTACAATAGAATCAACAAGTACACTTCCCACAACCCAAACAGTGAAAACAACAGCAACTCCTACAGCAACATCTGTTATTTCTATGAAAACAGAAGCTACTACACAAGAACAGTCCACTTTGCAAACAACAAAAACTGAAGGATCCACATATCCAACAGCAGAGACTACAGGTGTAGAGGTCACATCACAGAACCCTGATACAGAAATAACCACAAGAGATTTATCATCAACTTTAATAGAGTCAACAACTAAAGTTTCCACAGCTCAAACAGTTGAAAAAACAGCAACTGCTACAGCACCATCTGATATTACTGAGATAACGGAGGCACAAAGTACTACTTTAAAAATGACAAATACAGAGGATACAACCACATCTGGTATGTTTAAAACAACAGGTACCGAACAAAGAACTTTACTAACATCTAATTTTGAAGGCTCAACAACTTTGGCAGCAGAGGCTACAGGATTATTAGAAACCTCGCTAGGGACTGAAGTTGAAAAGTCCACAGTAAAAGATATTTCTATAGCAACTGAACATTCCACTGGTCAAGGGGAAGAAACTACAAAATCAGCTATAATTACATCTGGAATTTATGAAACGACAAGAGCAGAAAATACTACATTGCAATTAACAAGTACTGCAGGATTTACATTCAAGACTGCTGACACAACTGATGAAACAAAAACTACAGGCATAAGTACCACAATGAACACATCATATGCAGAAAGTTCGACAACCACCACATCCCCAGTGAGCTCAACTTTAATGACAATGTCCCCTGACATTCAAACAACAGAATTTGGAGCCTCTTCTACAATAAAGGCTACAACAAGTGAACACCCCACAGTGGAAATCCCTCTTACATCAATTGTGAGTCCTGTAACTTCAGAAGTAAGGACCACAGAGAAAACATCTTCTGTAGAACAATCTACAGCTGCAATCATAGACACCACTAGAATAATCGGAGCATCTTCCACAGCATTGGATATCTTTCCTACATCAAATTTAAGGACAACTGAACATTCAACAGTTAATGTTCCTCAAACTTTAACAGATGAACCAATAAGATACACTGACACAACATCACATCAGCAAGAAATAACACACACAGCTAAAGTAGAAGTTTCCACATTTTCACCTTCAGGAACCCCACATGCAGCAGCTACATCTCCCAAAGATGTGACACAACGAACAACAACATTACCTTTATCTATCACACCACAATTGACTGCATCTGAAGATCCCACATCCCAACCTCTAAAGACGACTGGTGGCCTTGTGACTACAACCATCACCACAGCTTCTAATCCTGAAACTATAGGTTTAGAAACCACAATGAGAACATCAGCTGTAGAATATTCCACAACCACGGCCCCAGAGATCAGAAGTTCAATGACATCTTCTTTAGTTAGTAATATACAAACAACATCTGGTGCCTCTTCTACCACAGCTAAACAATCAACAGAAGACATTTCTGATAAAACTGTGAATGTTCAATCTACAGCATTAATGACCACAAAGAGAACCTCTTCTACATATGGAACATCAAATCGAATCACAGTGTCCACAAGCATAAATGGAACTTCAATTACTAAGAATCAAACACCAGGATTGGAGACCTTGCCTACATCAATAGCAATGACTGCTGAAAAATCCACAGTTGAAGATCCACAAATTACAACAGGTGGGCCTGTAAATTACACTGACACAACACCATATCAACTAGAAATAACAGAAGCCATGAGCTCTACACACACAACCATAGTGGAAGGGTCCACAATTCCAACTTCAGGAACCCCAGATAAAATACCAACATCCACTAAGGATGTAACACAAAGAACATCAGTAACATTAAATATGTCTACCATACCAAAATTTACAGCAACTGACCAATCCACATCCCAGGCTCTAAATACAACTGATGGCCTTATGTCTACAACTGTCACCACAGCTACTAATTATGAAACTACAGGCATAAGGTCAAAGACTACAACAGCTGAACAACCCACAGTAGAAATTCCTCATACAACTGTCAATCTTCAATCTACAGGAGTAAGAACCACAAGCAAAACATCTTCCGTAGATGGATCCACAACAGCAATCACAGAGACCTTACACATAACTGGAACTTCTTCTATTACTAAGATTCAGACAACAGCATTGGAGATTTTACCTACATCAAAAGCAATGACAGAACAATCCACAGTGCAAAGTCCTCAAACTACAACAGGCATGCCAATAAGTTACACTGAAACTACACCGCATCAACAGCAAACAGCAGGAGAAAGTACAGTACACACAACAAAAGTAGAAGGATCAACAATTTCAAAATCAGCAACCACAGAAGTAAAAGCAACATCTCCCAATAATGTGACACAAGCATCAACAACAACATTAGATGTATCTACCACACCAAAACTGACAGTATCTGAGGATTCCACATCCCAAGCTCTAAATACAACTGGAGGACTTATGACTACAACTGTCAGCACAACTCTTAATCCTGAAACTACAGGTATAAAAACCACAATGAAAACATCAGGTATAGAAATTTCCGCAACCACAGCCCAGAAGATCACAAGTTCAATGAAAACTTCTTCTGTTAGTAACATGAAAACAACATTTGGTGCTTCTTCTGCAACAGAGGCTACAACAGCTCAACAATCAACAGCTGACATTCCTCATACAACAACTGTGAGTCCTATAACTGCAGAAGTAACATCAACATTAGATGTATCTACCACATCAAAACTGACAGTATCTGAGGATTCCACATCTCAAGCTCTAGATACAACTGGAGGACTTATGACTACAACTGTCAGCACAACTCTTAATCCTGAAACTACAGGTTTGAAAACCACAATGAAAACATCAGGTGTAGATCGTTCCACAGCTCCAGAAACCACAAGTTCAATGAAAACTTCTTCTGTTAGTAACATGCAAACAACATTTGGTGCCTCTTCTACAACAAAAGCTACAACAGCTCAAAAATCAACAGCTGACATCCCTCGTACAACTGTGAGTCCTATAACTGCAGAAGTAAGGACCACACAGAAAACATCTTCTGTGGAAGGGTCTACATCTGCAATCACACAAACCACAAGCATAACTGAAAGTTCTATCACTAAGACTCAAACAACAGCATTGGATACCTTGCCTACATCAAAAGTAATAACATCAGATATATCTACCAAAGCAAACCTGACTACATCTGAACAATCCACACCTCAAGCTCTAAAGACAACTGGTGTCCTTGTCACTACATCTGTCACCACAGATCTTTTTCCTGAAACTACAAGTGCAAAATCAACAATGAAAACATCAGCTGTAGAAAATGTTACAACCACAGCCCCAGAGATTAGAAGTTCAGTGACAACTTCTTCAGTCACTAAGACTGAACTAACAGCACTTCCTCCCTCTTCTACTTCAAATGTCCCAACAGCTCTGCAATCCACAGTTGAATTACGTCAAACAACAATTGAGAATCCTAAAACTCCAGAATTAACAACCACAAAAATAACTTCTTCTGTAGAAGGATCCACCGCTGGATCAATTGGAACATCGTCTATTAGTAAGACTCAAACAACACCATCCACACCTGAAGCTCTAAATACAACAACTGATGGCCTAATGACTTCACCTGCAACCACAGCTCTTAATACTGAAACTACAGGAATATGGTCCACAAGTTCAGTGACTTCTTCTTTTACCAGCATTCAACCAACAGCACTTCCTACATCTTTTCCTTCAAATTCTACAACAGGTAAGCAATCTATATTTTAAATACCTCATACAACCACAGGGGTCTAATTAATAAGCCTTGGAGGGAGATAAAGTACCAGCCAATCAGCGCCTAACTGCCATGTCACAGCCTGAGTTTGAAAAATGACAGTTAGGAGCTGGTTGGTTGGTTGGTTGGTTGGTTGGTTATCTCTGTCCACTTTATTTCCATCCAAGCTTAATAAATAGACCCCTGAGTCTGTGTATGGAGCAGAATAGAACCTGTATTGGAAAAAACTGCTACATTGTAGCACTTCCTGTACAGATTCAGAGACACAGTCGCGCACAGATGTCATATATCACATTAATCAGCACAGTCTCATCTTGTGTCCTAGTCACATTGCGTTGCAACTAAGATGCATTCTGGGCCAAAAAAAGCAAATAAGGTGCTAGAAGACTGCAGCAAAGATGTATGAGGATACTTCTGTATAAAGGGCCCATCAAGGATTCTGCTGGCATATAAGGGGCATCTAGTAGAGTCTGATGGCATATAAAGGGCTTGTGAAGGAGTCTGACGACACATAAGGGGCATGTGGAGGTGTATGAATTAATTTGAGGGGCACATGGAGGAGTATCATGGTATATAAAGGGCATCTATAGGGATCTGGGGGCATATAAGGGGTACATGGACAAGTAAAATACAGTGGAACCACTGGCAGATTCTACCTGGGTGGGGGAAGGGGGCTGCCGCTGGCCTTGCTGCCTCGTTCCCGCTGCCTGATATGCTGCCTTGGTCCTCGTCGCCAGCCAGGTCCCCGCACCTGCACAATGGAACTGATAGGTGCCGAGATCGGCGCCTGTGCACAAGCAGCGACTTAACTGCGCAAAACCCACAGCTTCCATGGACTGCATCAGCAGATACCCATAAAAGTCGGGCTAGGCCTAACGATGATACAGGGAATGGCTTCCTACAGAAAGCCAACTCTCTGCTAATCGCAGCCCGGTCTGGCAGTCCCAGAGGGAGGAAACACCCCTCAATGGGACTGCCTGTCCTGCGGGTGACTGGCAGGTAGGACTTCCAATAGGAAGTCACTGCCAGTCACAGTGAAGCCAGTGCAGTCACCGACTACAACTGTCAGACAGGTCACAGATACTATATAAATGCCTATGGGCGGGATGTACTAAAGGAAAAATGCGATAAAAACCCAGTTTTGGGGTTTTTTACCGCATTTTTATATATACTAAGCCCTGGATGCTTGCTTACAGATGTGGATCCTGTAGAAGCCTATGGGCTTCTTTTTCGCATCTCCACAGAAGCCGCCCGGGAGGAGCCTGGGACACGCTGCAACAAAAGGCACTCGGGGCTAGGGGGCGGAGGAGATCCGCAGACACCCTCTCACCCCACGACGCCGGCTTCGCAAAGTGCAGCTCTTTTTGGAGAGCTGTACTTTGTGATACTAATCGCATTTGTTAGTACATACTGTATGCAATTAGTATTATTGCGCTGTTTGGCGGAATATACTCCACACCCTTTGTACATCTCACCCTATGTACTAAAGTGCCATATACAACAAAAAGATGACAATGTTATCGAGGACGGTTTCTCGGAATCAGTGGAATTTCATCAGATGGTTCAGTTTATTCAAATGTTACCATTATTTAACATGATTAAAGTCTATAGCTAATTGAGATCTTACAAGACTAAATAAAATGATAAAAATAGAGAAGAATGTTCAAGAAAAATAGATATATGAAAAGAAATGTAGTTTTGTTGCCACTTGTTCTTAATGTCCTTCTTATTAAATATAAAAGGGTTCTTCATAGTGATAAATATCTGTCTCTACTGTAATATTGTCCAATATCTGCCCTCTATTCCGAATATATTGTATTATGAACCTATTTCAGTAAGGATTGCAAAATTTTGCTTTTTAGCAGAATTTGCAATCCTTTGAATCGCACGCTGGGGGTCGCCCATTGCAGCGCCAGGCCGCCAAGCATGCAGCCCACCTACTGCAATCACGTTGAAATTGCGATCGTGCTGCAATTACAGCGTGATCGCTAAAATTGTGGATGCCTCCTGCCAGCGCAGCCTGGTTGCGACGGCAGGAGATCCACCTCCATTTTTTTAGGTCGGATCGGCTGCGTGTGACGACCCCGCAGCCACCCCGAAAATGCCAACGACATGCCCCGTTTGCGCCGCCATGCCCCCGTTTATCCTACGCCGCCCCTGCAACGGACCACCGCTCACCCCGCAAACACCTCTGCCTGGCTGTCACTCAGGCAGAGGCGTTCGCAGCTAATGCTAACCATTAGGAAAAACTGCGGTTGGATCGCAATTTGCGATCCAACCTGAATTAGACCCAATGTTGGTGTAAATCCCATATATGGGATTCGGATGAGTTAAAAGCATATTTATTAAATAAATGGAGTCTTCTTGGGAGTACCTGAAAACACCAAGGATTCCCTGGATTTACCACATACTGTATGGGAGCCTATATCTGCCACGCTCCCTCCCTTTCTCATTGCAAAGCAGCCCGCATAGGTGTCTATAGGGGCTGCTATGTAGCAGCTGCATTTACCAAGATCCGGAATGCGAAGCCTATGTGCTACTTACAGTACCACCAATAGTTTCAGAGAGGGATCCTTAAGATCCCTCTCCGTTGCCCCCACTGAGGCATTGGCTGCTCGTACACAATACTTACTCATGGGTGTGATACAGCTAAACTGCACTGCAATATCGCACTGCTTATATCTCCAGGGGCACAGACACCTATTATTCTGCCTGCACACAGGATGCTTCTTGCACCCCTCAGCTGTTAGTGTTGGCTGTGCTTGTTTTTATGAGATTGCTGCTCCCATTGCAGTGTAACTACACTACAATAATATACCAGCCAGGTCTAGGCATAATGATTACCAAACCATACTAACCTTAAGGCAGCATTAGTGTGTGCTGGGTGCAGTGCTGCAGTGCATTGATCATTCTCACTGCAGCTGCTTCTTGCTCCTCCTGTGTGTGACACATGCAGGCTCCACCCACCCACTATGATGCAATCACTGTGTCTTCCACTGCAGCAGTTTCATTCGCTGAAGAGCGTATCCATCAGAGGCAGTTAACCAATGGCTGCAGCAGTCCCTTCGTCCATAGAGATGCTGCTGCAGCATGTCAGAGCAGACAGAGGGCGGCAGGGCCGTTTCTAGACAATTTGGCTCCCAGTGCGAGATTTCAAAATGCGCCCCCCCCCCCTATTGCTCTAAAAATAAAAAAAAAGTGTGCCCCCCCCCCCCATATAGCCATAAAAAGAAAAAGCATGCGCGCGCCGTAGGCGCGCGCGCTCCCGACAAGGGTGTGTGGCCTGATTAAAATGGGCGTGGTCTCATTAAAGTGGGCATGGCCTCATCTGATATCATCACACCCACCACAGTGGGGAAAAAATAAAAATAAAAAAGTCCCCTTTTTACACATTACAGCAGGCAAGTGTCCCCATATTACACAGCGCGGCAGGCAGGTGTCCCCATTTTACACAGCGCGGCAGGCAGGTGTCCCCATTTTACACAGCACGGAAGGCTGGTATCCCCATTTTACACAGTACGCAGGCAGGTATCCCCATTTTACACAGTACGCAGGCAGGTATCCCCATTTTACACAGTACACAGGCAGGTGCCCCCATTTTACACAGTACGCAGGTAGGTATCCCCATTTTACAAAGTGCAGCAGGCAGGTATCCCCATTTTACACAGCGCGGCAGGCAGGTGCCCCCATTTTACACAGCGCGGCAGGCAGATATCCCCATTTTACACAGCACGGCAGGCAGATATCCCCATTTTACACAGCACGGCAGGCAGATATCCCCATTTTACACAGCACGGCAGGCAGATATCCCCATTTTACACAGCACGGCAGGCAGATATCCCCATTTTACACAGCACGGCAGGCAGATATCCCCATTTTACACAGTACGGCAGGCAGATATCCCCATTTTACACAGTACGCAGGCAGGTGCCCCCATATTACACAGTACGCAGGCAGATGCCCCCATATTACACAGTACGCAGGCAGATGCCCCCATATTACACAGTACGCAGGCAGATGCCCCCATATTACACAGTACGCAGGCAGGTGCCCCCATATTACACAGTACGCAGGCAGGTGCCCCCATATTACACAGTACGCAGGCAGGTGCCCCCATATTACACAGTGTGGCAGGCAGGTATCCCCATAGACAGGTGCCCCCATATTACACAGTGTGGCAGGCAGGTGTCCCCATTTTACACAGCGCGGCAGGCAGGTGTCCCCATTTTACACAGCACGGAAGGCTGGTATCCCCATTTTACACAGTACGCAGGCAGGTATCCCCATTTTACACAGTACGCAGGCAGGTGCCCCCATTTTACACAGTACGCAGGCAGGTATCCCCATTTTACACAGTACGCAGGCAGGTGCCCCCATTTTACAAAGTGCAGCAGGCAGGTATCCCCATTTTACACAGCGCGGCAGGCAGATATCCCCATTTTACACAGCGCGGCAGGCAGATATCCCCATTTTACACAGCACGGCAGGCAGATATCCCCATTTTACACAGCACGGCAGGCAGATATCCCCATTTTACACAGCACGGCAGGCAGATATCCCAATTTTACACAGCACGGCAGGCAGATATCCCCATTTTACACAGCACGGCAGGCAGATATCCCCATTTTACACAGTACGCAGGCAGGTGCCCCCATATTACACAGTACGCAGGCAGATATCCCCATTTTACACAGTACAGCAGGCAGATATCCCCATTTTACACAGTACGCAGGCAGGTGCCCCCATATTACACAGTACGCAGGCAGATGCCCCCATATTACACAGTACGCAGGCAGATGCCCCCATATTACACAGTACGCAGGCAGATGCCCCCATATTACACAGTACGCAGGCAGGTGCCCCCATATTACACAGTACGCAGGCAGGTGCCCCCATATTACACAGTACGCAGGCAGGTGCCCCCATATTACACAGTGTGGCAGGCAGGTATCCCCATAGGCAGGTGCCCCCATATTACACAGTGTGGCAGGCAGGTATCCCCATAGGCAGGTGCCCCCATATTACACAGTGTGGCAGGCAGGTATCCCCATAGGCAGGTGCCCCCATATTACACAGTGTGGAAGGCAGGTATCCCCATAGGCAGGTGTCCCCATATTACACAGTGTGGCAGGCAGGTATCCCCATAGGCAGGTGCCCCCATATTACACAGTGTGGCAGGCAGGTATCCCCATAAGCAGGTGTCCCCATATTACACAGTGTGGCAGGCAGGTATCCCCATAGGCAGGTGCCCCCATTTTACACAGTGCGGCAGCGGCAGGCAGGTTTCAAGCTGAGGAGAAGGAAGGGGGAGAGGGGGGGGAGAGAGAGAGAATACTTACGTCTTCCCGCTCTTCGGTCCCGCCGCCTTACGTCCCGCGCCGGCCGCCTCCTCCTTCTTGCTTCTCCTTCTCGCCTCTCCCGAGCGCTCCTGCTCGGGGGGCGGGGCTTTGCGGAATGACGCGTTTGCGTCGTGACGTCACGACGCAACATTCCGCAAAACTCCGCCCCCCGAGCAGGAGCGCTCGGGAGAGGCGAGAAGGAGTAACTAAGTGCCGCGGCGGGCGCCCCGTGTGGTTGCACTGCTCGCCCGCCCCTAGAAACGGCACTGGAGGGCGGGATGTACTAACACTAAATTGTGGTAACACCTCTGAAACCTTCATTTTCCAAAGGTTTGACCGCATTCCTTAGATGCTCCGGAAAGCGGAGCTTGTGCCCAATAGGCAACACCATCTATAGAAGCCTGTGAGCTTCGTTGCCCATATACAGTATATACCTCTCGGGTACATCCCAGTGTCCCCCGCGTCTTGCACATGCACTGTCCTTTACATAAGTATTTAGGGGTCTATTCATTAAGCAGTGAAAAGAGTGGAGAAGTGAGCCTGTGGAGAAGTTGCCCATGGCAACCAATCAGCTGCTCTGTACAATTGCATAGTATGCAAATTTTAAATGTTACTTCGATGCTGATTGGTTGCCATGGGCAACTTCTCCACTGGCTCACTTCTCCACACTTTTCACTGCTTCATGAATAGACCCCTTAGAATTCTGCATGCAGATGCATAAATAAATTCTGCAATGCCTGTGGTGAGTGGCGGGATGTATCGCATGCAATATACGATGCAGGATACATCCACATCTCATGCCGGCCATCTGTCCCCCTTTCCAGGATGCGACTGCCCATTTGCGATTTTCAGATATCTGCGACTGAAGCTGAATTAGGCCCTGTATCCCATAAAGCCTGGAAACACTGGGAAGTAAATTATCTTTATAGTATCAGTGATAATTAAGATTTCTGGACAAATTGCAGGTCCTGGGGGTGGTTCTTCTTGGATTGCACAAGCGATCCCCTGTGGAATTTTCCAGATTATTGCAAACGCCTCTGCCTGACTGACATGCAGAGGCGTTCGGGGGGGAGGGATGAGGGGCGTTTCCAGAAATATGGGCGTGTCACCCCATTTTCTGGGAGTGGTGAGGCCAAGGACTGCGTTGCTGAGGTTTACTAATCTTGCCGTTGCAGAACACGCGCTGGGGATCCCTGCGGTCAGTATACTGACCATGTGATCCCAGCGCGAGCGTAACGAAGCCCCTTGCGGGTTCGGTGGTGGGCTGTGCTCGCAACAGGATCTATTCCCACTCTATCCACGCCCACGAGTGGGAATAGTCCCTGACAGTTGGCACGTCGACTGTTGGGATTTCGTGCAGGCGGGATGCAGGGGTTCGGTATTGTGACCGGTGGTCTCCTGACCGCCGGTCACATAACTACATTCCCTAGTTTCCCCTTGTGCAGTAGCAAGCCCTCAGGCATCCACTTTTTAGTCCTGTGGACAGTGCATCTCCACCGTGGGCGCACCATAGCATGTCTCCTATGGCAGGCGCAGAGCCTCCTTCTGAAATTCCTCTAAATATGGCCTCTGTGGCTTTGTATGGGAATGTAATCGCGTTCGCTAACTCGCCCCCAGTGTACCATACGTGTCCCTTACACTTTGGAGAGTGTTAACTGGGGTGTGCAAAGTAGTCCAGCCCAGACCACTTTCTTAGGATATGGGTGGGGTAAACGTGGCGGCATCCTGTGCTTACTGTATGTTATCAGACCAGTAAATAAATTGAAGTTCCCCTGCAGTTGTGTCCTCCTTGAAGTGCTCGGAGAGCTTGCAGTGACTGTGAGTCTGCTCCTCCCCTTCTGGGGCGTCCTTGCTGGTCACTCAGGTGTTTGGTGAAGCTTCTA
The DNA here is from genome assembly GCF_028390025.1 of Pseudophryne corroboree. Lineage (NCBI taxonomy): Eukaryota > Metazoa > Chordata > Amphibia > Anura > Myobatrachidae > Pseudophryne > Pseudophryne corroboree. Next base: position 45,014,251 of record NC_086449.1, on the reverse strand, counting down.
TATAATTAGAGACCCCACAGGCCTCTAGGGTCCTTCTCTTGCGGCAGGTAACGGTTCGGCCACGGCATTTGTATTCCACGCCACTGATCCCTTGTCTGTGTGTGCAGGGCAGAGAGCTGGTAGGCGCAGAAGTGGTGGTAGGGTGTCGGCTGCCACGTGAGGGTGGGTGTGATTGTGTCACATGGCAGCCTACCACCCAAAATTCCTTAGATGGGTGTGGCTTCAGCATAATGTGGGAGTGGTCTTGGGTGAACTTTGCTTTTTCTATTTTGGTCCAATTGTACCATTTAAAATGTTGGGAGGTTTTGTAATAAAGGACATGGAATAAGTTGCGTCACGGTCATCAGCTGGAACATCTTACCAAACTAATGTAACCTTTACTTTTTGTATGTCTTTCAGACAACCAATGTGATAATGGAGGCCACCATGATGGAAATAAATGCATCTGCCTGAACAACTTCATTGGGCCGCGCTGTGAGGACGTTCTAGACAGAATCACACCTGGGGGTATATTTACTAAAATTCCTATTTTTCTGAATGAGGTTAAAGTTCAAACACGAATGACATCGAATGTATGAATTTGCAACTTTTTGAATTTTGTACGCCTCATTTACTATGCTGTCGTATTCTGCATTTTCGAGTTTTCCGATGTCGATGTCATTCGTATTTTCGGCCAGTGTTTTACGGGAGTGAATAGTAAAACACTGCCGACAATAACACAATGAATCTTGGCTGGATCAGTGAGATCCGTGCAGGGCTTCATTGTGCACCTTTAAAAAAAAATTTAAAGTGTTAAAAATCAAGAAAATTTGCGTGGGGTCCCCCCTCCTAAGCAAAACCAGCCTCGGGCTCTTTGAGTCGGTCCTGGTTGAAAAAATATGGGGGAAAAATTTACAGGGGTTCCCCCATATTTAAACAACCAGCACCGGGCTCTGCGCCTGGTCCTGGTGGCAAAAAGACGGGGGACAAAAAGCGTAGGGGTCCCCCGTATTTTTAACACCAGCACCGGGCTCCACTAGTCAGAGAGATAATGCCACAGCCGGGGGACACTTTTATATAGGTCCCTGCGGCCCTGGCATTAAATCACTAACTAGTCACCCCTGGCCGGGGTACCCTGGAGGAGTGGGGACACCTTAAATCAAGGGGTCCCCCCCTTCAGCCACCCAAGGGCCAGGGATGAAGCCCGAGGCTGTCCCCTCATCCAAGGGCAGCGGATGGGGGGCTGATAGCCAAGTGTTAAAATAAGAATATCGGTTTTTGTAGCAGTACTACAAGTCCCAGCAAGCCTCCCCCGCAAGCTGGTACTTGGAGAATCACAAGTACCAGCATGTGGTGGAAAAACGGGCCCACTGGTACCTGTAGTAGTACTACTACAAAAAAAATACCCAACAAAAAACAGTACACACACACACCGTGACAGTAAAACTTTATTACATACATGCATACCGACACACATATACTTACCTATGCTGACACGAAGCAGTCGGTCCCCTTCTGCAAGTAGAATCCACGGGTTACCTGTCAATAAAATTATACTCACAACAATCCAGAGTAGCTCTGTCCTCTTCTACTTGTAATCCACGTACTTGGCAACAAAAAAAAACGAAAAACACGAACCACACACTGAAAGGGGTCCCATGTTTACACATGGGACCCCTTTCCCCGACTGCCGGGACCCCCGTGACTCCTCTCAAAGAGGGTCCCTTCAGCCAATCAGGGAGCGCCACGTCTTGGCACTCTGCTGATTGGCTGTGCGCTCCTGAGCTGACAGTCAGGCAGCGCACGGCAGAGACACAATGTAGCGCATAGGCGCTACATTGTATCCAATGGTGGGAACTTTGCGGTCAGCGGTTGACCGCGAGTAACCTCAACCGCTGACCGCAAAGTGTCCACCATTGGATACCATTGGTCACTTACTGGTTCACCATTGATGGCAACCATCGATGGTAAACATACCGATGGCATCCCTAGTCTGATTATTGGAACTTCCCAGGACAGTGTGGAGGTGTCACAGGAAATGTTCCAGGACCACACGGAGCATGCTCAAAGGAGGCACCCACTGCGAGTGGAAATGCAACACAGTGGTAACGCCACTCTAATCACACTCTAAAGAGTACCCATTCGCGCAATGGCACTGCCCACTCTACCGTGCGTGAATAGCCTAAATCTTGTCCCTCACGCGCCTGAAAAAGGGATGTGGCCTCTGGTGAATGGGTGCGTGGCCTCTGGTGGAAGGGCATGGCCTCAGGGCACGTCCCCATTTTTGTCACTCTGTTTTTTTACTCCTACAGTGTGAAAGAATCAGGCTGATCGGGGCCGGAGCTGACATCACACATGCTACCTGAAAATACTTGGGTACGCCTGTGTTTTTCCTGACACTACCAGAAAAAGGCCAGTTACCACCCCCAAACCCCAGCTTCCTGTCACTCAGTGAAGACGAAAGATTTTTTTTAAGTTTGACCTCGCGGGTGCACACTACGATCCGTACGCATGCGCAGTCGATCGATAATCGGCCGCCATGCCAATTCGCACAACTGCGCTCAGGTCTGAATTAGCCCCGTAGTTGTGTGCAGCTGACACGTGCAGAGTTGACATTTACTAACATTGCAATTAGGAACAAAAGTACCTACAGTATAAACCACAGCAACTAATTAGACAGTTGCTTTCATTGTCTTGTTTCAAATAGTCAGATGAAACCTATCTGTGGATTGGTTGCTGTGTTTTTAGTGCAGATTTGCATGTTTGCAATAAGCCTCAGAATACTGAAAACATGTTTATTAGGGGTCTATTCATGAAGCAGTGAAAAGAGAGGAGAAGTGAGCCAGTGGAGAAGTTGCCCATGGCAACCAATCAGCTGCTCCGTACAATTGTATAGTATGCAAATTATAAATGTTACTTTGATGCTGATTGGTTGCCATAGGCAACTTCTCCACTGGCTCACTTCTCCACACTTTTCACTGTTTTATGAATAGATCTCTTAAGGCCAGTACTCACGGCCCGATTTGGGAGAGATGTGTGCTGAGCGAACCGCTCAGCACACATCTCTCCCGGCGCTCAGCACAGCGCGTTCTGTGCTGAGCGTGCGGGGGGAGACGGGGGGGCCGCTCATTTCACCCAGCGGGTGAAGTGAGCGACCCGCTAGATTGGCCTGCATGCAGGCCAATCTAGCAGCAGCGATAGCGATGTGCGGGGCCGCGCATCGCTATCGCTGAGGGGGCTACACACGGAGCGATGTTGCTGAAAATCTAAGCAATCTAGTCAGATTGCTTAGATTATCGCTCCGTGTGTACCCCCCTTAAATGTCAAACTCTGCGCAACTCATCATAACACTGTTTTGGGTTTAAACCCCCCCCCCCCCCCCCTCCCTGGAAACATTGACTTGTGAAGACACCCTATTTATAACCCACTCAAACCCCTTCCCTCACAGGGGAGATGTGACTGAAATGTGCACGACTTTGAATCACCCATACTTGCGCTATCTTGCTTTTGACGCATGCCCCATGTAAGGAAACTAGCAAGAAATGGCATCAGTTCCGCTCTTCATGGGACCGGTATTCAATAATGCCAATATACTTTAAAACTGACACATTGATGAGCGTTGGGTGGGCAGCGGCGCGATAATTGGGTCTGGCGTTTCGGGGAAAATGCAGGCGTGCCTGGAGCGTTATCGGGGGGCCGGGTGACATCACACGCAGCCGATCCGATGCGATCTTAGCCACTTGCAGTTTTGCTTTTTTAGCAAAACTGCAATGCATGCTGAATAAGGTCCATAGGCCCCTATATGTACTATCCAAATACAAATCCCATATCATGCACGATGAATATAACATAATTACTGTATTTGTTTTCCCAATAGCTGTAGAGGCTAAAGTGGACGTGAGCCTGGTGATCAGTAACAGGCTCTTCACAGAGGCTCTGAGCGATGACACATCAGAGGAGTATAAAGCGTTTGAGGCGGAGTTTCAGCGAGAGGTGAGCGGACACAGAAATGTTTCTGGCTGTTATCACATTATACGGTGCTGCTGCATCGGCTCTTGCATCGTCATCATTTGTTGTCACTTCTTTGTCTTTTACCCAGATGGGACCAATCTATTCATCCATCCCAGGTTACAAGGGAGTGACTATAAACTCGCTGAGGTAAACTCCTATGCTTTGTATACCGTGATCACTTCCTTTTATTATAGCTGCGTAGGCCAAAGTCATAACTACTGTATGCTGGGAAAGGATTGTATTAATAGTTCTTTACCGCGGGACACTTCCGTCCAGGACACATCATTTATCGCCCACTTTTCCGTTCCGCCATGGTAGTCTGCTTCTTAATGCTAGTGCAAGAATCAGCTCATGTATGCCAGAAAATCTGTGCGACTGCCTGTGGAAGGGAAGTAACTAATGTGACAGCCGGGACTACAAATTACATAGCCGCCACATTGATTGGCACTATAGATTTTCATTGACCGATTGTTTGTTGAGTCCTTCAACCTATCGTACTTCCTGTACAGATGTGTCCTGAACTAGTCTCAATAGTCCGTGTGATGCGAGACGCCACGTGGCGCGAGTGAGCTGCCAGGTGTCATGCGACTCTGCTAGAAGCGGGCGTCTTATTTTTGCATATTTTTTCCTGAAAATGCGTCTCAGTCGCAACGCGATGCCACTAGGACGGACGAGCAGACTAATTTGATATGTGACACTTGTACATCTGCAATTACAACGGCGTATATCAACCCCTTGCTTCCATTGCACACATCTCGGCATAATTATCAATGCACACTCGCACCAGCCCTGTCCCCTGTAAAAGATCCCATAGGAAGCACTCTCTGATAATCACAGCCAGACAGGCTGCAGTGTTTTCTCCCCCACCCCCCCAACCCCCTTGAGAAATATGAGGTATCAAAGAAAGAAACTGTAGCCCCCTTTTCTGTGGATCAGCCAAAGGGCAAGCATTAGCTTTACATATCATTACTTACTGTCAGCAATTTGGCAGAGCACTACATAATCCGTGTTTGTGTCTGATAGGAATGGCAGTGTCGTTGTGGACCATGACGTGATTGTGAAGATAGTTATCCAGGAAGGTGAAAATATTACACAGAGGTTTGAGGAGATAATCCAGGATGTGAGGACAAATTTGCGTGAGCTGAAGGAACAGAACTGCACACAGCTATATGGTAAGGGCACCAGGAGCAGAAACTGCAGATCTTCTTTTCACCCAGACAGCACTGAAAACAACCACAGCATACCCAGATCCATCCAAATCATCCCTAGATCCAACATCATACACAGATCTAACCACAGCATACCCAGATCCATCCAAATCATCCCTAGATCCAACATCATACACAGATCCAACCACAGCATACCCAGATCCATCCAAATCATCCCTAGATCCAACATCATACACAGATCCAACCACAGCATACCCAGATCCATCCAAATCATCCCTAGATCCAACATCATACACAGATCTAACCACAGCATACCCAGATCCATCCAAATCATCCCTAGATCCAACATCATACACAGATCTAACCACAGCATACCCAGATCCATCCAAATCATCCCTAGATCCAACATCATACACAGATCTAACCACAGCATACCCAGATCCATCCAAGTCATCCCTAGATCCAACATCATATACAGATCCAACCACAGCATACCCAGATCCAACCAAATCATCCCTAGATCCAACATCATACACAGATCCAACCACAGCATACCCAGATCCATCCAAATCATCCCTAGATCCAACATCATACACAGATCCAACCACAGCATACCCAGATCCAACCAAATCATCCCTAGATCCAACATCATACACAGATCCATCCAAATCATGCTCAGATTCAACCAGAGCATACCCATAGCCATCCATATCATCCCCAGATCCAACAAGATCATGCCCAGATCCAACAGATCATACCCAGATCCATCCATATCATCCCCAGATCCAACAAGATCATGCCCAGATCCAACAGATCATACCCAGATCCATCCATATCATCCCCAGATCCAACAAGATCATGCCCAGATCCAACAGATCATACCCAGATCCATCCATATCATCCCCAGATCCAACAAGATCATGCCCAGATCCAACAGATCATACCCAGATCCATCCATATCATCCCCAGATCCAACCAGAACTTGTCCAGATCCAACCAGATCATACCCAGATCCATCTAAATCATGCCCAGATCCAACCAGATCATACCCAGATCCAATCAGATCATGCCCAGATCCATACAGATCATACCCAGATCCATACAGATCATACCCAGATCCAACCAAATCATGCCCAGATCCAACCAAATCATGCCCAGATACAAGAGATCATATCCAAATCATGCCCAGATCCAACAGATCATACCCAGATCCATCCAAATCATGCCCAGATCCAACCAGATCATGCCCAGATCCAACCAGATCATGCCCATATACTTCCAGATTAAGCTCAGATCCAACTAGATTATACCCAGCTCCAACCAAATCATGCCCAGATCCAACCATATCATCTCAGATCCATCCAAATTATGCCCAGATCCAACCACATCATACCCAGATTCAACCAGATCAAACCCAGATCCAACCAAATCATACCCAGATCCATCCAAATCATGCCTGGATCAAAGCAGATCATGCCCAGATCCAACCTGATCATACCCAGATCCATTCAAATCATGTCCAGATCCAACCAATTCATGCCCAGATCCAACCAGATCATACCCAAATCCAACCAAATCATGCCCAGATCCAACCAAATCATGCCCAGATCCAACCAGATCATGCCCAGATCATACCCAGATCCAACCAGATCATGCCCAGACTCAACCAGATCATGCCCAGATCCAACCATATCATGCCCAGATCCATACAAATCATCCTCAGATCCCACCAGATCATGCCCAGATCCAACCAAATCATGCCCAGATCCAACCAAATCATGCCGTTACAAGAGATCATATCCAAATCATGCCCAGATCCAACCAGATCATACCCAGATCCAACAGAGCATGCCCATATACTTCCAGATTATGCCCAGATCCAACCAGATCATACCCATATCCAACCAAATCATGCCCAGATCCAACCACATCGTCTCAGATCCATCCAAATGATGCCCATATATTTCCAGATTATGCCCGGATCCAACCAAATCATTCCCAGATCCAACCAGATCATGCCCAGATCCAACCAGATCATGCCCAGATCCAACCAGATCATGTCCAGATCCAACCAGATCATGTCCAGATCCAACCTGATCATACCCAGATCCATTCAAATCATGCCCAGATCCAACCAAATCATGCCCATATCCATCCAAAGTATAGCCAGATCCAACCAGAGCATACCCAGATCCAAACAAATCATACCCAGATCCAACCAGAGCACACCCAGATCCAACCAAATCATGCCCATAACCATCCAAAGTACGGCCAGATCCAACCAGAGCATACCCAGATCCAACCAGATCATGCCCAGATCCAACCAGATCATGTCCGGATCAAACCAGATCATGCCCAGATCCAACCTGATCATACCCAGATCCATTCAAATCATGCCCAGATCCAACCAAATCATGCCCATATCCATCCAAAGTACAGCCAGATCCAACCAGAGCATACTCAGATCCAACCAAATCATACCCAGATCCAACCAGAGCATACCCAGATCCAACCAAATCATGCCCATATCCATCCAAAGTACGGCCAGATCCAACCAGAGCATACCCAGATCCAACCAGAGCATACCCAGATCCAACCAGTGCACACCCAGATCCAACCAAATCATACCCAGATCCAACCAGAGCACACCCAAATCCAACCAGAGCACACCCAAATCCAACCAGAGCATACCCAGATCCAACCAGAGCATACCCACATCCAACCAAATCATACCCAGATCCAACCAAATCATACCCAGATCCAACCAAATCATACCCAGATCCAACCAAATCATACCCAGATCCAACCAGAGCACACCCAGATCCAACCAAATTATGCCCAGATCCATTCAAATCATGTCAGTCTGTGTCTGCCAAGATTGCATGCCATTTTTTGCCCAGAGTGCCTTAGGATTGTCATTCTGGAACACATGCACAGGTAACAAAAGTCTGAGAAGAGGAACTTCAATTCCCCTCTGAGTGCTATTGTGCTGATCACTGGGGTTTGGTGGAAGGTTAATGCTGTGGCAATATTGTGAAATCTATTGCCCCTGGGTCTGCAGGAGCTAAAGCAACAATGAGAACAAATATACACTTTATGTAGGTGCTGGGAGTAATGTTAAGCAGGGTACACATTAGACAATGTGTACCCAGCACCACTTCGCAGGTGACGGGACCCAGCGGGGAAGCCGGCATCGGCAAGTACATACACACTTCCCGATGCTGGCAGCGACAGAGCAGCAGCAGGGGGAAGGGGGGAACGGGGCGATATCATTAGAGCTGCACGAAGGTCCGAAGGGCAATGCTGCTGATGACCATCGTCAGCGGCATAGTGGGTACGCACTGGACGATTTCAACAATTTGTCATTCCGATCCATCAGAATCATCGAAATTGATTAAAAAATCATCTAATATGTACACAAGCTTTAGAAATGAGATCTACGGACGCTGGGTATTGGTGGGAATGCTACAATGGGGACAGACGGACACCAAATGTATGTGGGGAGATGCTACAGGAGGTCCATCCCCACATACATAAGGTGTCCATATGTCCCCATTGTAGCATTAATGCTACATGTATCTGCTAGATACATCCTTATAGTGGTCTTAGACACCCGCGGGGTGTATTTTTAACATTTACTAAAATAGCTTAATACGGTTTGTTTTTTATAGATTATCTTAATTTTACTTAATTACATAATGAAAACCATCAACATTTTTTTTTGTGACATTTTAGTCAAAAACATTCATCAGTTAAGTGGTAAACGGGGAGGTGTATCAAGCCTTCTGAAGAGTGGAGACAAGGGCAACCAATCAGCTTCAAGCTAGCATTTATCAATTACATTCTATAAAATGAGAGGTAGACGCTGATTGGTTACTTAGGAAAACGTCTCCACTCATCCACTCTTTACACTGCTTCATACATCTTCCCCTAAAGATCAATACAGAATGGAGTAAGTAAATAAGAAGAAAATAAGTAGCATTTTCATGATTTCCACTGTGCCTGAGCAGAGAAACTATAATTGAGGTGAAAAACTGGATACAATATTATTTCTCTAACGTCCTAGTGGATCCTGGGGACTCCGTAAGGACCATGGGGAATAGACGGGCTCCGAAGGAGACATGGGCACTTTAAGAAAGAATTAGGACTACTGGTGTGCACTGGCTCCGCCCTCTATGCCCCTCCTCCAGACCTCAGTTAGAATCTGTGCCCGGAAGGAGCTGGGTGCATTTTAGTGAGCTCTCCTGAGCTTGCTATTAAGAAAGTATTTTAGTTAGGTTTTTTTATTTTCAGAGAGCTTCTGCTGGCAACAGACTCTCTGCTACGTGGGACTGAGGGGAGAGAAGCAAACCTACTAACTGCGGCTAGGTTGCGCTTCTTAGGCTACTGGACACCATTAGCTCCAGAGGGATCGAACACAGGAACCTAACCTTGGTCGTCCGTTCCCGGAGCGGCGCCGCCGTCCCCCTCGCAGAGCCAGAAGACAGAAGCCGGCGGGTTGAAGCAAGAAGACGTCAAAATCGGCGGCAGAAGACTCCTGTCTTCATATGAGGTACTGCAGCTGTGCGCCATTGCTCCCACACTAACCCACACACTCCGGTCACTGTAGGGTGCAGGGCGCAGAGGGGGGCGCCCTGGGCAGCAATTGAGTACCTCCTGGCAAAAAGCAGCATATTTACAGCTGGGCACTGTAATATGCATGAGCCCCCGCCATTATTTTACACAAAATCGCGGGACAGAAGCCCGCCGCTGAGGGGGCGGGGCTTCTTCCTCAGCACTCACCAGCGCCATTTTCTCTCCACAGCTCCGCTGAGAGGAAGCTCCCCAGGCTCTCCCCTGCAGAAGCACGATAGAAGAGGGTGAAAAGAGAGGGGGGGCACATAAATTTGGCGTAAAAACAATATATACAGCAGCTACTGGGTTAACACTAAGTTACTGTGTGATTCCTGGGTCATATAGTGCTGGGGTGTGTGCTGGCATACTATCTCTCTGTCTCTCCAAAGGGCCTTGTGGGGCAAATAGAGCATCCCCTGTGTGTGTGGTGTGTCGGTACGTGTGTGTCGACATGTCTGAGGTAAAAGGCTCCCCTAAGGAGGAGATGAAGCTAATATGTGTGTGAGAGGGTGTCTCCGTCGACAACGCCGACACCTGTTTGGATATATGTAAGTGCTAAGGTGCATTTATTGCACAAAAGATTAGAGAACAGACAGGAAATCTACCCATGTCTGTCCCTCTGTCGCAGAGACCTTCAGTGTCTCTCAAGGCTCACTATCCAAAATAATAAACACTGATGTCGACACGGAGATTGACTCCAGTGTCGACTACGATAATGCAAAGTTACAGCCAAAATGGCAGAAAAGTATTCAATATATGATTATTGTAATCAAAGATGATTTGCATATCACTGATGACTCATCTGTCCCTGACACAAGGGTACACATGTTTAAGGGGAAGAAAGCTGAGGTAAATTTCCCTCCTCTCATGATGGAAAAGAGCGGGAATCTCCAGACCAGAGACTGCAGTTTCCCACAAAGAATTCTCAGGCAGTATCCTTTCCACACTAGGGCCAGGATACGATGAGAATCTTCCCCTAGGGTGTCACGTATGCCCAAAAGGTAGCCCTGTCGTAACAGCTATTCTCAGGGATCCTGCAGATAGCGTGCACATTCTGGTACACTACTCAGACCGGCGATTGTGTCGGCATGGGTTTATAGCGCTGTGGCAGCGTGGACAGGTACCTTATCAGCAGAGATTGAGACCCTAGTATGTAGATATATATATAGATATATGTATATATAGAGATATAGAGATATATATTAAAGATGCTGTCTTAAGATATATATATAAAACATGCCCAAAGAGACATGAGTATACTGGGTCCTAGAGACAAAGCTATGTCGATTTCTGCTTGACGTGTCCTGTAGAATATGCAATGGACAGATGATGCCGACTTAAGAGGCATATGGAAGGCTGAGGATTGTGTGGAGAAGGGTTCTCGGACCTGGTCTCCACAGCTATAGCTGGTAATTCTGATAATTTGCCTTATATTCCTGCACAGCCTAGGAAAGCATGACATTATCAAATGCAGCCTTTAGAACAAAGAAGGCGGGGGCAGCGGAAAGAAGCTGCACAACACAGCTAGGTCCCAGGAACAGAAGTCCTCCCCGGCCTCTACTAAAATCCACCGCATGTCGCTGGGGCTCCACAGGCGGAGCTAGGCCTGGTGGGGGCACGCCTGCGTAAGTTCAGCCACAAGTGGGTTCACTACCTGTTAGATCCCTGGGCAATAGATATTGTGTCTCAGGGATGCAAGCTGGACTTTGAGAAGATGCCCCCTCACCGACGGTCCTGCCGGCTTCCCCCCACGAGAGGGAAACAGTGTTAACTGCAATTCACAGATTGTATCTTCAACAGGTGGTGGTCAAGGTTCCCCTCCTTCAACAAGGAAAGGGTTATTATTCGACCATGTTGTAGTACCGAAACCGGACGGTTCGGTCAGACCCATATTGAATTTAAAATCCCTGAACATTAACCTGAAAAGGTTCAAGTTCAAGATGGAATCGCTGAGAGCGGTCATTGCAAGCCTGGAAGAGGGGGATTTTATGGTGTCTCTGGACATAAAGGATGCTTACCTTCATGTCCCCATTTATCCACCTCATCAGGAGTACCTCAGATTTGTGGTACAGGACTGTCATTACCAATTCCAGACGTTGCCGTTTGGTCTGTCCACGGCACCGAGAATATTTACCAAGGTAATGGCAGAAATGATGGTGCTTCTGCGAAAGCAAGGTGTCACAATTATCCCATACTTGGACGATCTCCTCATAAAGGCGAAGTCCAGAGAGCAGTTGCTGATCAGCGTAGCACACTCTCGGGAAGTGTTGCAACAGCACGGCTGGATTCTGAATATTCCAAAGTCGCAGCTGATTCCTACGACGCGTCTGCCCTTCCTGGGCATGATTCTGTACACAGACCAGAAGAAGGTTTTTCTCCCGGCAGAGAAGGCTCAGGAGCTCGTGACTCTGGTCAGAGACCTCTTAAAACCAAAACAGGTGTCGGTGCATCAATGCACGCGAGTCCTGGGAAAGATGGTGGCGTCATACGAAGCCATTCCCTTCGGCAGGTTCCATGCGAGGACCTTTCAGGGGGATCTGTTAGACAAGTGGTCCGGATCGCATCATCAGATGCAGCGGCTGATCACCTTATCCCCCAGGGCCAGGGTGTCTCTTCTGTGGTGGCTGCAGATTGCTCACCTTCTCAAGGGTCGCAGGTTCGGCATTCAGGACTGGGTCCTGGTGACAACGGATGCAAGCCTCCGAGGGTGGGGGGCAGTCACACAGTGAAGAAATTTCCAGGGTCTGTGGTCAAGTCAGGAGACTTGTCTGCACATCAACATCCTGGAACTAAGGGCCATATACAACGCCCTAAGCAAGCGGAGCCTCTGCTTCGCAACCAACCGGTGCTGATTCAGTCAGACAACATCACCGCAGTGGCTCATGTAAACCGCCAAGGCGGCACAAGGAGCAGGGTGGCGATGGCGGAAGCCACCAGAATTCATCGCTGGGCGGAGAATCACGTAAAAGCACTGTCAGCGGTGTTCATTCCGGGAGTGGACAACTGGGAAGCAGACTTCCTCAGCAGGCACGACCTCCACCCGGGAGAGTGGGGACTTCATCAAGAAGTCTTCACACAGATTACAACTCGTTGGGAACTGCCAAAGGTGGACATGATGGCATCCCGCCTCAAAAAAAAGCTACAAATGTATTGCGCCAGGTCAAGAGACCCTCAGGCGATAGCTGTGGACGCACTAGTGACACCGTGGGTGTTCCAGTCGGTTTATGTGTTTCCTCCTCTTCCTCTCAGACCCAAGATGCTGAGAATCATAAGAAAAAGACGAGTGAGAACAATACTCATTGTTACGGATTGGCCAAGAAGGACTTGGTATCCGGAACTGCAAAAAATGCTCACAGAGGACCCATGGCCTCTGCCTCTCAGACAGGATCTGTTGCAACAGGGGCCCTGTCTGTTCCAAGACTTACCGCGGCTGCGTTTGACGGCATGGCGGTTGAACGCCGGATCCTAGCAGAAAAAGGCATTCCGGATGAGGTTATTCCTACGCTAATAAAGGCTAGGAAGGACGTGACGGCTAAACATTATCACCGTATATGGCGAAAATATGTTGCTTGGTGTGAGGCCAGGAATGCCCCTACAGAGGAATTCCAGCTGGGCCGTTTCCTTCACTTCCTACAGTCGGGAGTGACTTTGGGCTTAAAATTGGGGTCCATTAAGGTCCAGATTTCAGCCCTATCCATTTTCTTTCAAAAGGAACTGGCTTCTCTTCCTGAAGTTCAGACGTTTGTAAAGGGAGTGCTGCATATTCAGCCCCCTTTTGTGCCACCAGTGGCACCTTGGGATCTTAACGTGGTGTTGAGTTTCCTGAAATCACACTGGTTTGAGCCACTTAAAACTGTGGAGTTGAAATATCTCACGTGGAAGGTGGTCATGCTATTGGCCTTAGCTTCTGCTAGGGGTGTGTCAGAATTGGCGGCTTTGTCACATAAAAGCCCCTATCTGGTTTTCCATATGGACAGGGCAGAATTACGGACTCGTCCGCAATTTCTGCCAAAAGTGGTGTCATCTTTTCATTTGAACCAACCTATTGTGGTGCCTGCGGCTACTCGTGACTTGGAGGATGCCAAGTTACTAGATGTAGTCAGGGCTTTGAAGATTTTTGTCACCAGAACAGTTGGAGTCAGGAAGACGGACTCTCTGTTTATCCTGTATGCATCCAACAAGCTGGGTGCTCCTGCTTCAAAGCAAACTATTGCTCGCTGGATCTGTAACACGATTCAGCAGGCTCATTCTGCGGCTGGATTGCCACATCCAAAATCAGTGAAAGCTCATTCCACGAGGAAGGTGGGCTCTTCTTGGGCGGCTGCCCGATGGGTCTCGGCTTTACAGCTTTGCCGAGCAGCTACTTGGTCGGGATCAAACACTTTTGCAAAATTCTACAAGTTTGATTCCCTGGCTGAGGAGGACCTTGTGTTTGCCCATTCGGTGCTGCAGAGTCATCCGCACTCTCCCGCCCGTTTGGGAGCTTTGGTATAATCCCCATGGTCCTTACGGAGTCCCCAGCATCCACTAGGACGTTAGAGAAAATAAGATTTTACTCACCGGTAAATCTATTTCTCGTAGTCCGTAGTGGATGCTGGGCGCCCGTCCCAAGTGCGGACTTTCTGCAATACGTGTATATAGTTATTGCTTAATAAAGGGTTATGTTATGTTATGTTGGCATCTGTGGTTGATGCTTGGTTGTTGTTCATACTGTTAACTGGGTAAGTTTATCACAAGTTGTACGGTGTGATTGGTGTGGCTGGTATGAGTCTTACCCTGGATTCCAAAATCCTTTTCTTGTAATGTCAGCTCTTCCGGGCACAGTTTCCTTAACTGAGGTCTGGAGGAGGGGCATAGAGGGAGGAGCCAGTGCACACCAGTAGTACTAAATCTTTCTGTAGAGTGCCCAGTCTCCTGAGGATCCCGTCTATTCCCCATGGTCCTTACGGAGTCCCCAGCATCCACTACGGACTACGAGAAATAGATTTACCGGTGAGTAAAATCTTATTTTTTATTCTTGCATATTACGTACGGTATAACTGTTTGCGTTGACTGCGGGAGCGTGTTTGACGTGAAATTATCCTGTTTTATTCTAATAGCCCATGAAAAACTCAACTTAACTATCAGATTCAGTCCATCAGATACTGAAGATAAAGGTAAATATCTCTAATCTTGTTCTTTAACTCATAGATCAGTGCTGTACTGTACATCCATTTATCTATAATCGCTGCATTACTGCTGTGCCCACATGAGGGCGTAAAGGGGAAGATCAAACTCATGAGTGGTGGACGCGGGTGTAAAATTACGCTTTAGACCCTCTCCCTTCTAGGCTACGTGCTGAGCTCGTAATATACCACACCATAGTGCACCAACTGATTGCCAAACAATACAGACAGCATCCCAGTGTCTAATAATAATAATCTGTGCCCCCTTTAATCAAATAATAATCTGTGCCCCCTTTAAACTCACCCGAGTATGATGTCAGCAGTACTGCTCAGAGGCTTCATAGATGGGTTTGCTTGCAGAAGGTGAGACGGTTGAAAGGTAGAGGCAGAGATTGATGGGGAGAGACAAAGGCCGATGGGCAGAGGGTGACAGGGGAGAGGCAGAGGGTGACAGGGGAGAGGCAGAGCAGGATGGGCAGAGGGTGATTGGGAGAGGCGGTGGGTGACAAGGAAAGACAGAGATAGGCAGACATTGACTTGGAGAGGCAGAGGGGGATGGGCAGACTGTAACTGGGAGAGGTAGAGGGTAATGCGGAGAGGCATAGAGTAATAGACAGAGGGTGACAGGGAGAGGCAGAGAGTGAAAAGCAAGGGGTGATGGGTAGTGGGTGAGAGGCAGACAGTGACAGGCAGATGGTGATGGGCAGGGAGAGGCAAAGGTTGACAGGCAGAGGAAGAGGGTAATGGTCAGACAGTAACGTGGAGTTGCAGAGGCTGACAGGCAGATGGTGGCATGTAGAGGTAGAGGGTGATGGGTAGTAAGTAACAGAGAGAGGCAGAGGGTGATGGCAGAGGCCCAGAGTGATCTCCTCCCGGATCGGTTTAAGTCAACGGCAGGGGAGGGGCATAAAGTCAGGAGTCAGGACATGTCTAGCGCGGTAGAGAACATGCTGACTTCTAGGAACTGCATTGGCTGCAGCCCCTAGAAGTCAGATAGGGCTGCTGTAATAGCAGGGGAAGGCTTCCCATGGGAAGCGCTCTCTCTGCTGTGACAGTCTGGACTGACAGCCCCAGGTGGCGAAAACACCTCCACCTGAGACTGCCTGCCTGTGAATAACAGGGAGCACTTCCAATGGGAAGTCACTGCCATTGCTAGTCACTCCCTGCAACCGGCAGATTTTACCGGGGGGGCTACAGTCCTGTAGCCCATAGGTAAAATCCACCACTGAATTCTGATTGACCTTTTATGTTGTTTTACGCATGTTATTTCATCAAACTCATGGTTTATTGATGAATTTCGGCTGCTATGTTACTGTTATATTGCTTTGCTGAGGATTACTTTGACTCCTACCCCAACCACAACATACAGATATGTCCTCATACACTATTGTTGCAGCCACACCAAACAGCCCCTCTCGGTGCACAACTTTCCATGTCTTTTTCATTCAAAGAGTTATCTTAGTTGCAGTTGCAATGCAGGAGACTGCGCCAATTAATTTGATATGCGACACTTGTATACCTGTGCGCGACTGAGTCTGAATCTGTCTGCGAAATGCAATGGTGCAGCTGGTTTACATGATATACATGTGTCACATTTATCAAATTAATCTCACTAGTCTCCTGGTGCTTCCTAGTCACATTGTGTTGCAACTACGATGCTTCTTTCCGGTGACACCTAACGCTAGCAGAGTTGAACGGTGGCTTGCTCACACAAGGTGTCTCGCACTGCATGGCGCTTTGAGGCTAGATGTATGAGGACACATCTGTATAACAAAATGAATGGACCACACCTCTAATTACTATAAATTTTATATAATGTGAATGAACAAATGTACTGCAGAGGTTGGGAAAGGAAAACGGAACTGGAATATTATATCGCTGGGATCTCTGCCAAACACTGTTGTGTCACACACTACTTTCTATGCTCTGATTGGCCGCTGATGAGAATATTGTTACTGCTGTATGCTGCAAAGTATTTTTTACTTCTTGGCTTTTTCTTCCTGCAGGATTGTGTATAGATGAAGAAGCTGTTGTCACTGGTCAGCCCTTACCAACTGATGAAGGTACCAACTTTTTTTCTTATTGAGGCTCTGTATTATAGTAGCAACTCTGTATTATGGCCCTCATTCCGAGTTGTTCGCTCGCTAGCTGCTTTTAGCAGCATTGCATACGCTAGGCCCTCTGGGGGTGTATCTTAGCTTAGCAGAATTGCGAACGAAAGATTAGCAGAACTGCTACTAAATAATTCTTTGCAGTTTCTGAGTAGCTCCAGACCTACTCACAGATTGCAATCAGCTCAGTCCGTTTAGTTCCTGGTTTGACGTCACAAACACGCCCTGCGTTCGGCCAGCCACTCCCCCGTTTCTCCAGACACTCCCGCATTTTTCCCTGACACGCCTGCTTTTTTTGCGCACTCCCTGAAAACGGGCAGTTACCACCCAGAAACGCCCCTTTCCTGTCAATCATTCACCGATCAGCAGAATTACTGAAAAGCGCCGCAGGATCCACAGCAAATCTGCTAAGTTTTTAGTTAAATAACTAAGCGCATGTGCCCTGTGTGCCTTGCGCATGCGCAATTAGCAACAAATCGCAGCATAGCGAAAATCGGCAGCGAGCGAACAACTCGGAATGACCCCCTATGTACAAATATCACATTGTTACATGTGCAACAATGTCTACAAATAATTCGACAACATGCACACAAGATGGATGAATGAGGTCATACTCATATTGCTGTGGTTTGAATACAGTGGGGGAGAGGTATCAAGTCTTGGAGAGGGATAAAGAGAATTACTAACCAATCAGCTCATAACTGTCATTTTTCAAACACAGCCTGTAACATGGCAGTTTGGAGCTGATTGGTTGGTACTTTATCCCGCTCCACTTTATTTCTCTCCATGGCTTGATGCATCTCCCCCCAATAGTAAAGTTTTACGCTTAATAGCACAATGTGCTGCTGTGAACACATGTTGGAACTTGTAGTTCTCCAGCATCTGGATAGTGACAGCCTGTTGTGGGGTGCCTGGAGAGGCACCTCCCTGCAAGGCAAGCTGCAGGCACCTTCTACTACTCCGCAGTGTGACATCATGATGTCACATGCGGATAAGGTCCTAACTGTGTATGACAATTCTGTAATACAGTATCGGGACTGTCCAGTTAGATCCAGGACAGGTTTCAGAATGAGCAGCTCTCTCCTACAGCTCTCGCCGCCTGCTGTTGCTGGTATCCTAGGCTCTGTAGCCATACTTACCTACTTTGCTGCCCCCTCATCCGGGAGGAGGCAGCATTGTAGGTGCATGGGGGCGTGGCCGGCAGCAGGATGGGCAGCCCAGGGGGCGTGGCCGACAGGGAAGTGGACAGTACGGGGGTGTGGCATCAGGGTTGCATCATTGTGGCTCCACCCCCCACTGTGCAGTGCCGAGAAAAGAGGCGCTGTATAGCGGGGTACAGAGCTATGATGGCGCGATTCAGCGCGAATTGCGTCATCAGACACCCTCGGCCCGCCCATATGTTCTCTGCTTTGGGCAGCCGAGGAGGGTCGTAGAGGGGCTGCAGGGTAAGCGGGAGGCTTGCCCACCTTTCCGGGGGGGGGGGGGGGGGGGCGGGAGGGTCACCTGATTTTCGAGATCCTCCCGGCCATTCCGGGAGGGTAGGCAAGTATGTCTGTAGCTGGTTGTCTGGATCCTGGAATGTTAATATGTGGTTTGGAAAAAAGATAGATACTATTCATGTTCTGGGAAGCCGAGTCGCAACTGAGCCCTCTAGAATTTCCTCCACCCACCGCATGACAAAGGAATATATGACAGGACCCTTGATCCCACATTATGGGGCCAATTCTGGTTAGATCGCAACGTCCGTCCTGCACATACGCCCACACTTTCTGCGGGGGCAGGGGGTTGCAGAAAATGTGGTCACGGGGCGGGGCGGGCAATGCTCTGTTTCCAGGGAGGAGACGGAGCGTTGCGTGGGCGGTGCGGCGTGAACGGGGAGTGGATGCGGCCAAATGGGGGCGTGATCACGGCAGCTGCATGACGTCATAGGAGCTATCAATAAATTCTACTGTGAAGCAGAAATTGTGAGGCGATCGTAATTTCTGCTTCATCAAGGGAGGGAGGCGGCAGTCAGCATGCTAGGAAAAGGACAGCAAATTCTGCTAATTAGCAGAATCTTCCCATATAATTGGCCAGATCTGTCACTCTGTGTGGCTAACGCTGGGCGTGGCTATGAGCTCTCATTGGGTTAGCAGCAGGTCTATCACACCCAGTCCACAGCTGATTGGGTGAGAAATGCCCTCCCACACAGGTTACATCTAGAGATGAGCGGGTTCGGTTCCTCGGGATCCGAACGCCCCGAACTTCACCCATTTTACACGGTTCCGAGGCAGCCTCGGATCTTCCCGCCTTGCTCGGTTAACCAGAACGTCATCATTCCGCTGTCGGATTCTCGCGAGATTCGTATTCTATATAAGGAGCCGTGCGTCGCTGCCATTTTCACTCGTGCATTGGAGATTGAACGGAGAGGACGTGGCAGCGTTCTCTCCCTGAAAAGCTCCGTAATCTGTGCTCAGTGTGCTGCATTGTGGGGACTGGGGACCACCAGTATAAGTATATACATGATGTGGTCATTCACTGGTACCTGGTGACAGAATGTATACTGGATTCCCCCACAATGTAACTTTATATCTGTCATCTATATAATAATTATAGTAGTACAGTGCAGTAGGCCATTGCTGTATCTTGCAGCTCTGTGTCACTGCAAGTATCCATCCATTCCATTTTCGTCCAGTGATTTGGACCAATAACACCATTGATTAGAACGAATAATTCCAGTGATTTTGTCATTTTCTTCCAGTGATTTGGACCAATAATACCATTGATTAGAACAAATAATTCCAGTGATTTTGTTATTTTCTTCCAGTGATTTGGACCAATAATACCATTGATTAGAACAAATAATTCCAGTGATTTTGTTATTTTCTTCCAGTGATTTGGACCAATAATACCGTTGATTAGAACGAATTATTCCTGTGATTTTGTCATTTTCTTCCAGTGATTTGGACCAATAATACCCCTGATTAGAACGAATAATTCCAGTGATTTTGTCATTTTCTTCCAGTGATTTGGACCAATAATACCATGGATTAGAACGAATAATTCCTGTGATATTGAGGTGTTTGTGTCGCTTAGCTTAGCCATCCAGCGACCACAGTGAACCTCTTTTTCTCTTTTCTTTGCATCATGTGCTGTTTGGGGACCATTTTTTAAATCTGCCATCCTGTCTGACACTGCAGTGCCACTCCTAGATGGGCCAGTTGTTTGTGTCGGCTACTTGTGTCACTTATCTTAGTCACACAGCGAGCTTGGTGCGCCTCTTTTTTTCTTTGCATCATGTGCTGTTTGGGGACCATTTTTTAAATCTGCCATCCTGCCTGACACTGCAGTGCCACTCCTAGATGGGCCAGGTGTTTGTGTCGGCCACTTGTGTCGCTTAGCTTAGTCATCCAGCGACCTCGGTGCAAATTTTAGGACTAAAAATAGTATTGTGAGGTGTGAGGTGTTCAGAATAGACTGGAAATGAGTGGAAATTGTGGTTATTGAGGTTAATAATACTATGGGATCAAAATGACCCCCAAATTCTATGATTTAAGCTGTTTTTGAGGGGTTTTTGAAAAATAACACCCGAATCTAAAACACACCCGAATCCGACAAAAAAATTTCAGGGAGGTTTTGCCAAAACGCGTCCGAATCCAAAACACGGGCGCGGAACCGAATCCAAAACCAAAACACAAAACCCGAAAAATGTCCGGTGCACATCACTAGTTACATCCAATGGGAGGCTCTGCCCTTTGGCTGCTGTGTGTTCCCAGAGCAGGATTAACAATGGGGCTGATGGAGCTGCAGCTCCAGGTCCACACCCCAAAATAGGCCCACTGCATCTGCAGCAACACACCCTCCAACAATTTACACATAAAAATCGCTACAAATCCGAAAAGGAGGTGTGGCCATGGGTAAAGCGGCATGGCCACGCCCCTTATACTTTCAAAGAAAGTTTGGAGAGCCAGAAATCTGTACAGACCATAAAAAAAAAAAAAGGTACTGTACCTGCCAAAAAGGTGCAGCCGGAGGGTGTGCCACTGCATCTGCAGCAAGTCTCTGCGCTGTAGACAGGGGGGAAAATCCTTTTACTGCAGCGTCCTATGGGGGTCATTCTGACCTGATCGCTTGCTGCAATTCATCGCAGTGCGGCGATCTGGTCAGAACTGCACATGCACCAGCACCGCAGTGTGCCGGCACATCGCTGCCAGCCGACAGCTGTCATTGCCTAACGATCACCTCTGCCTGATTGACAGGCAGAGGCGGTCGCTGGGCGGGAGGGGGCTGTAGTTTATTGAGTGCATCTTCTTCCCTGTAATGCGGCGCGTTGGGACACCGGCGCTAGCAATAGTGACTGGCTGCTGTGCGAGTCTCCGGGAGAGCCACCGCCAAAGGGAGGACAGCAGCCTAGCTGCCTCCAGGAGGAGAAGCAGGAGAAGCATTACCCGCCCCTCCCCCACTGGCAGTACCTCCGGGCCCCATCCGCGGCACCCGCACTCACCCCCTCCACCACCCACGGTGGCTCCAGACCCCACACGCAGCACCATTACATCTGCCCCTCCTCCACCCGCGGCACCCCTGCACCCGCGGTAGCTCCGGACCCCCACCCACGGCACCCACCCCTCCCCCACCACCCCCGCAACCACGCCCCCCCGCAGCACCCCTGGCCCCCCTCCCCCATCCGCGTCTCCCCCTCACCTGCCACTCCCCCAACCACAGCACCTACTAGGTGATTCATCAGGCCCTGCATGCGCTGTTCACGCCCTTGCAAGGGGCTACGACCCCTTAACCATCACACGCCCTTTGTCCGTGCAATATTTAACCACTCCCACAATTATGATTGGAGGTATTACTCCATATAATACAACTATTGCACGCCACAAGAGCATGCACAAGTTAAGGGGGTGCAGCCCCTCACGACGGTGTGAAGAGCGCCCGTAGGGCGCGCTGAATCACTTAGTTTGCTATCCTTACTGAATTAGGCCCTATATTAACAGCCTCCACCTTAAATGAAAAGAGACCTAATATTAAATGACTAGCCCCAACCTGTAGATGCATCACCTACTATAAGCAGTCCCTATATTACACACAGTAACTAGACAAACCTCCACATTACATTAATACTTCTCAGTATAATACATTATTATACCACTGCATTACATTTATATCCCCCACTCACACATACATTGCAATAGCCCTCAAATTACATTACCTGTCCGCAACAGAAAACCACATTATATTATTGCCCCCCGCTGTATACCTTAATACCCCTCCCTAAATTAAGTCTGTCCCTCTCACAGTAAATTAATAAATAATAACGCAATTCTGCATCGTGATGTTTTTACATTTTTTCACCTCAATACTGTATATCACTTTATATTTTATTACATCTAGAAAATTTGCTCTTTGGAGTAAGAGAGCATTCGAATTAGCTGTGATCATGTGACACATCTCGCCATACTATTTTTTATTTTTTTATTTACATTTTATATTGGTTATTAATTTGGGGTACAATTTCTTCCTCTAGCTGAAAAAGCTTTAATTAATCTCTTTAGAACCTGCTGGGAAAAAAAAATGCAATGCCTAATTTAAAAAAAAAACCTGTATTGTACAGTATTTGCAATTATCAGTACCACTTACCATTAATGCATGTTGTTTCTTCATCAGTCAGACACTTTATTTGCACTCAGTAATTAAGATTATGGCCTTTTCCTTCAGAAATATGCATGACGAGTGTTCCGGCCGGTTTTGAGAAATACTTCACCCCGTATTCGATAAACGGGAGTCTGGAATGCATATCTCACTGTAACAGGCTGTCCGTAACATACCTGAATTGCTACAGTGGTATCTGTCACATAGAGAATAACATCGGTCCTCTGTGCTCGTAAGTATGCAGCTACCTTGTTTTACTACGTGTCCTTTAGTAAATGAGGAATAAACCACAAGATATGACATTTTTAGAACCACAGACTTAAACAGACAATAGTTGGACATGCTAGTTAGAAAATCCTTTGTTAAGGGTAAAGGAGCTAATTCAGGTTGGATTGCAAATCGCGATCCAGCCGGAATTTTTGCGGTGGTGCTGCGGGCGCATCCGCAGCGGGCCGTACTGCGCATGCGTCCGCAGCCGCCGCGACAGGTAAGATGGCGCCGGGACTCCTGCGGCCGCAGCTAAGCTGCGCCGGCAGGAGTCAACCTTAGTTTCTGCTGACAAGCAGAAATTGCGAGGCGATCACAATTTCTGCTTGTTGCAGGGGAGGAGGCACCGGTCAGCAAAACGATAGCTACTATCCTTACTGAATTGGCCCCAAAATTGAGATCCTCAAACTTGTATGGACTGTGATGATAAACGTGGCCTGGTTCTACTCTCCTATGGACTCCTGGCAGGAAAGGTCACCCTTCTGCACACTTTTTAGCAAAAGAGGGCAGGACAGGCAGGTGCGCTGACTCAATTCTCATATAATTGCGCCATGTTAGCCCGGCGCTCTTCATGGACCCGTGGCAAGTGTTCCAGAGTGATCTGATGCATCAGCACTGCGGAAACTGACCAACCAAACAACTCAGACGTTAGACTGTGGACACAGATTGGACTTTGGGTCAGCAACTGCCCCTGGGCACTCTCATGTCTATAATACAGGATACTCATTTACAAACTAGTAGCAACACCTGTCTCATGTAAGCTAGCAACACCACACCAAATCTATATATACTGTCAATCTATAGTTACTAAGTATCTGAACTACACAGCAGGTCTCCTCTGGTTACCTAACGCACCTCACCCTGTTTAATTCTGGGGAGGGAACACTTATCCCGGTATCTTCAATCTCAAAGATAGGCCAAGTGTCCAATATGCTTGCTAGTCCGATTCTTCTTGCCGAGATAGTCCGCCTGCCTTCCAATCGTCCTTGTACTTGCAGTGACAAATGATAAAGTCCCAGCGTACTGGCAAAGCTAGGCTCCACCACTGCAACCTCCTATTCTCTGCTGTCTAATGT
Source organism: Pseudophryne corroboree (assembly GCF_028390025.1). Taxonomy (NCBI): domain Eukaryota; kingdom Metazoa; phylum Chordata; class Amphibia; order Anura; family Myobatrachidae; genus Pseudophryne; species Pseudophryne corroboree. The sequence goes on along the minus strand of NC_086449.1, from coordinate 44,990,225 downwards.
AGCCAGTAGAGGGGGTTATGTTTGGTCACAATGGAATTCTCCCAGCAATACAGATAGGGGCTGCAATCTCTTTACACTACAGTATGGCTAAGAATTCCTATACCACTGTGTCATATGCCACCTGCCGGGTCAGTCACCCCCCACCTCTACTTCTGTCTCTACTCCTAATCTCTCTTTAGTGGGGACCTGTATGTCTGGGATGGGTTTGTCTCTGGGTCATCCATAGGTGAGCAACCTATGGCTACCACACCTCCCTCTTTACTTACGTGACCTTCAGTCTGTGTATTTGATAAGTGAGAGGAGCAGTGACATGAGGAGGAGAATGGAGATAAGTGGATATCCAAAGACTGAGAGTTATATAGTGGGAGGAGCAGGGTCCCCCCAGCAGCACAGAGTATATCAGGAGATGAGGGATGTGTCAGTAAGGACAGGGCTGCATGTGACAGGGGCAGTGACATGATGTGAGGAGGGGAATGGAGGCAGCAGGAAGCCACAGACTGAGAGTTATATAGTGGGAAGAGCAGGGTCCCCAGCAGCACAGAGTATATCAGGAGATGAGTGATGTGTCAGTGAGGACAGGGCTGCATGTGACTGGCACAGTGACATGATGTGAGGAGGGGAATGGAGGCAGCAGGAAGCCACAGACTGAGAGTTATATAGTGGGAAGAGCAGGGTCCCCAGCAGCACAGAGTATATCAGGAGATGAGTGATGTGTCAGTGAGGACAGGGCTGCATGTGACATGGGCAGTGACATGATGTGAGGAGGGGAATGGAGGCAGCAGGAAGCCACAGACTGAGAGTTATATAGTGGGAGGAGCAGGGTCTCCAGCAGCACAGAGTATATCAGAAGATGAGTAATGTGTCAGTGAGGACAGGACTGCATGTGACAGGTGCAGTGACATGATGTGAGGAGGGGAATGGAGGCAGCAGGAAGACACAGACTGACAGTTATATAGTGAGAGGAGGAGGGTCCTCCAGCAGCACAGCAGAGGCGGAACTACCGCCAGTGCAACCAGTGCGTTACACTGTGGCCCGCCTCTGTCCAGGGGCCCAAAGCATGTAATAAGTCAAACTGACTCATTACATGCCGCTGTGTGCTACGGGCAACCGCTGCCCGCAGCACACAGCCGCCCGGAGAGAGAGGAGAGTAGCGCAGCGGTACGGGGGAAGGAGGAGGAGGAAGGTGGAGGGAGCCGCAGCAGCGCTTTGTTACTGGTTGAGGCGCTGCTGCTGCTGTCCCTCTGCTTCACTATAGGCTGCCCGTCGCCGCGGTGAAGCGCATCCCAGCATTCACAGCGGCGGAGAACAGCCTATAGTGAAGCAGAGGGACAGCAGCAGCAGCGCCTCAACCAGTAACAAAGCGCTGCTGCGGCTCCCTCCTCCACCTCCCTCCTACTCCTTCTCTCCTGCCCGGGATCTCTGGAGAAGCTGCACCGAGGAGCCTGAGCCAGCGGAGAGGGTAAGTATAATTCTTTCTTTCTTTCTTTCTTTCTGTGCAAAAAGGGGGACTGTCTGCCGTAATGTGTAAAAAAGGGGGAATCTGCCTGCCGTGATGTGTAAAAAGGGGACACTGTCTGCCGTTATGTGTAAAAAGGGCACGCTGTCTGCCGTTATGTGTAAAAAGTGCACGCTGTCTGCCTCTATGTGTAAAAAGGGCACGCTGTCTGCCGTTGTGTGTAAAAAGGGGGACGCTGTCTGCCGTAATGTGTAAAAAGGGGACGCTGTCTGCCGTAATGTGTAAAAAGGGGGACGCTGTCTGCCATAATGTGTAAAAAGGGGATGCTGTCTGCCGTAATGTGTAAAAAGGGGAATCTGTCCGCAGTAAGGTGTAAAAGGGTCTCTACCTGGTGTAGTGGTGCTACTGTGCGGCGTAATTTGAATAATGGAGACTACTGTGCACCGTTTTATGAATTGGGATTATTTTGTGGCCACACCCTTTCCCCCACGAAGCCACACCCCTATGTATTTTTGCACACGCCTACGGCGCGCACTGCCCCTGTTTTGCTTGCAGGGGCGGGGCTCCGATGCCGTTTCTTGCACACAGTGCTAAAATGTCTAGTTACGGCACTGTTGCTAGGTATCCATTTCTCTGGCCCTGAGCAGGTCCCCCTCACCAGATCCTCTCCAGGGGTGAGGGGGTGGACTTGGATGGGATGGGGGGGGGGGGGGGGGGGAAAAGCATTTTGTCGCACCTGGGCCCACCGCTCGCTAGTTCCGCCACTGCAGCACAGAGTATATAAGAAGAGTGATGTGTCAGTGAGGAAGACAGCTGTGACAGGGGCAGTGACATGATGTGAGGAGGGAAATGGAGGAAGCCACAGACTGACAGTTATATAGTGGAAGGAGCAGGGTATTTGGCAGCACAGAGTATGTCAGGAGATGAGTGAAGTGTTAGTTTGGACAGGGTTACATGTGACTGGAGGAGTAACGTAATATGTAGTGGGAATGGACACAAGTACAGTAGGAAGGCACAGACTAAGATATAGATAGTAGAAGAAGCAGAATCTCATCAGATCCTGAAACACTAATGTAAGAAGTGTGTACAGTATTGTGGTTCCCTTTTATATGAGGTCTGACTGTGTAATAACAATATTTCTGTATCACTCCATAGATGCCCGGACACAGACATCTACCTGTACACGTCTACTCAATGTCAAGGGAAAGTGCTAAAGGCCGGCGTGTATGGCGGTGTGGGAGCGGCCATTGCTTTACTGCTCATTATCATCCTCACAATGGCGTATTTTTTACACAGAAAAAAGCGTTTCTACTCATGGTAAGGTCCCAGCGTGTTTATTAATAGCGCCTGTGGTTAGGATATGGCAGCCATGTTGGTGTTACAGTGAGGCAAGTTGTAATATTTGTGTTTATGTATTTATAATAATGCGCTATTGTGACATGTGTGTTGTAACAGTGTTTAGTAAATGTTGTCTTAACTGTGCCATTATTTCCTCTCACAGGAACTTCTTTTCTGATGAACAAACTCAGATCTGGTCGGATAAAGAAGAAAAATGGTTTTCATCTGATGGAATCACATTCCAGGATAATGACTCCCTAGATCAGGGTGGTAAGTGCACAATATTGTAGATTATAGGACATATTGGTGTTTGGATGATACACGGGGTGGGACAGACTCACAGCTACTGTACCTTACTGTATTTTGTGGCCATGTGTCTGCTAGATCATGCACCGTCCTAATGTAATGGTGGTGCGGCTGCATCTTACTTCCCCGTTACCCTGCAGGCCAGGAGAGGGCCAGGTGCACAGCCACCTTATATCTGCATCACTGTGTACCTCTGTAGGGGGAGGAGCAGACTCATAGCTCCCTTCTGTCTGTGTCACCCTGCAGTGGGAGGGACAGGCCAGAGGCGGATTGGCCATAGGGTCTACAGGGAAGATCCCCGGTGGGCCGGAGCACCCCAGGGGGCCTGTTTTGTTTGAGGACATGTGGTCCTATTTATACTGTAGACATAATGAATAAGATGCCAAACAATTTGCATATATGAAAATGACTTTGCCACTTAGCCTGTGATTGCAGATGATCTAGTGTATGCCCTCTCTGCCTGCTTGGCTGACATATAAGATTGAGTGAATAGTGATTGGGATACGATTGGTGTAATAAGCAAGAAAATATATCTTTCTTAAGAATGATATAGTTTCCTAAATTCTGAAGGTGTATCATATAATGTGCTCATAATGGCTAGACCTTACACCTCTGGTGCTGCCCATGTGGGGCCACTAGTACAATTTTTTTCCAGGGCCGCTTTTTGTTCCCAATCCGCCACTGGGACAGGCTCATATCTCCCTTCTGTCTGTGTCACTATGTCACCCAGCAGGGGGAGGGACAGGCTCATATCTCCCTTCTGTCTGTGTCACCCTGCAGGGGGAGGGACAGACTCATAGCTCCCTTCTGTCTGTGTCACCCTGCTGGGAGAGGGACAGGCTCATAGCTCCCTTCTGTCTGTGTCACTATGTCACCCAGCAGGGGGAGGGACAGGCTCATATCTCCCTTCTGTCTGTGTCACCCTGCAGGGGGAGGGACAGACTCATAGCTCCCTTCTGTCTGTGTCACCCTGCTGGGAGAGGGACAGGCTCATAGCTCCCTTCTGTCTGTGTCACTATGTCACCCAGCAGGGGGAGGGACAGGCTCATATCTCCCTTCTGTCTGTGTCACCCTGCAGGGGGAGGGACAGACTCATAGCTCCCTTCTGTCTGTGTCACCCTGCTGGGAGAGGGACAGGCTCATAGCTCCCTTCTGTCTGTGTTACCCTGCAGCGGAGGGACAGGCTCATATCTCCCTTCTGTCTGCGTCACTGTCACCCTGCAGGAAGAGAGTCAGGCTCATAGCTCCCTTCTGTCTCTGTCACTGTGTCACCCTGCAGGGGGAGGGACAGGCTCATAGCTTCCTTCTGTCTCTGTCACTGTGTCACCTTGCAGGGGGAGGGACAGGCTCATAGCTTCCTTCTGTCTGTGTCACCCTGCAGAGGGAGGGACAGGCTCATAGCTCCCTTCTGTCTGTGTCACCCTGCAGGGGGAGGGGGAGGCTCATAGCTCCCTTCTGTCTGTGTTACTAATATGTCACCCTGCAGCGGGAGGGACAGGCTCATAGCTCCCTTCTGTCTCTGTCACCCTGCAGGGGGAGGGGGAGGCTCATAGCTCCCTTCTGTCTGTGTTACTATGTCACCCTGCAGAGGGAGGGACAGGCTCATAGCTCCCTTCTGTCTCTGTCACTGTGTCACCCTGCAGGGGGAGGGACAGGCTCATAGCTCCCTTCTGTCTCTGTCACTGTGTCACCCTGCAGGGGGAGGGACAGGCTCATAGCTTCCTTCTGTCTGTGTCACCCTGCAGGGGGAGGGACAGGCTCATAGCTCCCTTCTGTCTGTGTCACCCTGCAGGGGGAGGGGGAGGCTCATAGCTCCCTTCTGTCTGTGTTACTATGTCACCCTGCAGAGGGAGGGACAGGCTCATAGCTCCCTTCTGTCTGTGTCACCCTGCAGGGGGAGGGGCAGGCTCATAGCTCCCTTCTGTCTGTGTTACTGTATCACCCTGCAGGGGGAGGGACATGCTCATAGCTCCCTTCTGTCTGTGTCACCCTGAAGGGGGAGGGACAGGCTCATATCTCCCTTCTGTCTGTGTCACCCTGCAGGGGGAGGGACAGGCTCATAGCTCCCTACTATCTGTGTCACTGTGTCACCCTGCAGGGGGAGGGACAGGCTCATAGCCCCGTTATGTCTATGACACTGTAGGGGCAGGGACATGCTTATATCAATATCACTGTACGACGGCAGGGCAGTAAAAACACACCTTTTACTTTTCTTCTTTCATCTTAATAATACATATAGGTGCATACATATACAGCAATGAAAGCTTTAAACCTGCACTGGAAAAAGTTGATACATCAATCCAGGTATGTAGTGATCTGCCTCTAAGTATGTTCAATTTGACCCATCCATCCAGCCACTTTCCCTTTGTCATTGACCATTTATATGCCGTATCTGTTCCCTTCTCTTCTCCAGGTGAGATTTGAACACCCAGAGATAATTAAACATTAAAGGCTTCCGCCACCCAAATATCTGACATCAGCTGTGAGGATGGAGACTGACACCTTCTGCTACTTGGGAAGACCGACGGATCTTCTGCTCTTATAACAAAGTTACATCCCTGTTTCCAAGTCGTTGACTGTGATCATTGAGAACGAAACTAGTAGGATCATAGTAGGATAAAAAACCTGGAAGAGAGAAGAACTGAGGACCGGTTTCCGCATCGTACTGTCCGCCACGTCCCGCCACCTGTTTTTCTATGGAATGTTACGCTATGTCCTGTCACCTGTTTCCCCATCGTACTGTCTGCCACGTCTCGTGACTTGTGTCCCCATCGCACTGTACAGATCAGCCTATTTATAACACCACTTATCGCCTATGTATTACCCTATAAAATAATAAATATAAAGGGTGTATCACTTTCTGCAAGAAAAGAAGCACATATGTCTACATACTTTCAATTGTTAACCTGGCTGGTAAATAGAAAACTGTTCCGCTAACATGTCATAAACTGCAATGTAACAGTGCCCTCTGGTGGCGTAGTAAGATGATTGCAGGACTGATAGTGGTCTCTCAACTTGTTTAAAATTAAACGTTGAGTCCTCCATGACTTACTGAAGCTGATGAAAGGGTTTTAATGATAATTTTGTCCCCTGGAGAGATTTGCGTTAAATGTACTAAAACCACGAAGACCACGGCTTCCAACATGTAGCCCTCAAGAGAGTTGTCAAATACTTTGAAGTACTAATTATTACTATTAACAGCAGTGGTGCAAGTAGAAATATTTTCTTAGTGGTACTGAGTGTCGAAAAATGGGTGTGGTTATGTATTGTGAGGGGGCGTGACCATATGCTGCTAGTGGGAGTGGCTACATGACACCACCGGCGTGGCCACAATACAGCCCCCCCCCCCTTTTTTTTATGTGCAGGCAAGGCTAAAAATATATAGTAATGCCTCCAGTATAATAGAAATATATAGTAATGCCTCCAGTATAATAGAAATATATAGTGATACCTCCAGTATAATAGAAATATATAGTAATACTTCTAGTATAATAGAAATATATAGTAATGACTCCAGTATAATAGAAATATATAGTAATGCCTCCAGTATAATAGAAATATATAGTGATACCTCCAGTATAATAGAAATATATAGTAATACTTCTAGTATAATAGAAATATATAGTAATGCCTCCAGTATAATAGAAATATATAGTAATGCCTCCAGTATAATAGAAATATATAGTGATACCTCCAGTATAATAGAAATATATAGTGATACCTCCAGTATAATAGAAATATACAGTGATACCTCCAGTATAATAGAAATATATAGTGATACCTCCAGTATAATAGAAATATATAGTAATGCCCCCAGTATAATAGAAATATATAGTGATACCTCCAGTATAATAGAAATATATAGTGATACCTCCAGTATAATAGAAATATATAGTAATGCCCCCAATTTAATAACAATATATAGTAATGCCTCCATTATAACAGGAAAATACAGCCACTGTCGCACTCCCAGTAATCCTGACAAAGTGGGAGGAGCCGACATGCTGCAAAGCACCATGGTCTTGTTGCTTTGTGGCACATTATAATTGTGGCAATGGCAAAGTGTGGGGCAGGTGGTACTGCGTACCCGCTGCCAAATTCTTACGGGGAACTGTGTACCCGAGCGTACCCGCATACTTGCGCCACTGAGTAACAGCGCAAAAAATTTGGTTGCACTTTACATTTGGAATCCTGTGGTCTCAGTTACTGAGCTTGGATACCCTGATTTATGTGTTTGTATTTATTTGATACATGTATCTGTTTGTTATATACATATTTTTAACTTATTAAACAGAATGATCATTATTTTGAGCTGTTTCTTTGTATGAATTAACTCTGCCATAATTAATGGGATGTAGTTAGGTGACCGGCGGTCAGGAAACTAGCAGGGACTATTCCCACTGGTGGGTGTCCACGATACCCACAGAGTGGGAATAGAACCTTTGGCGAGCGAGCCCGCAAGGGGCTTTATTGCGCTCGCCCCCACCACCGGCATTTGGCAGCCGGGATCCAAGCGTCGGGACGCTGACCGCCGGGATCTCGGCCGTCGGTAACGCGGCCCCAACCCATAATGAAGTATGTTTTGACAAAAGTTTTTTTTTTTTTAATCATAATTGTGATTTCTTTGAGAAACAGTCCAGCGGCGATGACGGAGGATCGGTATTCCGTGCACATTTATCCGGTATTATAACGTGTGCAGTAAGTGCTTTGGTGATTTCAGCAACAAGCAACCATATTTGAACAGTCAGCCGCTTCCAGCTACTGCAAATGCTGTCACCTTATCCCACGGATCAAAGGTCTTTAGTGAAAAACATTTACACCCTTGGGGGTCATTCCGAGTTGATCGCTCGCTGATGATTTTCGCAGAGTAGCGATCAGGTAAAAAAACGGCAAAACTACGCATGCATATGCACCGCAATGCACACGCGCTTCGTACGGGTACAAAGCGGATCAGTGCTGTGCGATGGATTTAACGAAGAATCCGTTCACACAGCCGATCGCAAGGAGATTGACAGGAAGAGGGCGTTTATGGGTGTCAACTGACCATTTTCTGGGAGTGGTAGGGAAAACACAGGCGTATCCAGGCATTTGCAGGGCGGGTGTCTGACGTCAATTCCGGCACCAAAAAGACTGAAGTGATCGCAAGGGCTGAGTAAGTTCAGACCTACTCAGAAACTGCAAAAAATGTTTTTGTAGAACTGCACAGGCGTTCGCACACTTGCAAAGCGAAAATGCACTCCCCAGTGGGCGGCGACTATGCGTTTGCACGGCTGCTAAAAGTAGCTAGCGAGCGATCAACTCAGTATGAGGGCCCTGGTGCAAATAGAGGACATGAGGCTGACAATCGCAATAGAGACTCAGGGGTAAATGTTCTAAAGTTTCTAAAACAGACCCATAGCAACCAATCAGGTGCTGTGTATCATTTTCTAACAGGCAATAGAGAAATGATAGACATCATGTGATTGGTTGCTAAAGGCAACATCACCAGTTCTCAGTTTTGGCAGCTTTAGTAAAATTTACCCCACTGACCCTACTCTAGTCTGCACATTGTGCATGACTTACAGTCAACTGTTTCTTTACACAATAATGTATTTATTACCATCTATTTATACAGTGCACACATATTCCTCAGCGCTTACAGACAATATTCACCCATAAACACTAGTCCCTGCCCCTGTGCAGCTTACACTCTCAGGGGTAAATTTACTAAGATGGGAGTTCTATTTAAGATGAGATGTTGCCCATAGCAACCAATCAGATTTCACACTCTCTGGGGTAAATTTCCTAAGATGGGAGTTCTATTTAAGATGAGATGTTGCCCATAGCAACCAATCAGATTTCACACTCTCTGGGGTAAATTTACTAAGATGTGAGTTCTATTTAAGATGAGATGTTGCCCATAGCAACCAATCAGATTTCAGATATTAGCTACTAGAAGGTGCTAGATAAATGAGAAGTAGAATTTTATTGGTTGCCACGGGCAACATCCCATCTTAAATAGAACTCCCATGTTAGTAAATGTACCCGTCTGTTTCCTACCACATGTATACAATTATACACTAGGGTTGTTTTTTGTCAGGAGCCAATTAACCTACCAGTGTGTATTTGGATTGTGGGAGGAAACCACAACCACATAGCACACCCCAGCTTAGCACATATAAACATACATGTTATGAATATATGTAATATTTGTGCTGGCTGGTTCCCCCAGGGATCAGCAGTGCTGTGCGCGATCTGTGTATATTACAGGTGCTGTGCAGCGCCCCCTGGGACTCAGCATAAGGCGTCACACACTCCTAAGCCCGCCCCCAAATTCCCATTGGTAGTTGGGAGCGGGGCTTAGAAGGAGAGTGATGCTTTATGCCGAGGCCCGGGGGTGCCGCACAGTGCCTAATACACACAGCACTGCCGATCCCTGGCGGAACCAGCAAGAACATATGTTACATACATCAAATACATAATATGTATTTTACTAGGTGATTCATCGCGCCCTACGGGCGCTCTTCACACCGTTGGAAGGGGCTACGCCCCACATGTCCATGTGTCGGGGCTTGGGGTGTGGGGGCGGTGCAGCAGTAGCAGCGGGGACGTGGTTAGGCGTGGGCGGGGGAAGGAGGAGGCGGGAATCGTGTCCGGGGGATGCTCTGATTAAGGGGACAAACAGGGATCTCTCAGCTGCCTCTCTTGCCCGTCCGCCGGGACACGTGAGGAAGAGGGAGGTGGGGAGAGCACAACAGCACTACCAGGCTCTGCGGCTGCGGCTCTAACACACGGCGGCGGGGTGCACCAAGCAGCACCGAGGACGGAGGCAGGAGCGGGAGGAAGCGCACACAACGATCACAGCAGGAGTGGGTGGGCCAGACACGGTAGATCTCTTACTCTGGGAAAATATATAGGAGATGGAGTATGCAGTAGTAGTTGCATTTCTAGTTGTGTGAGTGGGTAAATATTGCACAATGAAAGTGCGTTCGATGGTGAAGGGGGGTAGGGCCTTTTGTGGGCGTGAACAGCGCCTGCAGGGCACGATGTACAGAATGTAGCGGGTGCAGGGATGACCGCTTATGGGGGACGGTGTCTGTAGATGTTGCGGGTGGAGGGGGGGCGGATGCGGGGGGTGTGCGGATGGGAGAGGAGGTCGGAAGGTGGTGTGGGTGGGGGAGGGGCGGGGGAGTAGGGGCCTTGAGGCACTGCGGGTGGGGTAGCGGTGGAGGTGCTGGGGGTGGGGGAGGGGCAGGTACAGGGCTGTTGCAGATGTGGGAGGGGGTCCAGAGGCGTTGCGGGTGGGGAAGGGGTGGGTGTGCCGCTGGTGGTGTTAGGGGTCCGGTGGTGCGTTGGGCGTGTGAGGGGCTTGGGTTCCGTGTGTGGGGGAGGGGCAGGTGCGGGGGTGCGGCAGATGGTGGAGGGGGACCAGAGGTGCTGCGGGTGGTGTAGGGGCGGGTGTGGGTGTGCTATGGGTTGGTTGGATGGAGGTAGGTATAGTATATATAGTATATATACTATATTATACATAGTATATGTAATACAGAGGCAGCATACAGTAGTATATATACAGTATAAGATAGTGGGGAGGTGGGTTACCCTGTACGGGTGATGTGAGTCTGCAGCCACTAAAGCCTGTGGATGATGCGCAGAGTGCCCCCTTGTGCTGAGGCTCCATCCGCCTGCTATCGCTGCTGTCCCCGCTCCGGTGTCTGTTCATAGCGGCCTGTCATGTAGTTGGTGCTCCAGGGCACGTAGAGCAGGCAGAGGTTGTGACTCATACCGCACTGGAGGGGAGCGGTTTGTATTCCGTGGTACAGAGCATCCCCAGCTCCCTCCATATAGCGGGGATGGGTTGTGAGGCCGGGTACTGGGAGGGGCTCAGTGCCAGGGGACGGTGCGCACGGGCAACTTACCAGACTCTCCGCCGCTTGGCATTGTAGTGTCCGGCAGCGTCTCCCTGTGTGAGCGGGGACCCAGCGGGAGCCAATGATTGTGCTGCTAGGTGCACGGCCAGCCAATCACAGTGAGCCCTTCTATCATGTGTCCAATGGCTGGTGGCGGGGGTGGTGCTTGTACTGAGGCTTTACCTGCTGCCGCTGCTGCTGTCTCCGCACAATCCTGCGCTCACTATGTAACGTAGAAACATAGAATTTGTCGGCAGATAAGAACCACTTGGCCCATCTAGTCTGCCCTTTTTTTTTTATCTCTAACCTTATTTGATCCTTATTTCTTTGTAAGGATATCCTTATGTCTATCCCATGCATGTTTACATTGCTCTACTGTCTTAGCCTCTACCACCTCCGATGGGAGGCTATTCCACTTGTCCACTACCCTTTCTGTGAAGTAATTTTTCCGCAAATTTCCCCTGAACCTCCCCCCCTCCAGTCTCAGTGCATGTCCTCGTGTCCTATTGCTTCTCTTCATTTGGAGAATGTTTCCCTCCTGGACTTTGTTAAAACCCGGATATATTTGAAAGTTTCTATCATGTCCCCCCTTTCCCTTCTCTGCTCCAAACTATACATATTGAGATGTCTTAGTCTTTCTGGGTATGTTTTGTGATGTAAGCCATGCACCATTTTAGTTGCCCTTCTTTGTACAGTTTCTAATGTATTAATATCCTTTTGAAGATATGGCCTCCAGAATTGAACACAGTATTCTAGATGAGGGCGTACCAATGACCTATACAGTGGCATTATTACTTCTTTCTTTCTGCTGCTGATTCCTCTCCCAATGCAGCCAAGCATCTGACTAGCCTTCCTCATTGCTTTGTTACATTGCTTACCTGCCTTTAAGTCATCTGAAATAGTGACTCCTAGATCCCTTTCCTCCTCAGTAGTTCCCAGTATAGTGCCATTAATACTATATTTAGCCTTTGGATTTTTGAGAACCAAGTGCATGATTTTGCATTTTTTGGCATTAAACTGTAATTGCCACACTCTTGACCATTCCTCTAGTCTACCTAGATCCTCAATCATTTGTTTTACCCCATCTGGTGTGTCTACCCTGTTGCATACCTTTGTGTCATCTGCAAACAGGCATACTTTCCCTTTAATGCCATTTGCAATGTCACCAATAAAGATATTAAAAAGCACTGGTCCAAGTACAGATCCCTGGGGTACTCCACTGGTAACATTTCCCTCCTGTGAATGCACTTCATTTACCACAACGCTCTGTTTTCTATCCTTCAACCAAGATCTTATCCATTCAATAATCCTAATATCCAATCCCAAACTTTCAAGTTTATTTAGCAGTCTGCGATGTGGAACAGTGTCAAAAGCCTTACTAAAGTCTAGATAAGCTATATCCATGGCTCCACCTTTATCCATCACTTTAGTCACACAGTCAAAAAAGTCAATAAGATTTGTTTGACATGATCTCCCCCCAGTGAATCCATGCTGTTTGGGATCCTGTAAATTGCCGGATTTGAGATAATCTACAACTCTTTCTTTTAAGAGTGTTTCCATCAATTTCCCTACTACTGATGTAAGACTCACTGGTCTGTAGTTGTTTGCCTCTTCCTTGCTTCCACTTTTGTGCAGTGGGACTACGTTTGCTCTTTTCCAGTCCTCTGGAATTACTCCTGTAGCTAATGACTGGTTGAATAATTCTGTCAATGGTGCTACCAGCACCTCTTTAAGTTCTTTTAGTATCCTTGGATGTATCCCATCTGGCCCCATAGATTTGTCCACTTTCAGCTTTGAGAGTTCTGTTAGGACCTTCTCCTCTGTAAATGTACTTGTGTCATTTTCCTGAATATCCCTGCAACTTAACTGTGGCCCCTTCCCCTCTCTTTCAGTAGTAAATACTGAGCAAAAATAATTATTAAGATGGTCTGCTATTAAATTGTCTCCCTCAACAAGACTCCCAGTGTCTGTCTTTAGTTTTATTATTCCGCCTTTTGTTTTTCTCCTTTCGCTTACATACCTAAAAAAGTTTTGCCTCGTTTACCCACTGACTGGGCCATTTTCTCCTCAGCTTGTGCCTTTGCACATCTGATTACCTTCTTAGTATCCTTCTGTCTAACAAGATATATCTCTTTGTCTTCATTATTTTGTGTCTGCTTATATTTCCTAAAAGCCATCTTTTTTGCTTTCACAATATTTGCTACTTATTTTGCAAACCACACTGGCTTTCTTTTCCTTGTGTTTTTCCTAACACTTTTGATACAAAGGTCTGTTGCCTTTAATATTGCACATTTTAATGTTTCCCACCTCACCTGCACGGCTTCCAAGTTCCTCCACTCTACCAAAAAGAATCGCTTACACATTTTCCCATCCCTACAAAATCAGCCTTCCTAAAATCCAACACCTTTGTTTTTGTATGGGATGAGTCAGTCTCTGTCTTTATGCTGAACCATACTGCTTGATGATCACTGGATCCCAGGTTTTCACCCACTTTTACGTCCGATATTCTGTCTCCATTTGTAAGTATTAAGTCTAATATAGCATCTTTCCGAGTGGGCTCCCTCACCAATTGGTGGAGGGATGCTCCCTGAAGGGAATTTAAAATGTCCCTACTTCTAGTGAAACTAGCGACACTTCCCAGTTTACATCAGGAAGATTAAAGTCTCCCATGATTATTACCTCTCCTTTTAATGCCATTTTAGTTATGTCCTGCAATAGGTACTTGTCGAGTTCCTCTTCCTGACCTGGTGGCCTGTATATCACGCCAATACGAATAATCAACTTTTCCCCAGTTTCTATGGTCACCCAAAGGGCTTCAGTTTTTTCTTCAATACTTTGTATTAATGAAGTATTTATGCATTTTTTTACATACATTGCTACCCCTCCTCCGATTTTTCCAATTCTGTCCTTCCTAAATAAAGTATATCCCGGTATAGCTATGTCCCAGTCATGATTTTCATTGTACCATGACTCTGTAATTGCCACAATGTCTAGATCATCCCTTGTCATTATTGCAATTAGTTCTGGGATTTTATTTTCTAAGCTCCTAGCATTTGCACACATAGCTTTTAGAGTTTTGTTTGTGCTTTTCCTGTTCCTAGCTATGTTCCTCTCTCTGCCTATTTTTATTTGATCTGAATTATCTTCTATTGCTGTGGATATGCTACCTATTCCCTTTGCCTGCAGAAACAATACCTCTGTACTGATATCACTATGTCCTATTCTCTGATGTATTCTCCTATGCTATATTCTCCTATATATATTCTCCTATATATTAGGGAAGATCTGTTACTTGACTCCGCCCAGCGTTGTGACTCTGCCCAGCGTTAGCAAATGAGTCACAAAGTCACAGATCTGGGCTAATATACAGGAGAAAATATGTGCTAAGTGGTCCCCACCCCCTGTACTATGTGGTCAACACTGCAGCCCTGAGCACCTATGCAAATATGGAGAGAACATACAAACTCCACACAGGGCCGTTTACGAGACTCAAACCCAATACTGCAGTAATGTTAGCCATTAGACCAACCCTGCTTCCTAACTTAACGTGAACCTCTTTTACTCAATACAAATAATAAAAGTGCTGACTTTAAGCACTTTCACACAGATTTCTTTGGCTGCCCTAATTGTGGGTGTATCCCATTGGCGTTTCTATAATGGGTGCAATGTGTGTGGTGCACACGGGCCCCTGGAGTCCAGCGTCGGGCTATGCGGTTGCAGCAAAAATGGGCACCAAAATGGCTGCCGCACATGCGCAGTAGCCAAATTGGTCTCTGGATCATGGTGGGCGCCATGTTTCCGCAGACCTGCACATGCGTAGTAGATGTGGGCACAATGCCGGAGTCTACAGCGCCATATAGAGGAGGGAGCCAACACGGAGGAGCACACGGGCCCCCTCCTCTGTTGAAACGCCCCCATCGTGTATCCCTTCTGAGCCTACAATGACCAAACCCAAATACTAAACTACAAATACAATCAATGGCACATAGAAAAACTCTGACATAGAGGTACAGTATAAAGTTCTTAAAATAATCTTCCTTGTTCTTCCAGTCCCCCTTTATACTATAGATCTACTCACATAAGCTCTGATGGTAAGAAGCGTTTAAAAAATATCTAGCTGTTTTTTGCAGCTCTGCGATCAGATAGTCGCCGCCCACCGGGGAGTGTATTTTATCTGCGCAAGTGTGCGATCGCATGTGTAGCAGAGCTGTACAAACAGATCTTGTGCAGTCTCTGAGTAGCCCAGGACTTACTCAGCCGCTGTGATATCAGCCTGTCCGGGTTCGGAATTGACGTCAGACACCTGCCCTGCAAACACTTGGGAACGCCTGCGTTTTTCCAAACACTGCCAGAAAATGGTCAGTTGCCACCCACACACGCCCTCTTCCTGTCAATCTCCTTGCGATAGCCCGTGCAAACGGATCCTTCGCACAAACCCATCGCTGAGCGGCGATCCGCTTTATACCCATGCGACGCACCTGCGCATTGCGCTGCATACGCATGCGCAGTTCTGACCTGATCACAGCGCTGCAAAAAACACTAGCTAGCAATCAGATCTGAATTACCCCCTAAGTCCCCTGTTCTTTGAAGACTGGCGGAGCGGCAGAAGAACCTGGACATATATACATATGGGTCTCCTTATACTGTACGCTGGACATTGCATGTAAAGCAGAACTAATAATTAACACTATAGATGGGTTATAGAACGGGCTGTGGGGGACAGAGACTAAAAATCAAACTGCCTATATCATACACATTTATAGTAGCCCATATAAATAACATAAGCTCAGGAAAAGGTTAAACATCTGATAACAACTACACATACATAATACTGTATATCCGATAGGACAATCACTTAGACGGACATTAACTAAGCAGTGATAAGAGCGGAGAAGTGAGCCAGTGGAGAAGTTGCTCCATCAACCAATCAGCAGCTCTGCATAGTTTTATAGTATGCAAATTATAGATGTTACTTCAGGGCTGATTGGTTGCCATGGGCAACTTCTCCACTGGCTCACTTCTCCGCTCTTATCACTGCTTAGTAAATGTCCCCTAGGATTGTGATTTACAGGTTTATAGCGTCATAGGAACGGAACAATATGGAACATTCCGCTTGTCACCTCTCCCCCTAAACATATGGGATCCGGTCTTTAGGTCGACACTCAATAGGTCTACCACTATTGGTCAATATGCATTAGGTCGACATAATCTATAGGCCAACATGTACTAGGTCAACAGTTCAAAAAGTCAACATGAGTTTTTAAAAAAAAAATCTTAATTTTTTGAATTTTTTCATACTTTACGATCCACGTGGACTACGATGGGAACGGTAACCTGCGCCGAGTGCAATGGTAGTGGAGCGAGGCACCTTGCCCAAACGCAAGCCATGTGAGGGGACACGGTGCCCTAATTGGGGTTTCCGGTCACTTTACGAAGAAACCGACGCCAAATAAAGTAAAAAAAAAAAACATGTCGACCTTTTCCCATGTCGACCTTGCTTATGTCGACTTAATGACCGCGTCGACCTAGTCACTGTCAATCTAATGACTGTCGACCCTATGATCCACATCCAAACATACGCACTCTGGCCACTGAAGTGGGTCACTCCTGGGAAGTGTTACTATGAATCCCTGCACAATATAATGACAACTGTGGTTTTATTCCAACCTACTATGCTTGCGTCTATGAAGTACTTGACCTAGTCTAATGTTCCCAAACTGGAAATCTGCATATGTACTAAAGTAATATCAGAGGAAGAGGTCACAGCAGCTCTCAGATCGACCTGATGTATCGCGTGGAGGGGTTGTGGCACATAGAGTTAGAGTTTGATAAGAGAGCAGCTGAGAAGTGCGGAAAACAGGAGCCTTCCTACAGTATGTGAACGGAGGATGCTATGTAGCATAATGTGAACTGGGGCCACCAGGCAGCATAATGTGAACTGGGGCCACTGGGCGGCATAATGTGAACTGGGGCCACTGGGCGGCATAATGTGAACAGGGGAACTGTGTAGCAAAGTTAAATCTGTGAGATGCTACGATGTGTCATAATATGAACTGGGGACACTGTGTGCCATAATATGACCCAGGGGCACTAGAATGTGGCATAATATAGACTGGGGGCACTGCATGGCATAATGTGCAGTGAGTGCACTACTGTGTGGCATGGGGGGTCATTCCGAGTTGTTCGCTCGTTATTTTTTTCTCGCAACGGAGCGATTAGTCGCTAATGCGCATGTGCAATGTCCGCAGTGCGACTGCGCCAAGTAAATTTACTATGCAGTTAGGTATTTTACTCACGGCATTACGAGGTTTTTTCTTCGTTCTGGTGATCGGAGTGTGATTGACAGGAAGTGGGTGTTTCTGGGCGGAAACTGGCCGTTTTATGGGTGTGTGTGAAAAAACGCTACAGTTTCTGGGAAAAACGCGGGAGTGGCTGGAGAAACGGAGGAGTGTCTGGGCGAACGCTGGGTGTGTTTGTGATGTCAAACCAGGAACGACACTGACTGAACTGATCGCAGATGCAGAGTAAGTCTGGAGCTACTCAGAAACTGCTAAGAAGTGTCTATTCGCAATTCTGCTAATCTTTCGTTCGCAATTTTGATAAGCTAAGATTCACTCCCAGTAGGCGGCGGCTTAGCGTGTGCAAAGCTGCTAAAAGCAGCTTGCGAGCGAACAACTCGGAATGACCCCCATAATGTGAACTAAAGGCATTACAATGAGGCATAATGATAACTGGGTGTAGCATGTGGCATAATGTGAACTGCATGGCACTGTATGGCATATTGCATACTGGGCGCACTACTGAGTAGCATAATGTGAACTGAGGGCATTCAAATGAGGCCTAATGTGAACTGTGGGTACCGTGTGGCATACTATGAACTGGAGGCACTACAGTGTGTCAAAATATGACCTTAGGGCACTAGAATGTGGCATAACATAAAGTGGGGGCAAAGTATGGCAGAATTTGGAAGTAAGGCAGAAAAGCTTGCAACTTTGTATCTGGAACAAACCACGCTGCAACGCAAGGGGAGCAAATACATTTATATTTTTCTGTGCAGGGTAAATACTGGCTGCTTTTGCATGTAGCCCACAAATGTTAGCTTTATTTGTACACTGCTTTTTACATTTCAGTTTGGACACGCCCCACCCACATCTACAGTAAATCTCTCAACAACATGGTTTGGCCCAGGTGCAGAGTTACTTGCTTTTTTTTTTTGCTTTTTTTTTTGCTTTGCTTCCAAAGCCGAATCAGTCCTATAATGTGAACAACTGCTGATGGAGAGAGGCGTCTCTCCTGAAGCATTGAGGGCCCCTAAAAATGTTGATCTGGAGTGTGAAAAGTTCTACTTACACTCATGGTCATCCCTCTATACAGACTTGCTACCAATGTGTTCTGACATTTCAGGACCAAGGTGGTCATTCCGAGTTGTTCGCTCGCTAGCAGTTTTTAGCAGCCGTGCAAACGCTATGCCGCCTCCCACTGGCAGTGTATCTTAGCTTAGCAGAAGTGCGAACGAAAGGATCGCAGAGCGGCGGCAAAAAAAATTTGTGCAGTTTTAGAGTAGCTCAATACCTACTCAGCACTTGTGATGACTTCAGACTGTTCAGTTCCTGTTTTGACGTCACAAACACGCCCTGCGTTCGGCCAGCCACGCCTGCGTTTTTCCTGGCACGCCTGCGTTTTTCGAACACTCCCTGAAAACGGTCAGTTGACACCCAGAAACGCCCACTTCATGTCAATCACTCTGCGACCAGCAGTGCGACTGAAAATATTTGCTAGACCCTGTGTGAAACTACATCGTTCGTTGTAATATTACTTTGCGCGTGCGCATTGCGCCGCATACGCATGCGCAGAAGTGCCGTTTTTTTGCCTCATCGCTGCACAGCGAACGAATGCAGCTAGCGAACAACTCGGAATGACCACTCAAGTCATATCCCAGTGAAGTAACACATCTTTTGACATTGACTAATTGCCCCAATTAACACTTTCTTATATAGCGCAGCATATTCCGTTGCACTTTACAATTGGAAACGACAGTAATAATACAAAATTTGGTAATAACAAACAGACATAGAGGTCGGAGGGCCCTGCTCGCAAGCTTACAATCTATAGGGAAATAGGTGCAATCTATTGCATAATGGTCCAGCCAGATTGCAGAATTTCTGTGTGGGCTGCATGATATGGTCACACAATAATGTTGGTCTGGGGTCAGGAGGATGTCAGATTGAAGAAAAATAAAATACTATTACAAGCTACAGAATGTGCCCCTGATGAAGGTCCTTTTCAGTTTTTAAAAAAAAAAATGAAAGGAAGAGGAGGAAATGAAAGAAACAGAAAACAGAGAAAATTATAGCAATGGAAAAAAAAAAGAAGGATGAAGCCAATGGGAATAAATCTCTGCTTTCTCTCATGTTGCCAGTAGATGGCAGCAGTTTTCTGAGTCAGGAGACTTGCTCTCTGTCAATAATCTATACTGTAGAAAGAATGCGAAGGGGTATATGCAATTGCGGTCGAATTCCCGAAATTGTCGAAAAACTGGACTTTTTCGCCAAAAAAAAAAAATCGACAATGCAATTCAGTACTTTCCGTCCAAAAAACGGACTTTCAAAATTCGACTTTTTGAAATTCGACATTTGTCAAATTCGACTTTTCAGCAATGGTACAAATGCGGCAATTCGACAAAAGTATATTCAATTGAAGTTTGGAAATTCGACAACAGTGCTTTTAGACAGTAAATTCGTCATTTTCAATCCGCCACACTTTGGTGGGTGAATCTAATAAAAAAAATGTAAAACATGTTTTTTTGGGTGTTTTTTTTATTGGTAATAGCATATCTATTTATATTAGAAGGGATTAGGTACTTGGTTTGTCTTTTTGGGAGGCACAAGTATTATTTATATATTTTTAAAAATATATATATATATTTTTTAAGATGGAATGGTAAAATCCCGGAAAAAAATGGCGTGGGGTCCCCCCTCCAAAGCATAACCAGCCTCGGGCTCTTCGAGCCGGTCCTGGTTCTAAAAATCCGGGGTAAAAATGGACAGGGGATCCCCCGTATTTTTAAAACCAGCACCGGGCTCTGCGCCTGGTGCTGGTGCAAAAAATACGGGGGACAAAAAGAGTAGGGGTCCCCCATATTTTTTACACCAGCATCGGGCTCCACTAACTGGACAGATAATGCCACAGCCGGGGGTCACTTTTATACAGCGCCCTGCGGCCGTGGCATTAAATATCCAACTAGTCACCCCTGGCCGGGGTACCCTGGGGGAGTGGGGACCCCTTCAATCAAGGGGTCCCCCCCCAGCCACCCAAGGGCCAGGGGGGAAGCCCGAGGCTGTCCCCCCCCATCCAAGGGCTGCGGATGGGAGGATGATAGCCTTGAGAAAATGTAAAGAATATTGTTTTTTCCTGTAGTACTACAAGTCCCAGCAAGCCTCCCCCGCAAGCTGGTACTTGGAGAACCACAAGTACCAGCATGCGGGAGAAAAACGGGCCCGCTGATACCTGTAGTACTACTGGAAAAAAAATACCCAAATAAAAACAGGAGACACACACCTTGAGAGTAAAACTTTATTGCACACCTGCCGACACACACATACTTACCTATGTTGACACGAAGCAGTCGGTCCTCTTCTCCAAGTAGAATCCACGGGTACCTGAAAATAAAAGATAATTATACTCACCTCAATCCAGTGTCTAGATATAAATCCTCGTACTTGGCAAAACAAATAAACGAACACCCGAACCTGCGTACTGAAAGGGGTCCCATGTTTTCACATGGGACCCCTTTCCCCGAATGCCGGGACCCCACGTGACTGCTGTCACCGAGGTCCATTCAGCCAATCAGGAAGCGCTACTTCGTTGCACTCACCTGATTGGCTGTATGCGCGTGTGACCTCAGACAGCGCATCGCAAAGCCTCTCCATTATACTCAATGGTGGGAACTTTGCGATTAGCGGTGAGGTCACCCGCGGTCAGCGGCTGACCGCGGGTAACCCCACCGCTGACGGCAAAGTTCCCACCATTGAAAGTAATGGAGAGGCTTTGCGATGCGCTGTCTGAGGTCACACGCGCATACAGCCAATCAGGTGAGTGCAACGAAGTAGCGCTTCCTGATTGGCTGAAGGGACCTCGGTGACAGCAGTCACGTGGGGTCCCGGCATTCGGGGAAAGGGGCCCCATGTGAAAACATGGGACCCCTTTCAGTCCGCAGGTTCGGGTGTTCGTTTATTTGTTTTGCCAAGTACGAGGATTTATATCTGGACACTGGATTGAGGTGAGTATAATTTTATTCACAGGTACCCCGGATCGTCTGATCAGGAGACGTGGCAGTCGGCGGGTCAACATAGGTAAGTATGTGTGTGTCGGCAGGTGTGCAATAAAGTTTTACTCTCAAGGTGTGTGTCTCCTGTTTTTATTTGGGTATTTTTTTTCCAGTAGAACTACAGGTACCAGCGGGCCCGTTTTTCTCTGGCATGCTGGTACTTGTGGTTCTCCAAGTACCAGCTTGCGGGGGAGGCTTGCTGGGACTTGTAGTACTACTGGAAAAAACAATATTCTTTACATTTTCTCAAGGCTATCAGCCTCCCATCCGCAGCCCTTGGATGGGGGAACAGCCTCGGGCTTCACCCCTGGCCCTTGGGTGGCTGGGGGGGGGACCCCTTGATTGAAGGGGTCCCCACTCCCCCAGGGTACCCTGGCCCGGGGTGACTAGTTGGATATTTAATGCCACGGCCGCAGGGCACTGTATAAAAGTGACCCCCGGCTGTGGCATTATCTGTCCAGCTAGTGGAGCCCGATGCTGGTGTAAAAAATATGGGGGACCCCCTACTCTTTTTGTCCCCCGTATTTTTTGCACCAGCACCAGGCGCAGAGCCCGGTGCTGGTTTTAAAAATATGGGGGATCCCCTGTCCATTTGCTCCCCGGATTTTTAGAAATAGGACCAGCTCGAAGAGCCCGAGGCTGGTTATGCTTTGGAGGGGGGACCCCACGCCATTTTTTTCCGTGTTTTTTCCTGTTTTTACCCGTTTTTAAAAAAAACGGAACAAAATCCGTCAAATCGGCCGTTTTTCGTTAGCGGGACTGTCGAATCCGTTTTTTATTGCATATGGTCAATTTCGTCACCCACTTGCCGAAATTAGACTGTCGAATTGTGTCGAATTGAAAAACGGCCGATAATTTGCCGCGATTCGCCGCTAATTGCATATACCCCTAAGTCTTCTGCAATGGATGTCTCTGTGATCATCAGGGCCAGAGAGAGTGGGGTAAGTGGGTGCTAATTACCTAGGCCCAGGCTTGTTGGAGAGGCCTGGGTCCACCGCCGCCCCTCTTCGTGCTTGTCAGCAGTGGCAGCATCTCAACTATGCAAAATTCAGCAATAGTGTGTCCAGGTCCATTGAGACATCAGCGGGCCCCAGGAACTAGGGAAACATGGCCAAATCTAGGAGTCGTGTCTAAATCTGGGAGTTGTGTCCAAAACTGGGAGTCACATCCAACCTCCTTAAGAATTATAAAAATAATAATAATAATAATAATAATAATAATACTATACACTGCACTGCTTGCACATTGGAAAGGGATCATTTGTACCCCTTTTTGGTGACTTGTGCCAGGTGTAATTGGGACTGTGTAGATGGACTAGAGGCCAGCAATACGCCATTGTTTCTGCATTCAACTCTGAGAACCTGATGCTAAAGGATTTACTGATACCGGTTCCAGTACAACAGCATTCTCACAGAGTGCCTCAGCAACTGCCCAGGTATATCCGGAACCCTATCTGGAGGTATAGGGAGCAAGTGCACGCCAGTGTGTGTTGTCTGCAAAGCACACATTAGTAAGTAAGGGGGTAATTCT
Organism: Pseudophryne corroboree; assembly: GCF_028390025.1. Taxonomy (NCBI): domain Eukaryota; kingdom Metazoa; phylum Chordata; class Amphibia; order Anura; family Myobatrachidae; genus Pseudophryne; species Pseudophryne corroboree. The sequence continues at coordinate 44,967,382 of NC_086449.1, read as the reverse complement.
GAGTTGATCGCAGCAGGAACTTTGTTAGCAGTTGGGCAAAACCATGTGCACTGCAGGGGAGGCAGATGTAACATGTGCAGAGAGAGTTAGATTTGGGTGTGGTGTGCTCAATCTGCAATCTAAATTGCAGTGTAAAAATAAAAGCAGCCAGAATTTACCCTGCACAGAAACAAAATAACCCACCCAAATCTAACTCTCTCTGCAAATGTTACATCTGCCCCCCCCCCCCCCCTGCAGTGCACATGGTTTTGCCCAACTGCTAAAAAATTTCCTGCTGCGATCAACTTGGAATTACCCCCCAGGTCAGAGCCGGCCCTAGCCAATATGATGCCCTAGGCAAGATTTTGGCTGGTGCCCCCCAAGCACCACCGCTGGTTCCGCCTCAGACCTTGCACCTCTTTCCCAGCACCATCACCCCTCATCCATAGCAGTCCTTATTTTGGTGTTTGTTACCCCTATATTTTGAAAAGGAACAGTTTGCACACAGCCCAAAAAGGGGTGTGTTTTTGCTGGCAAGGGGCATGGCCACACAATAGTAACCCCAATTCCAATTACGCCACACAGTACTGCAACTTTATTCACATTTGATCATGCGATAGTGTCCATAATTCATATTACATCACACAGTAGTATCACTTTACCTTATAAACATTACTCCTCACAGTAGAGCCTCTTATTCACATTACATCACACTGAATTGCTCCTTATTCACATTACACCACACCCTATTGCTCTTTATTCACATTAGACGACACAGTAGTGCCCTTTCTATACGCAACGCTACATAGTAGAGCACCTTATACACATAATTCCACACAGTAATGCCCCTTACACATATGAGACACATTATTAATGTCCTTATAAACATAATGTGCCTTACACATTATGACAACCTTTATTAATGCCCTTTTACACATAATGTCCCTTACACATATGCCGCACATTATTAATGCCCTTATACACATAATGACACACATAGTGCCCCCTACACATTTGCTGCACAATATTAGTGCCCCTATACACATAATGACACACATACAGTAGTACCCTGTTACACATATGCAGCACATTATTAATGCCCTTATACACATAATGACACACATAGTGCCCCTTACACATATGTTGCACATTATTAATGCATTTTTACATGACACACATAATGCTCCTTACACATATTCCGAACACTACTGCACAACCAACCTACTCACATACACACAACACTCACACTGCCACTAACACTGTTACCTCTGCCTCTGCTTGAATACAGATGTGTCCTCATAAATCTTGCCTCAATGCTAATGTCGGGCACATTTTTTTATGAAAATGGATCTTATTTGCATTACTATGTGGCTAGGATGCACAAGCAGCTTCTGCTGATTAAAATGATATGCAGCATGCCTATATACTGTGTGAGACTGTGGCTGTATCTGCATATGAAATGCTACACACAGAATATAGGCATGCCGCATATCATTTTAATCAGCAGAAGCTGCTGATGCCCCTAGGCATATCAAATGCCCTAGGCAATTGCCTAGTTTGCCTATGCCTATGGCCGGCTCTGCCCCAGGTGCACTGCAGGGAGGCAGATATAACATGTGCAGAGAGAGAGTTAGATTTGAGTGGGTTATTTTGTTTCTGTGCAGGGTAAATACTGGCTGCTTTATATTTACACTGCAATTTAGATTGCAGATTGAACACACCCCACCAAAATCTAACTCTCTCTGCACATGTTATATCTGCCTCCCCTACAGTGCACATGGGTGGTCATTCCGAGTTGTTCGCTCGTTGCCGATTTTCGCTACGGAGCAATTAAGGCAAAAATGCGCATGCGCATGGTACGCAGTGCGCATGCGCTAAGTAAATTTGCTCAAAACTTAGTAGATTTACTCACGGCCGAATTAAGAATTTTCATCGTTGAAGTGATCGGAGTGTGATTGACAGGAAGTGGGTGTTTCTGGGAGGAAACTGGCCGTTTTCTGGGAGTGTGCGGAAAAACGCAGGCGTGTCAGGCAAAAACGCGGGAGTGTCTGGAGAAACGGGGGAGTGGTTGGCCAGACGCTGGGCGTGTGTGTGACGTCAAACCAGGAACGAAACGGCCTGAACTGATCGCTATTTGTGAGTAGGTCCGGAGCTACTCAGAAACTGCTAATAAATTTCTTTTCTCTATTTTGCGAATCTTTCGTTCGCTATTCTGCTAAGCTAAGATTCACTCCCAGAGGGCGGCGGCTTAGCGTGTGCAATGCTGCTAAAAGCAGCTAACGAGCGAACAACTCGGAATGAGGGCCCTGGTTTTGCCCATCTGCTAACAAAGTTCCTGCTGTGATCAACTCAGAATTACCCCCTAAGTCCTCACTGTTGTATGTCTTACTAATGTGTATTAGATGCTCCAGGAAATACAGCTTAGAACACTGTTAATTTTGCTGATTTTGATTAAAAGTAATCGTCAAATACAGTTTACTTCATGCCTAAAATTAGACTAAATTAGACTAAAATGAAAACAGACTAAATCTTGACTAAAACAAAGCAAAAAAAAAAGTGAATAAATGTAAAATCCTTTTCAAAATTAACACTGCGAGTAAGGTTTTACATTTTTAAAGAACAATTATGTGTTCTAGATATTTGCAAAAAATAAATATGACATGCTGTGAAGTAAATAGGATTGCATATTGTACTTGTCTGTTCTATCAAACTTATATGAATGGCACGATGTAATGGGGTGCGATTTTGTACAAATGTGTGAGTTAAGCGCTAAACTCACACATTTTGCAAACTTGACCAATGTAATGAGGTGCGGGAACATGCAAATAGAGCAGCTTCTGGCTGGCGAGTTTGACAGAAGCATGCACAGGTCAGTGAGATCCATGCATGCTTCTGTCTGTAAAGAACTGAAACAGTTCCCCCACCCCTCAAAGCATAACCAACCTGGTTGCTAAAATACAGGGGAAAAATGTACTAGGGGTTCCCCGGATTTTAACAACCAGAACCGGGCTCTTGGACCAGTCCTGGTTCCATAAATATGGGGGGGGGGGGAGACATAGGGGTCCCCCCCATATTTTGTAAACCAGCATCAGGCTCACCTAACCAGGGCAGTAATGCCGCAGGGGGGGGACATGTTTATATAGGTCCCTGCGGCCACAGCATCACCCCCCAACTATTCAGCCCTGGCCGGGGATCCCTTGGGCAGTGGGGACCCCCCAATTAAGGAGTTCCCCCCCTCCAGGCACCCAAGGACTAGGACTGAAGGCCAGGGGCGGCAACAGAAATATTGGGGCCCAGTACACTGATATCTCTGGGGGCCCCCCTTGTCCCCCTCCTTACCCTTGACCCCCAACCTCAGCGGTAAGCACACCCCACCACCACACACAGCAGCCGTCCTACACAACCCTCATCCTCCAAGCTCACAGCAATGGCCAACATTCCCTCGCACTCCAGTACAGAGCAGCGGCCGGCACCAAGTCACAAGCACGACAAGACACCCACGCCCACACACACCCTCAGCACAAAGCAGGCAGCATCCGGCACCCCAGTCCATCCTTTCTCCAGTGGCCAGAAAGACACCCCCTGTCAGTATAGCTGCGGCCAGAGAGACCACTCCACAACCCCAGTACACAGCATTTCACACACCCGTCTCCCACTCCACAAACACCAGCCATCATCCGACACCGCCCTCCACCACTCCGCACACAGCAGCCAGCATTCAACACCTCCCCCCCCTTCCACAGCAGCCGGCATCCGACACCCCCTCCCCCGTTCCACACACAGCAGACATCAGCGATCCCCCTCTCCCCCCACCCCACAGACATTTACACTAGCAGCGGCCGGCTTCCGCCCCTCTCTTAACCTCCTGCAGACATACGGCAGCTGTCTACCAGCCCCGCAGCACACAGACAGTAGTAGCTGCTGATCCCCCCTTACCGCAGCACATACAGTGGCTGCATATCTTCTTTTCTCCCTCCCAGATGACATTGGCGGCTGTGTTCCCCTCTCCTCCCCACAACAGAGCAACAGCCGTCACAATTAGGAGGCGGGGCCCCTCTGAGCCGTGGGGCCCGGGAGGGGTGTACCCTTTGTACCTCCATGTTGCCGGGCCTGTCCTCAGCACCCCTGTGTGGCTGATAAAAAAAAGGATAAAATATTGTCTTTTACTTGTGGAACTACAGGTACCAGCAAACCTCCCCCACATGCTGGTACGTGGAGAACTACAAGTACCAGCATGTGGGGAATTAAAGGGCCCGCTGGTACCTTCTTTCCATGTGTAGACATCCATGGGGTTAAAAACAAACCACGGAAACCGAACCAGCCGGACGTAAGGGGATCCATATGTACATACATGGATCCCCTTTCCCGAAAGCCTGTCCTCTACTGACTCTTATCACTTGACAATGTCTATAATATTTGTCCTATTAAAAACACGTTAAAGGTTAAAGAACACAGTACGCAATTGGCGCAAAAGGTACCGCAAGGGTATGCGCAGACGCTGTGCACAGGGTGTGAACACAGGCATTGCAGATACTTACAGAATTAAACTAGAATAACTATACCTTAAGGAATGTACTTATACTGTAAACCTCTGTGTAGTGGTAGAGTGTAGATGCAACACAGTGTAACCTTATTAATATAAAAGCTGTTCGAGCGTCACAGACGCTCTGAGAATACTTAACACTATAAGAAATACACAAATACCGTGCTTAGGGTCTAACGCATTATATGAATGTTATACTTGCAAAAGAATAATACAATACAAGTCACACACTACAATATAACATAGACTAACTAACCAGATAACTACACAGGAAATACAATACAATACAATTACGTTTAAGGGAAAAAATGAGGGAGAAAGAGGAGAAGAGAGAGAGAGAGAGAGATATGGCTCACAATAACTATAAAGACAATATGGTTGCAGAGAAGCTTACACATGTGAGGAACAATCGCTGCGCAGTTAGTCAATGCTGAGAATCTTTGTGGAGAAAATACTTGAGCTTACCCATACTGGCTGTCCCTATATACACAACCCTACAATACCGCATGGGACAGAAGCTAGACTCCATTTTGGGAAAACTCCAATGATTCCAAAGACTGCAACACATGGTTGAAAGGGGGAGGGGAAGACACCCAGCAGCAGCCATTTCTTACAAACAAACTAATCTTATTCCACATTCCAATCCAACTTCCTAGAACCATCTTATTCAATTTCACATTCCAAACAACTTCCTAGAACCATCTTATTCAATTTCACATTCCAAACAACTTCAGTATCTCAATAACCAGAGCATATTCATCACAAGACCAGATCACAATGTAACCACACATATCAGCCTGCCATTGCTACCAGCACATATTCCCAGATCTATCACACAAACAAGTTACAATATCCTATTTAAACCAGCACCATTGACCTTAAAGCAATCTGTCTATATTTCCTTATCTAGCCATGTGAATTCAATACTTAGCCTTTAGCTTGGAGGTCAGTCCTGGGGATGTAGCCGCCATGCTGCTGGGTGCCAGGTAGCTGTGTGAGTGAGTGAGCCCTGTGATCTCCAGTGGATAATATCATACCTGCATTCCAGCTGTGGGGGTGTGTCAACCACAGGAAGTGTGTCTTTCACAGTATGTGGGCTGTCTTGTATCAGGGAGCTGAGCATGTGAGCTTGGTTATGCAAAATGTTGGGTGATGACTAACACATTCCTGTCTTCTGGAGAGCTATTGTTTGGCGAATACAAAACAAAACCCTGTCTCTGGGTTTTGTTCGATATTCATGATGTCCACTTTCAGTTGAGACAATGACATCTCAGCAATCATTCTTCTGGAGACAAACCCTAACCCATTCGTAAACACAGGTGTTGGCCCTCCTCATTGAGTCTCAAAGCTCAGTGTAATTAAAGGCTATTGTACTCCGTCTGCGGGAAAGATACTGATTTGGAATACAATTAATCTTCAATTACTATTCCTGTGCTTAACTATGCATAACACCATGTGAAGCCCTCCCAACATGCAAACTATTGTTTGGGGAATCTCTAAGGTCAAAGAGCCATTTGAGACCCACTGATACCTGCTGGACTCAGGGGAATATTAACTTAAATTATGTAACGATTGAGTCGCACGCTACGAACACATAAACTCTAGCGTAAATGCGCATACCGTGCGCCTGCGGGTGCACGCAACAGCGAGTATGCGCACGCACGGGAGAGCTCACGCATGCGCAGCGCGGACATGTATGAGGTGCAAATATGTCAGTGTGCATAGTGATATTTTTCTGACTTTGACAGTCCACCCTTTGGCAGTCAACAATAACTGCCACTTTCTAAAACATTTCAAAAAGAGAAAAATATATGTCAGGGGTTAATACATTTCCATGGTTGGGTAAGGGAGGAGAGAGGAGAAGGTGTGAAGAGGGTATGACCTAGTGAGATAGCAGAAGCATGTGTGTATGAATCCATGTTTGGGGGGTCATGTATCATCGTGCCGTACGTGTTGTACATCAAGCTTCGAGGTATTGCGAAGTATACATTTGAATTCCTTCTTATCCCGTATTAAGGGTCTGTGGATGGGCTGTCAAACTCTACCGAGCTCTTTTCGGCTGTGGTTGTAACAAAAATGGGGGAGCACATTTTAGTTGATGATACATGAATGGGGGGGATATGTGATTGCTGATATCTGTGCCTGTATTCCCTATCGACTATGTGTGTCATTACCTGAGGGTTGTAGAGATGAGGATAAAGAACACTTATGGTAAATGCAGTGGTATTCTATGTCAGGTTAATGAACATTTGTCGGTTGAAGTCTTGTTCGGTGTCTGTTGAATGCAGTCTTCTTTGCGCTTTTGCTCATAAGGTGCGAGCAAAAAGCTTTGTCAATGTCCATAGACTTACAAAAGTGTTGGGCTAGCGTAATTTTAAAATTTCTAGGGAAACTGGGGGTCTATGGCATAGTTCATCAAATATCTGTGTATAAGGTTGTCAAAACTTCTTCTTTAATCCATCAGTTGTCTGTATACAGGCTCGTCAAATTCCTCGTCCAAGTGGGTCTTTTTACCTTGGAGAAAACGGAAAAACAGATGAAAGAAACAGGTCGTGGAATCACCTTTTATCACAGCGTGGTTTCAATGGTTGGGTCGTAAATCAAATCCATTTTGTTATGCGATACAGTCATTACTTCAGGCAGTACTTTTCCAATATAACACAATCCTTCAGAGTTTGGGGCAAGCCACTTATACGCCTTCCTCCCGCATATGAAATATGCATCATCGGGGAGGACATATGGGACGGAGTAGGACATAACCATATTACACATTTTCCATGTGAAATCTCCTAACCCTAATTCTCCCATCTGTTTAATACACGTATCGGTTTGTACGATATGTGCACAGTATCCTGGTGATACCTCTCCAACTTTCATGGTCCTACTTCCTAGGGTATACCTATATCGGAAAGACTTTCCACTACCGGCTATGTGGTGTATAAGCTCTGTATCTGTTGGCATTCTATCTGCTCTATATGAAAAGGTCATGGTTTGGTTACTCCATGACACTTCCCAATTTCCCGGCTTTCGGGGATTGGAAATGTTAAAACATACGAGGGATCTATCCACATGATATTGGTGGAGCTTCAAACTAGGAGGACTGGAGATATTAAACCTCCTGTCCACCGGTCTCCCACCCTTTAGCTCAAGTACCTCCCCTACCGTTAAAGGAAATGGTACTAGCCCTGATTTGCTATAACCTTGAGGTACTTGAGAGCATACCCAACAATCTGTCTTATTTAACACACTACCCACTAAGGAGTGATAGTCACTCAATGGATGCCGGTCCATGTGGATATTAAAACTGGATTGGCATTTCTTAATGCACCCATCCTCAACTACATTGTCACAGAGCCTACAGATACAGTTTTCTTTTCAGCTAACAATCCTTCACAATGTTTACAAATAACATGGCTGCTAGATCGTTTCCGGTACTCGCCTTTGCTTGGTGATTGTGTTGCTATTGGAAATTTACACCTCCGTCTCAGTCATCAGAAACCCATTCTGGATCCTTTCTCGACCTCACTGGTACTCTCACCGAAACAGACTGCTCTGGTCAACATCAGGGTCAACATGAAAACACGGATCACAGTCTCTCGAGGCGAGTCCATCTTACAGGAGGAGAAAAGGAGAAATTTGTAATGGGGGTATAGGAAAACAGTTTGAGGGGGAGAGAAACTTGTTACGATAATTAGTTCTCTAGTCTTGTTGTTCTTCTCGTTCTGCTGTCATCTCAAAGGTGCTGTCTCTCAGTCTTCCAAACGTACATTCCGGTGATGCAATATTCCTTCCAAACCAGCGATCTTTCTGTAAGGAGCAAAAATCTTGCATTACCATTTGTCTAACTGATGTGTGACATACCATCTTTAAAACATGAAAACATGAGTGAGAAGAGAGAAACCAAAAAAAACAAAAAAACAAAAGAGAGAGAGAACAATTCATATATATATATATATATATATATATATATATAACATAACACATCAATAAACAACAGGAAAAAAAGCATTTTTCAGACATTTTAAAACATTGTCAGATCATCAGGCTGTCATATCTACATGTCCAATGGTTTCCTTGCGCAGTCCCTCCCACCAGCACCTCCATACTCCACCCTCTGTATCTGGCCAGGATACATTGATGCGGATAGGTCATGCTGGGGTTTGGTAGACTTCTGCAAAGACCAAGCAGATATGCAATGTTTGAGTCCTATCAATAATCGTCAGAGATGGGGAGAGAAAAGAAACATTTCACAGATACATTTACAACGTTTCACCCGGTCATTCCTGTGTCTTCAGGGAATGACTTCACAATTTATTAACTGTTACCTCAGGCTTACCATCAGTCCTAATGATCACCTTTTATAATTTGGTGTGTCATATTCATGCTCATATTCATGTCTAGGGGGTCTGACTTTATGTGGGCTGTTGCAGTTACTGGCATAATGCCCTTCTCTTTTGCAAAGATCACAAACCCTGGGCTTCCTCCAAGTGTCAGTGAAATGGGGTCTTGGTTGATTTGATGCCTCCTCAAACGCTTGGATGCTCATCACCATCAACCGCTTTCCCTGTACCTCCCTGATTCCTTGGATACCATGATTATGTCGTTGTCTAGGGGGTTCATATACCTTCTGTGAATCTTTGATCATACACTTAGATCTTTCCTAGGATCTGGGAAATCAGACATGATTGATCTCAATTCTGTCCGGTACCAGGGATGGCGCATTGCACTGTCCTTGACGGGAATGATTCCCTGATCGTCAGTCTTCCCATTGGGGACTGTGATCACCCTGACAGGACTAAACTCAATTACATCACCTTGTTTTGGTCTTACAATATGGGGTACATTTGTTTGTGCGTGATATAAAACATTGTACGTACCTGTGGACACGACCTCACCTGACCCTCCGTTAGGGGGTTTGATTATTGCCTTTACCGATTTGGTCGCGTCCACCTGGATGTCTTGAAGGATGGCTTCTGGAAGAGGTGCCGACATCGTTCTGGGCTCACTTTCTTGTTTGTATTCCTGAGGGAAGTTTGACATGGGGTGCAACTTGCATAGGTTAATAGTTGTACATTTAACAGTATTACAATTATCATTGTTACATTTATGACACTTATTCTTATCATCTATACTACAGTTGCTAAGAGCGTTTTTATTGTTCAACCTTGTGCCCCTCTCCGCAACCATAATTTTCTCCCTTGCCATGTCTCTCCTCCCAAGATAAGAGTCAGATAAGTCAGTTAACTCTCTTTGCAATTCACTTTCCTGTTGCCATAACTGTAAATAATCAAAATGTTTGATTCGTCTCTTTGCTGATTTAATGAGACCTATCCTCCTCCTTAGATTTTGTAACACTTCTGGGCTAAAGCTGCCTTTTTTTTTTTTTTTTTTTTGGGAACTTCTCCCCGTCATGTACAGTCATTCTCTCCCATTCATCACATAAAACCTCTGTGTGTAAACCATATTTTTCACACATTACGTACCTTGCCGACCCGACTGGTCGGTTCACTGAATCAACCCGAACCGAGGTTGATCGCCCCCTTCCTGAACAATTGGCCCCCATAACTTGCAGGTGTTGCTTTCACCACCTCTGACCTTTAATCAGGGTCTTCAGCGAACCCTTACAAAAACCAAAATGTTCACGATAGGCTGACGGTGGCGGTTTACAGAGTACCCCACTCACTCGCCCACATCGACCAATACGACCTACACACTGCCTTAGCGCTGGCGTACTCGACCCAGGGCCCCTATGAACCTCTATTTACTGGAACATGCGAGGGATATCCGCAGAACACTTACTCTTTCCAGTAACTATTGGTTGTTGGACAATTCCTGAGTGACCAGCGAACTTCCCTTCAGAAAATAAAAAATTACACAAATCACGTCAGAATGTACAAATAGTGTTTATGACCGGTTTCGTACACAAATGGTACTGGTCAGATTACTAATGCACACAATTTCGTGCGGTACAATCGTTCAGCACATAAGCAACTAATCTTATGTGCAGAGCGACCAGTGGAATCGAAAATTTCGGCTGCGAATTCCTTCAGCCAGAGCTTTATTGGCCTATATGGGTTCTGCACCAACCCCCTGGGTTGTGCCTTTTTCTCTTATTTATAGCGGACTTCTTTGTCTGCTGTACCTGGACCTCCTGGTCTGTGCTACAGTATGACCTCCTGGTCTACTATACTCTACTGCTCAAATTTTATGTTTAACCAGAGATGCCTCCCTAGCCACCATGCACGTCACTTACATGTATGTACTCCTGTGAGAACTCGACTTCTTGTGGTTCAACCTCAAAAATTGTATAAACTTAAAAACACTCACTCATCACAAGTACACTTTTGTTTCTATTTCTATTTCTGCGCAGAAATTTTCTTTAGACCAGATGTGTTGTGAATTTGGAGAAGGATCTGTTAATCTAAATTTCGGACACTAAAATAGACTTGCGCTACTTACCACGTTGCCACCTTTCCGCCTGTTGCAATAACACTATCGTGTGATTTGAGTTACGTGGGCGTACCCGGACGCTCCGTTGCGTAATATACGCTGCGTGCGTCGGCCTTTGAGTTGCGTACGCGAGTCTCAGCCCTTTGTTAGAGACACGTGCACGCAAAGCAAATATCCACCGTAACACAATGTACACGTTTATCAATGTAGATGATCCCCGATCATCTACCGAGCACCACACTGACTTCTCCTTGTATCTCAGGCAAAGCTGTGTGTGTTTGTCTACACCTTAATGTATTACTTTTACTCTTTAACTATGAAATAGCGGCAAATCTCTCTTAGCACGTTTATCAATTATAAAAATGGCAACCAGGAAAGTGAGATGTGAAGATTACACAAATGAACATGCAATTCTAAATTAATCTAATAACATATATTGATGTAAGCACACGCATATAGGCCCTCATTCCGAGTTGATCGCTCGCAAGGCGAATTTAGCAGAGTTGCTCACGCTAAGCCTACGCCTACTGGGAGTGTATCTTAGCTTCTTAAAATTGCGACCGATGTATTCGCAATATTGCGATTACAAACTACTTAGCAGTTTCAGAGTAGCTTCAGACTTACTCGGCATCTGCGTTCAGTTCAGTGCTTGTCGTTCCTGGTTTGACGTCACAAACACACCCAGCGTTCGCCCAGACACTCCCCCGTTTCCCCGGCCACTCCTGCGTTTTTTCCGGAAACGGTAGCGTTTTTTCCCACACACCCATAAAACGGCCTGTTTCCGCCCAGTAACACCCATTTCCTTTCAATCACATTACGATCGCCGGAGCGATGAAAAAGCAGTGAGTAAAAATACTATCTCCATTGTAAAATTACTTGGCGCAGTCGCAGTGCGGACATTGCGCATGCGTACTAAGCGGAATTTCACTGCGATGCGATGAAAAATACAGAGCGAACGACTCGGAATGAGGGCCATAGATATTACATATAAGTACCAATCACTATTACTTATGATTGACTATGATATAGATTAAATAAATGCATATAAAAAAAAAACTCATTAAATGGTGATTTCTTTTTGACAATGGATGGCTGATTATTTCCTGAGTCAACTGAAAATCAGCCGCTTAGGGGAAAAAAATAAAAACTAAAAAAAATGTGACCTTCCCAAAATGGCCGCTGCTCCTCCCCCTTTTACCTCCATGAGGGTCACACAAAATGGTGGACAGACCATGCTGCTTCTTGTCACAAAGAAAGTCATCATTCAAACTCCTAAAGTTATCATGCTATGCAGGGCGATTAAAAATAATTTTAAACCTATTTAAACAGACAAACCATCCAATCTGCGTGTGTAGTTGGCACCAAATAGAAATAAAAAAAAAAACAGATTTTCAAAGACAATAACGTACTGTTCCTACCTTCCAGTTCCCGAATTCCCTCAGCACTCCTTACCAGGTGAAGCAGACAATTAACTGGTCAGCACTGCAGTATCCCCGACCTCCAAACGGTTTAACGAGGGATACTACCTTCTCCGCCCTTTGCTGATCGATAATGTCTGCTAAAATTACCTAGTGCAGATATGTGAAGACCGGAGGAGCCGCCAATTGACAATGTCTATAATATTTGTCCTATTAAAAACACGTTAAAGGTTAAAGAACACAGTACGCAATTGGCGCAAAAGGTACCGCAAGGGTATGCGCAGACGCTGTGCACAGGGTGTGAACACAGGCATTGCAGATACTTACAGAATTAAACTAGAATAACTATACCTTAAGGAATGTACTTATACTGTAAACCTCTGTGTAGTGGTAGAGTGTAGATGCAACACAGTGTAACCTTATTAATATAAAAGCTGTTCGAGCGTCACCGACGCTCTGAGAATACTTAACACTATAAGAAATACACAAATACCGTGCTTAGGGTCTAACGCCTTATATGAATGTTATACTTGCAAAAGAATAATACAATACAAGTCACACACTACAATATAACATAGACTAACTAACCAGATAACTACACAGGAAATACAATACAATACAATTACGTTTAAGGGAAAAAATGAGGGAGAAAGAGGAGAAGAGAGAGAGAGAGAGAGAGAGAGATGGCTCACAATAACTATAAAGACAATATGGTTGCAGAGAAGCTTACACATGTGAGGAACAATCGCTGCGCAGTTAGTCAATGCTGAGAATCTTTGTGGAGAAAATACTTGAGCTTACCCATACTGGCTGTCCCTATATACACAACCCTACAATACCGCATGGGACAGAAGCTAGATTCCATTTTGGGAAAACTCCAATGATTCCAAAGACTGCAACACATGGTTGAAAGGGGGAGGGGAAGACACCCAGCAGCAGCCATTTCTTACAAACAAACTAATCTTATTCCACATTCCAATCCAACTTCCTAGAACCATCTTATTCAATTTCACATTCCAAACAACTTCCTAGAACCATCTTATTCAATTTCACATTCCAAACAACTTCAGTATCTCAATAACCAGAGCATATTCATCACAAGACCAGATCACAATGTAACCACACATATCAGCCTGCCATTGCTACCAGCACATATTCCCAGATCTATCACACAAACAAGTTACAATATCCTATTTAAACCAGCACCATTGACCTTAAAGCAATCTGTCTATATTTCCTTATCTAGCCATGTGAATTCAATACTTAGCCTTTAGCTTGGAGGTCAGTCCTGGGGATGTAGCCGCCATGCTGCTGGGTGCCAGGTAGCTGTGTGAGTGAGTGAGCCCTGTGATCTCCAGTGGATAATATCATACCTGCATTCCAGCTGTGGGGGTGTGTCAACCACAGGAAGTGTGTCTTTCACAGTATGTGGGCTGTCTTGTATCAGGGAGCTGAGCATGTGAGCTTGGTTATGCAAAATGTTGGGTGATGACTAACACATTCCTGTCTTCTGGAGAGCTATTGTTTGGCGAATACAAAACAAAACCCTGTCTCTGGGTTTTGTTCGATATTCATGATGTCCACTTTCAGTTGAGACAATGACATCTCAGCAATCATTCTTCTGGAGACAAACCCTAACCCATTCGTAAACACAGGTGTTGGCCCTCCTCATTGAGTCTCAAAGCTCAGTGTAATTAAAGGCTATTGTACTCCGTCTGCGGGAAAGATACTGATTTGGAATACAATTAATCTTCAATTACTATTCCTGTGCTTAACTATGCATAACACCATGTGAAGCCCTCCCAACATGCAAACTATTGTTTGGGGAATCTCTAAGGTCAAAGAGCCATTTGAGACCCACTGATACCTGCTGGACTCAGGGGAATATTAACTTATAAAATACATTATATGGTTAAATTATGTAACGATTGAGTCGCACGCTACGAACACATAAACTCTAGCGTAAATGCGCATACCGTGCGCCTGCGGGTGCACGCAACAGCGAGTATGCGCACGCACGGGAGAGCTCACGCATGCGCAGCGCGGACATGTATGAGGTGCAAATATGTCAGTGTGCATAGTGATATTTTTCTGACTTTGACACACTCTTGTGGGTGACCTGAATTAACCTTGTGTACACATGGATCCCTTACGTTGGGCTGGTTCGGTTACGCATTTTCTTTTATCCCTGTGGATGTCTACATGGACCAAAGAGGACTGATCTACACCGGATTTAGTTAAGTATATATGTATATATATATATATATATATATATATATATATATATATATATATACATATATATATTTGTTTTTGTTTTTTTACAAGTACCCTGTGGAATTCTAATAGACAAGGGGACGGAAGAGCTACGTTGGATGGTTGGTAAGTATATGTAATGGCAGTGCTGTAACTAGACATTTTAGCGCTGTGTGCAAGAAACAGCATCGGCGCCACCCCTATATTTAAAATAGGGCCAGTGCGCGCCATAGGCACGTGGCAGAAAATATAGGGGTGTGGCTTTATGGGGAAGGGGCGTGGCCCTAAAATAATACTAATTCATATTACACTGCACAGTAGTCTCCATTATTCAGTAGCATCACTTGCACACATTACACCAGGTAAAGCCCCTTTTACACATTATGCCAGTTAGAGCCCCTGTCACACATTACACCAGGTAGAGCCCCTGTCACACATTACTCCAGATAGAGCCCCTGTCACACATTATTTCAGGTAGAGCCCCTATCACACATTACGCCAGGTAGAGCCCCCTTTTACACATTACAGCAGGCAGAGTCCCCTTTTACACATTACGGCAGGCAGAGTCCCCTTTTACACATTACGGCAGGCAGATTCCCCTTTTACACATTATAGCAGGCAGAGTCCCCTTTTTTCACATTACTGCAGGCAGAGTTCCCATCTACACATTACGACAGGCAGAGTCCCCTTTTATACATTACGGCAGGCAGAGCCCCCTTTTACACATTATGGCAGGCAGAGTCCCCTTTTACACATTAACTCAGTAGTCCATGTGGCAACGCAGTCTTCCCAACAGTACATGTATTATAATTTGTGGAAAAGCTCAAAAGATTAAGTGAGAGTGTTTGTGTGTGTGTGTGTGTGTGTGTGTGTGTGTGTGTGTGTGTGTGTGTGAGAGAGAGAGAAATATATAGAGAGAAATAGAGAGAGAGAGTGTGTGAGTGAGAGAGTGAGTGAGTGAGTGTATGTGTGTGCGCCCGAACCGCAACTCTCGCAAAATACAGCACCAGCGGTAACCCCATAGCCAAGTACTGTGCACAAGCAGGCTGGCGGCGAACACACAGTGCGGTGCTGAACTGTCCTGCCATGTCTTTCCAGCACTGTGTGTGGTCTAGCCCATCCTCACCAGAGCGCATGATGTTAACCACCGCTGCCAGGAAGACGGAAGACGCTACAGCGCTGCCCAGGTGACATAGACTGATGTCAAAGTCGAAAAATATTGTTATACATATCCATTGTACTAACCCCTCATGCACATGCACGCTGCTCGTGCACCCGGTCCCCCGTGCGTACACATACCCGCAAGTTGCGTAAGAGACGCTCTAGCGACTCGTGCGCATGATATGTGTATTTACGGCGGAGTTTGTGAGCGTGTAGCGTGCGACTCGAACGCAGCATATTTAACCCAAATAGTGCATTTTGTAGATATAGTTCCCTTAGATCATGTCAGCGAGTAATGTTAGTTTAAACAGTTCCTGGACAGAGAGATTCGTCTTTGCAAGATAGGAAGGGTCAGACAAAGGTTGGTAGGTGATGTCTGGTATCCAGCTGTAGGGTATTTTTAGGGTAACATTCCGGTGTTGGCTAGGAAAAGATCGCTTGCTCCTGCGCATAGTTATGTACAAAAGTAGATTATGAACATTAACTGTATTTGCTGTAAATTACACATGCGGCGGGAATCCAGAGGATACCTCCCACCAGACCAGTTGGGGAAGGACATCGCCTACCTGTTCAAATCCACCTATGACCTTTGCTGTAATGTAGAGACACATCCCTGTGTCCAATGAACAATGAGATTACAGGGACCATTGTATTGTATATGCATATTGTGTATAAAAAGACCACTGTTGCCTGGCCAGACACAAAGACTCTGAAGGCTTTCTCCCTGATAGCTGAGGACTGGTCCAGGACGCGCTTGCGAACGATTCCCCACGTATGTATATTCTCTGTAGCCATTATTCTCTGTTATTCTGTTAGATTTCCTTGTTAGCCTGTAGTGTATAACTTGTACCTGTTTACCCCTTTTCTCTGAATAATCCGCTGCAGTGTTAGAGCCCAGTGGTTTACACAAACCGGTGTTGAGTTTTCACTTTCCTGCAAAGGGCTTTCTTAAACCCCTTTCACATCGCACAAATAACCCGGTACCGACACGGCATATTGCCGTGTCGAACTGGGTCAGTGTGCGAAGTGAAAGCACACTGGCCGATTTAGCGGGTCGCCTGACCCGGTAAATCAACCCGGTAAAAAAGAAGGGTTTTACCCGGGTTGATTACCGGGTCAGGTGCGGTGTGAATGGGAGCCGTGTCGATGCGACACGGTTCCCATTCACAAGATAGGGAGAGGCGGCGCTGGAGATGAGCTCATCTCCCGACGCCGCCTCCACCCCCGCTGCTGCTGCGCGCTCCGTTGTTATGGCAACCGACCCGGTATATTGCCGGGTCGGAAAGCCAGCAGCGGAGTGCAAATGCCGGATCCCACCCGGTAAGTACACGTTTGTCTTACCGGGTAGGATCCGGCATTTGCAGTCTGAATGCAGCATTAGCGTCTCAATCGCTATAAGGTGTATAGGCATTGTTGCGGTTTTTAAGGTATCACATCGTTGCAGTACTAGACTGCTAAGGTTTAAAGTATAAGCACATCCTTACACTGTTTCATTACTTAAGGTTTACTGTATATCATTCTGTGTGCGTCCGCGCCGCGTGTACGTTGTACCCACGGCACGGCGTCTGATACGCTAATAGCGTATCAGTACGGTACTCAGTACGCTAACAGCGTGCTTAGTACGAAGCGTGAATCCGTGTGCGTACGTACCGCTCGTGCGTCGCACCCACGGCATAGCGTCGGATACGCTAAGTGTGTATCCATACGGTACTCAGTACGCAAATAGCGTACTTAGTCCGTAGTGTGTGTAATAAGTCTAGCGGCCATAGCGGCTCCACGGTAATAGTGTACAGCTTTATGTTTTAAGGTAATATTTGACATTATCAATTGGTGGCATCGCCCGGTCCTCCTCATATCCGCAGCCTAGCAGGACAAGGCAGACTTTATCTATCAGCAAAGGGCGGGAAGGTAGTATCCCCTGTTAGCCTTTTCTTGGTCGGGGATACACTGGTGCTGATTAGATAAGCGTCTGCTCCGCATGGTTTGTAGGGATGCTGGTGGGATCCGAAAGGTAAGAACGTAAAGCTATTGTTTTTTTTAAATCTGTTAAATTTCTATTTGGTGCCAACTGCACACGCAACACACGTAACACACGCACACACCTGTATTTTATTTGTGTATTCTGCATATCTATTCGCTTGTTGCCATTAGCATTGATTATTAGATCCATTTTGACCCGTGCTGAAAAATTTGTTGCTATTTAGTTAAAAATATAGAGTAATATTTAAGGGAGTACATGTAAAACACACACGCAGCCTGGCCTAGTTATAAAGGTTTATACAGGAGATACTGTGTGGTGTTGGTAAGCGATTATAGTTAAATATCGTTTACATTTATAGCAGTGTGGTATTTGTATTACTGCGGACGTATCCGGCCTTTGTACACGTGTCTCGGACAGCGTGCGAGACTGCGTACGCAACGCAAAGGCCTACACACGTGGCGTATTTTACGCAACGTGCGTACAGATACGCCCACTAAATACAAATCACACAATAGCATTGTTTCAGTTTATGCGAGACGGTAGCCACGCGATAATAGCACAAATTGATCAGTGTCCAAAATTTAGTTAAAAAACAAACTTTTTTTCTGTATTACCTCTGGGGAAAGCTATCAGTTAACAGGAAAGGATTTTTCTGATCAGAAAACTATAGAATGTTAGTGTGGGCTGAATAGGGTGTGAATATATTGAACCCCGCTTGGTGGTCTTGGTGATCTTGGTGAAACTTGGTGAAGCTTGGTGAAGCACGGTCTAGGTGAAAACGTGGTGAGTACGGTCCAGGTGTACACGTGCGACGGAGTGTGATAGAGTTTTCGTGGTATTACGCTCCGGCTGTTTTGGAGCACAGTAGGGAGACTCCAGTGATCCTACCACTTATAGATAGCAAGTGTCTATAAGCGGTACGATTGGACCGCACGGTTGTATGGGCAACACGTGACGCAACGTGATATGAGGTTTTGCATATTTGTGCGTAAATCTTGTTATCATACGCGTTGTAGGAAGCACATGCAAGCGTGATTTGTGTAAAGTAAAGGTTTAGGGAATTTTCGCTGGTCTCTCAGGAAAATCTCTAGAGGTAGGGCCTGCAACGGCTACACGTGTCTGCTAAAGAAAGCGGATCCGGGGTACTCGGAGCAGAAGAAGTTCAGTGGAAGAATTTTAAGGATTTCCACCGTAGACTACTGTGTTTGGTGCATTTTAGGAAGTTTTCCCGTGTTAAAAAGGTCCACAATAGAAGCCAAGTGCACAACACAGGGACGTTCAGCAGTCAGGGTTCAGACTGCAGATTTCAGACCCAGGGGGTCAGCTCGATTAGTAATGTGGGGGAAGTATGGTCCCCACACTGAGACCTTTTGTGATGAATGGACACGAATGACTGTGGGGGATAAAGCACCATTTCCTGGGATAGGTAGTTTTGAGGTATTGCATAATTTAAGACTTAGGATCTGTCTGATAAAATCCAAAAAACAGAGGATCAGACACACAAACTGTTTACATTTATGGCAACGAGAGAGTGATATGCAGAGGGAACTAGCTTACACAGCTGGTTCTAACCCTAGCAGGAAACTGATAGCAACCGCACCACCACCGTACATTACAGGAGAGATAATGGCTACAGAGAATGGCATACTGATATATGACGATAAGAGTGCACTTAATAAATGTATTAATGACGATAAGTTGCACCCCATTTTAAACTTCCCTCAGGATTACAAGCAAGAAAGTGAGCCCAGCATGATGTCGGCACTTTCTCTAACAGCCACCATACAGGACACCCAGGTGGGCACGGCACAATCAGTAAGAGCAGTAGTAAAGCCCCCTAGCAAAGGGTCAGGTGAGGTCATGTCCACAGGTAAGTACGGTATTGTACATTATGCACAGACAATTGCACCTCACATTGTAGAGTCAACACAAGATGGTGTAATTGAACTAAATCCTGTCAGGGTGATCGCAGTCCCCAATGGGAGGACTGACGCTCAGGGAGTCACTCCCGTCAAGGACATTGCTATGCATTGTCCCTGGTCCCGGGCAGAATTGAGGACAATTATGTCTGAATTTCCTGATCCCAGAAAAGATCTAGTCGGATGCCAGAGGTTTATTAAAGAATTAGGTAACACCACCGAACCCACAAACAAAGATTGGCGAACAGTGCTACGAGTATGTCTACCCTCCAATATTGACCCTGAAAAATGTATTACTGATTGTAAATTAGACGCAGAAGTACCTCTCACTGAGGAGTACAATCAGGAGAATGTACGACAAATCAATCTGCAGTTAGGAGTATATTTCCCAACTGTTGTCAAGTGGAATAAAATTTTCTCCATTAGACAAAAAGAAGGCGAAACTGCTTCTGACTATTTCCATCGAGCACTGCAGGTAATGGCTAGATTTACTGGGATCAAAGACATTAAGGATAATGTGCATCATAGAGAGGTAGCTGTGTCCGTGTTAATGGACGGGTTAAAGGAAGCGTTGAGAACCAGGGTACAAACCACTCAACCTAACTGGAGAAGTATCTCGGTGGCTGCCTTAAGAGAGTCTGCTGTTAAGCACGATCGGAACATCAGTAAACACAGGGAGTCACAGGGGGATAAGCTGATGACAGTAAGTATAAAAGTCCTGACAACGAAGCCACATCAGCCTAAACCCCAGACCCCTGATGGTAAGTCGTATGTGGTAAAATGTTATAACTGCCAGAGGGAAGGACATTACGCACGGAACTGTAATTTTAGAGACCCACATAAGGTATATCGACCCCCTAGACCAGAACATGACACACTGTATGACGCACGAAATTGGAATCAGGGATCATATAGAAAAAAATTTGGGCCGCACCTGTAGTCTGCAGCCAGTGAAATTGATTGTTAGCCTAGGTAGTGAAAACCTGAGGTCACAGTGAATATAGTTGGTAGGTCATTCTTTGTAGATACAGGGGCGGCCAGGTAAAAACTCTGTGATTTATCTTTAAATGTTTCCTCTTCATCTCTGACGTTCACCGACAGAACTACAGCTCAAACGTCACATGTCTACTCGGTCTTTTCATAGGGTCTGCCCAGCCCCGGTATATCTCACCAGCATCATTGTGCCTGGCCATGCACAGAGGGTGGAGAGTGGAAATACTGGTGGGGGAGACTGTGCAGAGATACCGATAGACATGTTGGTGTGACAGCCTGATGGTGAATGGAAACCTGACAAATTTTTTCTATTCTCTCTCTCTTTTTGTTTTTCCATGTTCTACGGATGGTATTTCACACAACAGTTAAACACATGGTAATGCAAGATTTATGCTCCCTACAGAAAAGTCGCTGACTCGGAAAGAATATCGTATTACTGGAGTGTCCGTTTCGGGAAGACTGAGAGGCAGCACTGTTGAGACGGCATCTGAGCAAGGAGAACAAAAAGACTAGAGGCGGTTATCGTACCAGTTTTATTTCCCTTCTATTATTTTCTTTACCTCCCATTACCACTCTTTCTTTCTCCTCCAGCAAGATGGACTTACCCCAAAAGACTGCGTTCCGGGTTTTCCTGTTGACCAGAACAGTCTATTTCGGTGAGAGTACCAGAGAGGTCGAGAAAGGATCTGGAATGGGGTCTGATGACAAGGATGGATTAGTAGAATTCCAAGAGCAACACAGTCACCGAGCAAAGGCGAGTATCAGAAAACGATCTAGTAGTCATGACACTAGGAGACATTGTGAAGGATTGTTAGCTGAGGAGAATTGTATCTGTAGAAATTGTGAAAACATAGTTGAGGACGGGTGCATCCAGAGATGTCAGTCCAGCCTTAATATCAACATGGACCGTCATCCATTGAGTGATTATCACTCATTAGTGGGTAAGGTTTTAAACCAAACGGAATGCTGGGTGTGCTCACAAGTACCTCAAGGTCAGAGCAAGTCAGGATTAGTACCGTACCCTTTAACACTAGATGAGGTACTTGAATTAAGGGGTGGGAGACCGGTGGACAAGAAATTTAATATTTCTAGGCCTCCTAGTTTGAAGCTCCACCAATATCATGTGGATAGGTCCTTAATATGTTTTAACATTTCCAATCCCCGAAAGCCGGGAAATTGGGAAGTAACATGGAACAACCAAACCATGGCATTTTCACACAGAGCCGATAGAATTCCCATAGACCCAGAACTTATACGCCAAATAGCCGACGGTGGGAGGTATTTTCGGTACAGATACACTCTAGGAAGTAGGACCATGCGGGTTGGAGAAGTATCTCCAGGGTACTGTGCGCATATCATACAGCCTGATACGTGTACTGAACAAATGAGAGGGTTAGGGATAGGATTTTTCACCTGGAAGGTTTGCAATATGGTGATGTCATATTCTGTTCCATATGTTCTCCCCGATGATGCATATTTCATATGCGGGAGGAAGGCGTATAAGTGGCTTGCCCCAAACTCAGAGGGATTGTGTTACATTGGAAGAGTGTTGCCAGAAGTAATGACCATTACCCATAATAAGATGAAAGACGTTCACCGCAATGCTCAAGCTCCTTACACTCACACTCATTACGAACACATCGTTAAAAGACACCTTATAGATAGGACAGAGCACGCAGCCTCTGATTTGATCCACGAATCCACCGGGATTCAATTCCTACTCGCGTTAGATATCACCCACACCGCCAGAGGAATTATAAATTTTAGGTATATTCATGCGCTAGCGAACCTGATAGACAATATCACCGAGATGTATGATGACACCTTCAGGTATACAGGGAGAGAGTTGCAAGCTTACAAAACGGAACTGATCCAGCACAGGATGGTTTTTAATTACATCACAGCGGTGACAGGCGGGTATTGTGTCACCCTAGCAACTCAGTATGGTGTGAAATGCTGTACGTATATTACAAACAGCACTGATGACCCCACCGAGGTCATAGATCAAAAGATGGACGATATCTTGCAGTTGTAATGGGAGTTCCGAAGGAGACACAACCTTACCCTGACTGCTGTGAGTAATGAACTGACCGGCTGGGTTTCATGGTTGAACCCACGCAATTGGTTCTCAGGTTTAGGAGAATGGGCTCAAAATGTTATCGTGAATGTAGGAAAGTTTCTCCTTTGTATCCTGGGAGTTGTCATAATGATTGGTTTGATATTTAGATGTGTTCGGATTTTAATGCAGTGCAAGCGCAGTACCAAAGTGATGAGTTTGAGGAGCGAGGGCATTGTTACAACAACTGGTTTAATTTATGATCCATCAATTGAGACAATGTTGTGATAAGACGTGATTCCACGGTCCGTTTCTTTCAGCCGTTTCTCCTTTGTTTTTCTCCCAAGCGAAAAGACATCCATTCGGAAGAAGACTAAAGACTTTGATGGAGAAGACTACAGACCTTTGATGGACATTTCTACAGACTTTGAGAGACACTTAGGGGTATATGCAATTGTGGTCGAATTCCCGAAATTGGCGAATTTCGGGTCATTTTCGACCAAAAAAAATAATTCGCCTATGCAATGCAGTGCTTTCCGACCAAAAAACGGACTTTCAAAATTCGACTTTTTGAAATTCGACTTTTTGCAAATTCGACTTTTCTGCAATGATACAAGTGCTGCAATTCGACCAAAGCATATTCAATTCAAGTTTGGAAATTCGACAGCAGTGCTTTTAGACAGCAAATTCGTCATTTTCAATCCGCCACACTTTGGAGGGTGAAAACAAATAAAAAAATTTTAAACATGTTTTTTTTGGTGGTTTTTTTTTTGGGAATAGCAGATCTATTTACATTAGAAGGGATTAGGTACTTTTTTTTTTTTGGGGGGAGGCACAAATATTATTTATATATTTTTTAAAATATTATTATTTTTTTTTTTTTTTTTTTTATTGCTGGAACGGTAAAATCAGAAAAAAAAATGGCGTGGGGTCCCCCCTCCAAAGCATAACCAGCCTCGGGCTCATTGAGCTGGTCCTGGTTCTAAAAATGCGGGGGAAAAATTGACAGGGGATCCCCCGTATTTTTAAAACCAGCACCGGGCTCTGCGCCTGGTGCTGGTGCCAAAAATACGGGGGACAAAAAGAGTAGGGGTCCCCCGTATTTTTTACACCAGCATCGGGCTCCACTAGCTGGACAGATAATGCCACAGCCGGGGGTCACTTTTATGCCGTGCCCTGCGGCCGTGGCATCAAATATCCAACTAGTCACCCCTGGCCGGGGTACCCTGGGGGAGTGGGGACCCCTTCAATCAAGGGGTCCCCCCCCCCAGCCACCCAAGGGCCAGGGGTGAAGCCCGAGGCTGTCCCCCCCCATCCAATGGGCTGCGGATGGGGGGGCTGATAGCCTTTGTGATAAAAAAAAGATATTGTTTTTTCCATTAGTACTACAAGTCCCAGCAAGCCTCCCCCGCAAGCTGGTACTTGGAGAACCACAAGTACCAGCATGCGGGAGAAAAGCGGGCCCGCTGGTACCTGTAGTACTACTGGGAAAAAAATACCCAAATAAAAACAGGACACACACACCGTCGACAGTAAAACTTTATTTCACACTACCGACACACACATACTTACCTATGTTCACACGCCGACATCGGTCCTCTTCTCCATGTAGAATCCACGGATACCTGAAAAGCAAAGTTCAATATACTCACCTCAGGGTCCAGAGATAAATCCACGTACTTGGCAAAAAAAGAAAACGCAAATACCCGCTCCAGAACGGACTGAAAGGGGTCCCATGCTGACACATGGGACACCTTTCCACGAATGAGGCCTGTCAGTGACAGCTGTCACTGACAGGTCTCTAAGCCAATCAGGAAGCGCAACTTCGTTGCGCTCACCTGATTGGCTGATCGCTGTGACAGCGCATCGCACAGCTCCCTCCATTATATTCAATGGTGGGAACTTAGCGGCTAGCGGTGAGGTCACCCGCCGGTCAGCGGCTGACCGGCGGGTGACCCCACCGCTAGCCGCAAAGTTCCCACCATCGAAAGTAATGGAGCGGCTTTGCGAGGCGCTGTCAGAGTACAGACGGCGTCCAGCCAATCAGGTGAGCGCCACGGCAGTAGCGCTTCCTGATTGGCTGAAGGGACATCAGTGACAGGAGTCACGTGATGTCCCGGCATTCGGGGAAAGGAGTCTAATGTGAAAACATTGGACCCCTTTCATTAGTCCGGTATGGATCGGTGTTCGGTTTGTTTTTTTACAAAGTACGTGGATTTACCTCTGGACCTGGACCTCTGGACGCTGGAAGGTGAGTATAATTTTTTGACAGGTACCCTCGGATCGTCGGAGATCGTTGCAGTCGGCGTGTCAACACAGGTAAGTATGTGTGTGTCGGCGTATGAAATAAAGTTTTACTATCAAGGTGTGTGTGTCCTGT
This sequence comes from Pseudophryne corroboree, assembly GCF_028390025.1. Classification (NCBI taxonomy): domain Eukaryota; kingdom Metazoa; phylum Chordata; class Amphibia; order Anura; family Myobatrachidae; genus Pseudophryne; species Pseudophryne corroboree. Next base: position 44,942,246 of record NC_086449.1, on the reverse strand, counting down.
TTTTATTTGGGTATTTTTTTCCCAGTAGTACTACAGGTACCAGCGGGCCCGTTTTTCTCCCGCATGCTGGTACTTGTGGTTCTCCAAGTACCAGCTTGCGGGGGAGGCTTGCTGGGACTTGTAGTACTAATGGAAAAAACAATATCTTTTTTTTTAACACAAAGGCTATCAGCCCTCCCATCCGCAGCCCATTGGATGGGGGGGGACAGCCTCGGGCTTCACCCCTGGCCCTTGGGTGGCTGGGGGGGGGGGGACCCCTTGATTGAAGGGGTCCCCACTCCCCCAGGGTACCCCGGCCAGGGGTGACTAGTTGGATATTTGATGCCACGGCCGCAGGGCACGGCATAAAAGTGACCCCCGGCTGTGGCATTATCTGTCCAGCTAGTGGAGCCCGATGCTGGTGTTAAAAATACGGGGGACCCCTACTCTTTTTGTCCCCCGTATTTTTGGCACCAGCATCAGGCGCAGAGCCCGGTGCTGGTTTTAAAAATACGGGGGATCCCTGGCCGATTTTTCCCCTGCATTTTTAGAACCAGGACCAGCTCGATGAGCCCGAGGCTGGTTATGCTTTGGAGGGGGGACCCCACGCCATTTTTTTTTCGGGTTTTTCCCCGTTTTTTCCCGTTTTTTAAAATCGCGGCAAAATCCGCCAAATCGGCCGATTATCGCCCGCGACTCTGGCGAATCCGTTTTTCATTGCATATGGTGAATTCCGGAAGCCACCTTCCGGAATTCACCTGGCGAATTTGGTCGAATTGAAAAAACGGCGATAATTGCCGCGAATTCGCCCGCTATTGCATATACCCTTTAGAGACTTTAAAGACTTTTTATGGACACTTGAAAGACTTTGCTTATCACCCACAGCAAGGATACACCTATCCGGACAAGACTTCAACAGACACCCAAGGACAATTACACACATTATCATATGAATGCATTTGTGACACATGTTTCTTATCTTCATCTCTACAACCTTCAGGTAGTGACACACATAGTCGACAGGTGATATAGTTACATATATTAGCATTCACATGTTTATCCCCTTCCATGTATCATCAACTAATGTGCACCCCATTTGTTGGAACAAGAAGCCGAAAAGAGCTCGGTAGTGTTTGTTAGCCCACTTACAGACCCTTAATACAGGATAAGAAGGATTTAATGTATACTTCGCAATACCTCGAAGCTTATCTAGAACATGTACGGCACGATGATACATGCCCCCCAGCATGAAGTTCATACATACATGCTTTTACTATCTCACTAGGCCATACATTTCCCGCCTACTCCTCTCCTCCCTCCACCCAATCATATATAGGTATTTCATATGTATTGTATATTTTTCTGCTTAAATGTTTAGATTGTGGCAGTTATTGTTGACTGCCAAAGGGTCGACTGTCAAAGTCGAAAAATATTGTTATACATATCCATTGTACTAACCCCTCATGCACATGCACGCTGCTCGTGCACCCGGTGCCCCGTGCGTACACATACCCGCAAGTTGCGTAAGAGACGCTCCAGCGACTCGTGCGCATGATATGTGTATTTACGGCGGAGTTTGTGAGCGTGTAGCGTGCGACTCGAACGCAGCATATTTAACCCAAATAGTGCATTTTGTAGATATAGTTCCCTTAGATCATATCAGCGAATAATGTTAGTTTAAACAGTTCCTGGACAGAGAGATTCGTCTTTGCATGATAGGAAGGGTTAGACAAAGGTTGGTAGGTGATGTCTGGTATCCAACTGTAGGGTATTTTTAGGGTAACATTCCGGTGTTGGCTAGGAAAAGATCGCTTGCTCCTGCGCATAGTTATGTACAAAAGTAGATTATGAACATTAACTGTATTTGCTGTAAATTACACATGCGGCGGGAATCCAGAGGATACCTCCCACCAGAGCAGTTGGGGAAGGACATCGCCTACCTGTTCAAATCCACCTATGACCTTTGCTGTAATGTAGAGACACATCCCTGTGTCCAATGAACAATGAGATTACAGGGACCATTGTATTGTATATGCATGTTGTGTATAGACCACTGTTGCCTGGCCAGACACAAAGACTCTGAAGGCTTTCTCCCTGATAGCTGAGGACTGGTCCAGAACGCGCTTGCGAACGATTCCCCACGTATGTATATTCTCTGTAGCCATTATTCTCTGTTATTCTGTTAGATTTCCTTGTTAGCCTGTAGTGTATAACTTGTACCTGTTTACCCCTTTTCTCTGAATAATCCGCTGCGGTGTTAGAGCCCAGTGGTTTACACAAACCGGTGTTGAGTTTTCACTTTCCTGCAAAGGGCTTTCTTAGCGTCTCAATCGCTATAAGGTGTATAGGCATTGTTGCGGTTTTTAAGGTATCACATCGTTGCAGTACTAGATTGCTAAGGTTTAAAGTATAAGCACATCCTTACACTGTTTCATTACTTAAGGTTTACTGTATATCATTCTGTGTGCGTCCGCGCCGCGTGTACGTTGTACCCACGGCACGGCGTCTGATACGCTAATAGCGTATCAGTACGGTACTCAGTACGCTAACAGCGTGCTTAGTACGAAGCGTGAATCCGTGTGCGTACGTGCCGCTCGTGCGTCGCGCCCACGGCATAGCATCGGATACGCTAAGTGCGTATCCATACGGTACTCAGTACGCAAATAGCGTACTTAGTCCGTAGTGTGTGTAATAAGTCTAGCGGCCATAGCGGCTCCACGGTAATAGTGTACAGTTTTATGTTTTAAGGTAATATTTGACATTATCACTGACATAGGCGGCCGGCGGACACACTTTGGAACTCAGAACTCAGGTGTTGCCAGCGGTTCTGCACCCACAGTGCATCTGTGCAGTGTGCCAGGCACCGCTGGCACCCACCTAGTTATGGCCCTGGGTTATGGTTTGGTGGAGGGGGGGGGGGGGGGGGGGCTGTATTTTTTTTTCTTTCTATTTTAGCTATCTAAACATTTTTCCTGACAGAAGCATGCACTGATCTCACTGATCTGTGCATGTTTCTGTTAAACCTGCACAGTGAAATGAAACTCACATTACAATGTGCAAGTTTTCATTCTAAAAAAACTCATACACACTCGCACACTGTACAATGGGCGAGTTTTGCGACAAACTTGCACGTACTAATGTGCGAGAAGGTGCGCGTTTGTCCCGCATAAAAAATTGCACCACAGTACATCCTGCCTGATATATGGGAGTACTACAGTAAGTCAGGCTCAGTATGTAACACATTCTCAGCCTACTGAGCCTAGATTACTAATGATACATGGGAGCTCTACAGTAAACCAGACTCAGTATGTAACACTCTCAGCCTACTGAGACTAGATTACTAATGATATATAGGAGCAGCATAGTAAGTCAGACTCAGTATGTAACACATTCTCAGCCTACTGAGCCTAGATTACTTATGATATATGGGAGTGCTACAGTAAGTCAGATTCAGTTTGTAAAACACTTTCAGCCTACTGAGTCTAGATTACTAATAATATATGGGAGTACTACGGTAAGTCACTCAGTATGTAACACATACTCAGCCTACGAATCCTAGATCACTAATGATACTGTATATTGCTGCACTACAGTAAATCAGACTCAGTATGTAACACACTCTCAGCCTACTGATCCTAGATAACTAATGATATATGGGAGCAGTACAGTAAGTCCGACTCAGTATGTAACACACTCTCAGCCTACTGAGCCTAGATTACTAATGATATATGGGAGCACTATGGTAAATCAGATTCTGTATGTAACACATTCTCAGCCTACTGAGCCTAGATTACTAATGATATATGGGAGCACTATGGTAAGTCAGACTCAGTATGTAACACACTCTCAGCCTACTGAGCCTAGGTTACTAATGCTATATGGAAGCACAACGGTAAGACAGACTCAGTATGTTTCACATTCTCAGCCTACTGAGCCTAGATTGCTAAATATATATGGGAGCGCTACAGTAAGTCAGACTCAGTATGTAACACACTCTCAGCCTACTGAGCCTAGATTACTAATGCTATATGGGAGCGCTACGGTAAATCAGAATCAGTATGTAACACATTCTCAGCCTACTGAGCCTAGATTACTAAATATATATGGGAATGCTACGGTAAGTCAGAATCAGTATGTAACACATTCTCAGCCTACTGAGCCGAGATTACTAATGAAATATGGGAGCACAACGGTAAATCAGACTTCTGAGCCTAGATTACTAAAGATATATGGAAGTGCTACGGTAAATCAGACTCAGTATGTAACACACATTCTCAGCCTACTGAGCCTAGATTACTAAAGATATATGGAAGTGCTACGGTAAATCAGACTCAGTATGTAATATATTCTCAGTCTACTGAGCCTAGATTACTAATGATATATGGGAGTGCTACGGTAAGTCAGAATCAGTATGTAACACATTCTTAGCCTACTGAGCCTAGATTACTAAAAACACATAGTTAAAGTTATGCGAAATGTTCTTCAGCAAAATCCATTACAGTAGCATTATACTGTTTGCAGAAATTATGACTAAAACATTGGCTGAAATTAGACTAAAATGAAAACTGAGATCCACTGACTAAATCTGGACTAAAGCATAAAAAAGATACTAAAATGTGACTTTAAACCAAGTACAATGTTAAGTAAGCGACTAAAACTAAATTTAAAATCCTTGTCAAAATGAACAGTGGCCTAGAAGATGGGTAAAGTGCCTTTGGCAACTACAGCTGTCTGACATTTGTTGGCTACATGCAAAAGCAGCCAGTATTCATCTTGCACAGAAAAAAAAGGAATTTCTCGTTAATCATCTTAATGAATTCCCCCTTATATACCATCCTCTTTCCCTAGCTCCTCAGTTACCTTGACTAGCAAAGCCAAAGGGAAAAACATAAATCAACAACACACAACAGAGAGGGAACTCAGTGTTCCCCAGATTGGACTCAGAGGAATTGATTTTACAGTGAGTAACAAGAAGTCCTATTTCTTCTTCTGTTCTAATGTGGGGAACACTGATGCTGGAACTTCCCAAAGCAAGCCTCAAGAGGGAGGGAGGATGACACACAGGCAGTGCTATACGGAAAGCCTTGCTAGATAAAACTCTTAACCTTAACTGCCAATGTGTGGAAATTATACAATTTGGACAACGTGTGTATTAAGGACCAGGTGGCCACCCTGCACAGTTGTTGAATAGTGGCACCCTGCTAAGCTGCCCAAGTAGCACTCACAGCCTGAGTCAAATGTGCTCGAATGGAATCAAGATTAGATTCGCCCATGGCTACATACTGTAAGCCCAGGGGTTAAAGTGAGCCGGAACGGGCCGGAACTGCGTTCCGTCAGTTCCACCAGGAGACGGAACGCAGTTCCGCCTCCCCCGGCTCACCTAACCCGATGTCCCGGGCGGCGCTGCAGGGAGATGCCGGGCGCCCGCTGAGATCGCGTTACCAGCGGGCGCCCGTCTCCCTCTCCGCAGCGGCAGCCGTAGGCAGGAGCTCAGTACTGAGCTCCGGCTTCCGGCTCTGTCAGTGCGCGCTATGGGAGAGACGTCATGACGTCTCTCTCATAGTGCAGAGGAGCGGGCGGCGAGAGAGGACTGTGGCGGGAGCGGGGCTAGGTAAGTATAGTTATTTCCCCCCTCCCTCTCTCCCTCCCTCCCTCCTATATGTGTACTACAGGCGTTTCTACTGGGGGCCTTTACTACTGGGGCAAACTACAGAGGGGCAAACTACTGGGGGGCTCTAGTACTGGGGGCAAACTACAGAGGGGCAAACTACTGGGGGGCTCTAGTACTGGGGGCAAACTACTGGGGGCTTTACTGCTGGGGCAAACTACAAGGGGCAAACTACTGGGGGGCTCTAGTACTGGGGGCAAACTACAGAGGGGCAAACTACTGGGGGGCTCTAGTACTGGGGGCAAACTACTGGGGGCCTTTACTACTGGGGCAAACTACAGAGGGGCAAACTACTGGGGGGCTCTAGTACTGGGGGCAAACTACTGGGGGGCTTTACTGCTGGGGCAAACTACAAGGGGCAAACTACTGGGGGCATTACTACAAGGGGGCAAGCTACAAAGGGGCAAACTACTGGCAGCATTACTACTGGGGGCTAAACTACAAGGGGGCATAATTACAGGAGCTAAACTACTGGGGGTATAACTACAAGGGGGCAAACTACTGGGGACATTACTAACTTTGGCAAACTACATGGGGGCTAAACTACAGGGGCTAAACAACTGGGGGCACAACTGCAGGGGGCGTTACCACTGGGGGCTAAACTACATGGGGCAAACTACATGAGGGCAAAACTACTGGGGGCATTACCACTCAGAGGCTAAACTAGAGGGGGGGGGAGTAAATTGCTGGGGTCATAACTGCAGGGGCATTACCAGTATGGGCATGACCACTGGGGCTAAACTACAGGGGCTAAACGACTAGGGGCAATACTACACAGGGGCATTACCATTAAGGGCATTACTGATGGGGTGCACAGCTAATGAGGGCATTGTAAAGGGGGCACTTCATAAGGGGCACTACTGTTGGGGGCATTGCATAAGGGGCACTACTACTGTGGGCATTGTATAAGGGATGCTACTGCTGGGGGCATTACTGTATGGGCCGACAAAGAAGCTGCGTTCCCGGTCCGCCCTCCGTCGCTCCGCCCCTACCATCGCCGCCGCACTGGAAGCCCATGTTCCAGACTCCCAGCTGCAGCGGATCTGGGACCAGGCCGGCTTTATTATCCCTGCCGCTGCATCGAGCTTCTGTGACCGCGGCACTACTAGTTCAAATCTGTCGCTGATTGGCTGCCGGTCCGCAGCAGTTTTGAAATATTAGCGCCGTGGTCACAGGAGCTCGATGCGGCGGCAGGGATAATAAAGCCAGCCTGGTTCCAGATCCACTGCAGCCGCCCTCAGCCTCTTCTGCCGCCCCGCCCTCGGACCTCTGCGCACCCACAGCCTCCTCCTCCGCACTATCTCCGAGGCCCACAGCCTCCACGTCACGCCTACCACAGCCTACTCATCCACAGCACCGCAGACCACCGCCGCTGCTAAACAGGTAATCTAACCTGCTGCCTTTCTCTCTCCCTAGTCCCTACTGTATTCCCCTGCTGTCACTTTCCATATCCCTGCTGTCACTTTCCATGTCCCTGCTGTCACTCTCCCTGTCACTCTGTCACTCTATAATGTGAATTTCGGCTCATTCTCTGTGCTATAATGTGAATTTTGGCTCATTCTGTGTGCTATAATGTGAATTTCGGCTCATACCGTGTGGTGTAATGTGAATTTGGCTCATACCGTGTGCTATAATGTGAATTTCGGCTCATACTGTGTGGTGTAATGTGAATTTCGGCTCATACTGTGTGGTGTAATGTGAATTTCGGCTCATACCGTGTGGTGTAATGTGAATTTGGCTCATACTGTGTGGTGTAATGTGAATTTCGGCTCATACCGTGTGGTGTAATGTGAATTTGGCTCATACTGTGTGGTGTAATGTGAATTTGGCTCATACTGTGTGGTGTAATATGAATGTGGTTCATACTGTGTGGTATAAATGTGAATTTCGGCTCATACTGTGAGGTATAATGTGAAAGGGGTCCTACTATTGTGGTGCATAATGTGTATAAGGGGTATATGGTGTGGTAAACTACACTGAAGGGCACGCCCCCTTTTGCGTGGCCACGCCCCCTTGTCAGGAGTGCACGCGCCTTCGGCGCGCACATAATTGCACCCTTCACTTTTCCATACCCCCACTTCAAAATTTCCACTTGGGTACTACTACTGTGGGCATTATTACTATTGTGTGACCACGCCCCTTTTTTGAGACCACACCCCCTTTCTGCTGCGCGCGCCTACGGCGCGCGCAATACCTTTATTTCATGGGCGGCGTGGGGAGGGGGGTGAGTTCCACCACCTCTCTAGGACCACTTTAAGCACTGTGTAAGCCTATATGATGGTTGAAGTAATCCAATGAGCAATGGAATTCTTTGACTCTGGCCAACCTCTCTTATGAGCTTCATATAGCACTAAGAGTCCATCTTTTGCAAAGCAGCATTTTTATCCATACATATCCGTAGTGCTTCTATAAATTGGAGGAGGACTCTTTGGATCCAATGGATGTAAAACTGGAACAACAATCTCCTGATTCAATTGGAAACATTAAACCACTTTAGGAATAAAGGACGTCCGAGTGCGGAGAACCACCTGTTTCTGACATCTGGTAAGGATGCCAAACACCTCTCAAAAAGTATAGACAAGGCTGAGAGTTGACCAGTCGGAGAAGAGAAGCGAAGGCCCTTGGACAATGCATCCTGTAAAAAAAGAACATAGAAGTGACAAGTGAAAATAAGAAGCAGAAAACTTATTAGTTTTGCACCATTGGATGTTAGATCTCCACTCCCTATGATAAGTAATTGAATAGATGACTTTTGCGCCTGTAACATAGTCTGGATAACGACTGTGGAAACCCCTTTAGACCTCAAGAGACAGTTCTCAAGTGTCACACCATTAAAGCCAACTGAGGTAAATCTGAATGAAGTAACATACACTGCAATAGTAGATCATCTCCTAGTGGTAGTCTCCACAGCTGATCGACCACCAGGTACTGAAAACTTGCGTACCATGACCTCTGTGGCCAATCTGGTGCTATTAGAATGACATGAACCTTTTCTTACTTGGTCCATCTGATTACATGTGGGATCATGGAAATGGGAAGAAAGAGATACCAAAGTGGAAGGACCATTTGGTTGTTAAGACATCTACCAGGGTTGCATGTGGCTCCCTGAGCCATGCCCCATACCATACCTTGTTCAGCCTTCGTGTTCAACCTGGATGCCATGAGATTTATATCTGGCAGCCACCATTTCACCACAATCTGACTGAACATGTCCTGATCTAGGGATCACTCCACTGGTTGAACTATGCGTCGACTGAGAAAGTTGACTCTCCAGTAATCCACCCGTTGGGATCAAAATGGCCAATATAGCTGGCACAAACCTTTCTGCCCATGTAGTTATCTGGACAGTCTCTGACATAGCTTTAGGACTCCTAGATCCTCTATGTTGATTGATGTATTTTCTGACATGATCTGTATTGGCCTGGCCCTGAGTAATAGCAGTTCCAGAACCAAAGCACGCCAGACTGCCCGTTGTTCTAATACATTGACAGGAAGTGTCCACTCTACCAGTAACCGAACACCCTGGATCTAGAACCCCAGATCCACTGCGCCTATCCCTGGACACTTTCATCTATTGTGACCAGTATCATTTTCAAGGGGGAAAACTGACAAACTCTGTGCACCTGTACGAACAAGGCTGTAGAGCAGTGTGTGGGTGGTGGTGGGGGTGGTGGGGGATGTGCCCATTTTGTCAGTCACAGGCCCCAAAATTTCTGATGGCAGCCCTGGGTGTGGTGACCCTCTTCCAGTGACCCTAGGAGTAGGCTGTAGCAGGGGGAAACAGACGCTGGCTGCCAGCGCTGGTATAGTGCCTACACCTTACCTAGACAGTTACCATTCGGGGATTCAGGCACCTGACGGAGAAAAGCTAGAACATAAAAATAAAAAAATCACTGAACATGAATAAAATTAATTTTGCAGTTGCTTTGGGTTGATTTGCAGCAAAGCCAATGTTACGGGATTGATATACAGTGCATCCAGAAAGTATTCGCAGTGCTTCACTTTTTCCACATTTTGTTATGTTACAGCCTTATTCCAAACTGGAATAAATTCATTTTTTCCCCTCAAAATTCTACACACAATACCCCATAATTACAATGTGAAAAAGTTTTTTTTTACATTTTTTACAATTTATTAAAAATAAAAAGCTAAGAAATCACATGTACATAAGTATTCACAGCCTTTGCTCAATACTTTGTTGATGCACCTTCGGCAGCAATTACAGCCTCAATTATTTTTGAATATGATGCCACAACCTTGGCACACCTATCTTTGGGCCGTTGCGCCCATTCCTCTTTGCAGCACCTCTCAGGCTCCATCAGGGAAGCGTCGGTGCACAGCCATTTTCAGACCTCTCCAGAGATGTTCAATTGGATTCAAGTCTGGGCTCTGGCTGGGCCACTCAAGGACTTTCACAGAGTTGTCCTGAAGCTGCTCCTTTGATATCTTGGCTGTGCGCTTAGGGTCGTTGTCCTGCTGAAAGATGAACCGTCGCCCCATTCTGAGGTCAGGAGTGCTATGGAGCAGGTTTTCATCCAGGATGTCTCTGTACATTGCTGCATTCATCTTTCCCTTTATCCTGACTAGTCTCCCAGTTCCTGTCACTGAAAAACATCCCCACAGCATGATGCTGCCACCACCATGCTTCACTGTAGGGATGGTATTGGCCCGGTGATGAGCGGTGCCTGGTTTCCGCCAAACATGACACCTGGCATTCACGCCAAAGAGTTACATTTTTGTCTCATCAGACCAGAGAATTTTGTTTCGCATGGTCTGAGAGTCCTGCCATGTGCTTTTTACTTAGGAGTGGCTTCTGTCTGGCCACTCTACCATACAGGCCTGATTGGTGGATTGCTCCAGATATGGTTGTCCTTCTGGAAGGTTCTCCTCTCTCCACAGAGGAATGTTGTAGCTCTGACAGGACCCTTCTCCCCCGAATACTCAGTTTAGACGGCTGGCCAGCTAGCTCTAGGAAGAGTCCTGGTGGTTCCGAACATCTTCCATTTATGGATGATGTTGGCAACTGTGCTCATTGGGACCTTCAAAGCAGCAAATATTTTTCTGTACCCTTCCCCAGATTTGTGCCTCAAGACAATCCTGTTTCAGAGGTCTACAGACAATTCCTTTGACTTCATGCTTGGTTTGTGCTCAGACATGCACTGTCAAGTGTGGGACCTTATATAGACAGCTGTGTGCCTTTCCAAACCATGTCCAATCAACTGAATTTACCACAGGTGGAATCCAATTAAGCTGTATGAACATCTCAAGGATGATCAGTGGAAACAGGATGCACCAGATCTCAATTTTGAGCTTCATGGCAAAGGCTGTGAATACTTATGTACACGTGATTTCTTAGTTTTACATTTTTAATACATTTGCAAAAATCACAAAATAACTTTGTACGTGTGCGGCGGGGTAGAGCCAGACATGCGGGGCGTACTAGCCCTGTGCTGGGCGTACCCCCACATGTTTGAGTAAGTGATCGTAGCCGTGCAATATTTTGCATGTCTTCGATCAAGCCAGAATTAGGCCCCATGTGCACTGCAGGTGGGGCAGATGTAACATGTGCAGAGAGAGTTAGATTTGGGTGGGGCGTGTTCAAACTGAAATCTAAATTGCAGCATAAAAATAAAGCAGGCAGTATTTACCCTGCACAGAAACAAAATAACCCATCCAAATCTAACTCTCTCTGCACATGTTATATCTGACCCACCTGCAGTGCACATAGGGGGTAATTCAGACCTGATCGCTCACTAGCATTTTTTGCACAGCTGCAATCAGTTCAGAACTGCGTATGCGTATACACCGCAATGCGCAGGTGCGTCGCACAGGTACAAAGTGGTTTGTTGCTTTGCCGTGGGTTTGTGCGAATAATCCATTCACACGGGCGATTGCAAGGTGACTGACAGGAAGAGGGCGTTTGCGGGTGTCAACTGACCGTTTTCTGGGAGTGTTTGGAAAAATGCAGGCGTGTCCAAGCGTTTGCAGGGAGGGTTCCTGACGTCAATTCCAGTCCCGGACAGGCTGAAGTGACCGCAGCAGCTGAGTAAGTCCTGGGCTACTCAGGAACTGCACAAATATAGGCCCTCATTCCGAGTTGATCGCTCGCTAGCTGTATTTAGCAGCCGTGCAAACGCATAGTTGCCGCCCACGGGGGAGTGTGCGAATGCTTGTGCAGCCGAGCTCTACAAAAACATTTTGGGGGTCATTCCGAGTTGATCGCAAGCTGCCGATTTTCCACGGGAGCGCGCATCGTAAACGATATAGTGAATACACACTGGATGATGTGAACGATATATCATTGGATCCGCCGGCTCAGGTAATATATTGAGTGCATATCGCCAAGTGTGTGCCCAGCCTAAGTATGGAGGAAAACAACTCTGCAAAGTAGCTTGATAGAAATCTGTGGAGAGCTTATAAAGTAAAGTCTAGCATCTAAGAAACCCGGTTTATATGAGTTCATACAGAAGGTACATTGCAGCTATTTTCTAAGAATCAGAGCAGAGAGAGACGTAAGCCCAGAAACAATAAATTCAAATATCATTTTGCACCATCTAAGGAGAAGCTACAGCATTTAGGGGGGGAGATGTACTAAGCAGTGGAGAAGTGAGCCAGCGGAGAAGTTGCCCATGGCAACCAATCGCCATTGAAGCAACATTTATAATTTGCATACTATAAAATTATACAGAGCAGCTGAGTGGTTGCCATCAGCAACTTCTCCACTGGCTCACTTCTCCACTCTTTTCACAGCTTAAGTACATCTCCCCAGAGAGTTATTGTTAAACTTGAATAAATTGTGACCAACGCAAGATATTTAAGGGCCCCAACAGTGCACTAAAAGACTGTGAGTACCCGGGTCACTCTATAATTTAATGGTGCGATTCTGAAGGAGGTTCTTTTTGGAGTGCATGCAGAATTTTATTGTACAGGCCTATTGGAGGGGTATTAGTGGGGCTATATACTGTATGTTGGAACGATTGCTTAAATGTTGAATGCAAATATAATACTGTTGTATTAACGTTATTATACTTACCATCTTCGCTGTCCGTTTGGAAGTTGACCATCAGAGACTGGAAAAGAAAAACAAAGAACAGGTATATGATTACATGGATGTATTAAGAGAGCATTACATTTATACATATTTAGTAAGACTAACCCAAGCAAGCCTAAGTATAACATTAGCTTGGAAGGAAACACACACACACACACATAGCATAGATGATAGGCGACACTCACAGGACTTGTAATGTAATAAGAAACGTGATCGCCCCGTTCTCAACTTAACGTTTCGGTTTTATTAACCGTCTTCAGAAGCAACAATGAAGCACAAACATAATCTTACCTTTATACGGTTACAAAAGACACCACCTTGTGTATCGTCCACGGAGCCCCGGGGACCTATTTCCGGTGACATCATCAACTGCGGACCACCCAGTCCAGTCGATGGCTCACTGGCAGACGTGTTCCCATCACCATGGTAACTGGATATACAACAAGAAGAAACATGCTCCGCTAAAAGTAGCTTAAAAACATTACAGAAAATAATATAGGACTCTTACTTAGGATATAAAGAATGGGACACAAAGCAGCATGTATTACCTATACATAACAAAACGTACCTCAATATAACACAAAAGCAACATGTAGCAATATGATCAGAGGAAACAAGAGAAAGATAATGTTTCATCGAGGTCCTGTGGAGCCACCGTATTCAAACGGTGAATCCAACGAGCCTCCTTTTGCGAAAGTATTTTGGATCTATCACCCCCTCGTTTAGATAAGGGGACCTGCTCCAACATCGTGTAACGTAATGTAGACAAATTGTGTTTAAAAAGTTTAAAGTGCTTGGCAACAGGTTGATCAACTAGTTACCTTCTAGGGATTGTGTAATTGCACTCCTATGTTGAGTCATGCGTTTTTTTGAACTGGCAAGTTGTTTTCCCAATATAATATAAATCACAGGAGCAACGTATATAGTAGATGACAAAATGGCTGCTGCAGGTCAATACTTGTTTAATTTGAATTTTTTGACCCGAATGTGGATGCATTAAATAATCACCCGTCTCCAAATAGAGACAAGTGGTGCAAACTGTGCATTTATAGTTACCAGGTTTCCTGGCTAAAAAAGAGGTACCCGTAACAGGGCGACATTGGGAACACACTTCGGCAGGAGTGCCGAGTAACCATTAGCTACAGTATATATATATATAAAACAAAGAAGAAAAAGAGCGGCACTTGGAGACTTGAATAACTCAGTAAGTGTGTTAAACTTACTGGTGAAGTAAGAGGAATAGGTTACCCAAGAACACACCTAGTGGGGTATTACATTTGTATAGGGAGCAAGGGCACACTGACACACACACACACACACACACACACACACATTGGCCCTCATTCCGAGTTGTTCGCTCGCTAGCTACTTTTAGCAGCATTGCACACGCCAGGCCACCGCCCTCTGGGAGTGTATCTTCGCTTAGCAGAATTGCGAACGAAAGATTAGCAGAATTGCGAATAGAAAATTCTTAGCAGTTTCTGAGTAGCTCGAGACTTACTCCTACACTGCGATTAGCTCAGCCCATTTCGTTCCTGGTTTGACATCACAAACACGCCCTGCGTTCGCCCAGCCACTCCCCCATTTCTCCAGACACTCTCGTGTTTTATCCTGGCACGCCTGCGTTTTTCCGCACACTCCCAGGAAACGGTCAGTTTCCACCCAAAAACACCCACTTCCTGTCAATCACACTCCGATCACTTCAACGTGAAAATTCTTCGTTCTGACGTAAATCTACTAAGTTTTGTGTTAAAATACTTAGCGCATGTGCGCTGCGCACCATGCGCATGCGCATTTTTGCCTTAATCGCTCCGTTGCGAAAATCGGCAAAGAGCGAACAACTCGGAATGACCCCCAATGTTCAATTGTGTACGATATGGTGGTGCACTTAAGTAGATAGCTATTTCCTCTAAAGCAAGGTGAATTCATGGTCTCTAAAATGTACACTTTGCACTGACACTGAATCCTGATCATAATAACGTGGACACTGCAACATCCAGGCACTTGAACGATGCAAACCCAGGTTTGTTAGTAGTTGATTTCTCTGTCGTTAATGTGGCATTATGTGGTGATCACTGAATTCCTTTTGCTGCAATATAGGTAATTAGGCTCTTTTCCGATGGAACTAATGCAGCTCCCTGCCGCAGTTTATTATTGGTCCCTTGTTACGCAGGGTGAATGAACTGTAATATAGCCTTAACTACTCCATTCACCCCTGCCTCAGTCACCCACTATCTCCCTGTCACCCCTGCCTCAGTCACCCACTGTCTCCCTGTCACCCCTGCCTCAGTCACCCACTATCTCCTTGCCACCCCTATCTCACCAATCACCCCCTAACTCCCTGTCACCCCTGCCACACCAGTTACCTACTGAGGGTACAGTTGTATAGCCACACCGCTTTCTCATAAGACCACACCCCTTTTTGTGGCACACACCTTCGGCGTGCACTGTCCCTTTAGAAAGTTTATCCCAACAAGGTGCGCCAACCTTAATTTTTGCTTACTAAAAAAAATAAGCTTGGGCGAGCCCTGGGTGAGTAAATGAGTATTGCCCAAACAAATATAGAAACAACATATATTTACCATACTACAGTAGTTTATTAAAGAACACTTGTCAACAATTGATTTGGTGATCAATGAATAAGGGTCATCTCAACAATTACAGAGAATATTCCTATCATTAACACTCACAGTTAATGCATGTTACACCAACAAAAAGAAATATATTTTATTATACTGTCCTGGTGGTCACCGGCTCCTCTGTCTTAGAATACTAAAATAAGTTAAAGGTATTACCTAAATTCAAGTTATACTTTCACATTAACTGTAAACAGATGTGACAAAATGTTGTAATCTTAACACTATGTACTTTTACCGTAGTGTAACAATATAATTCAACCTTAACTATTCTATACTATTACTTGCGGAAGTTATACCCCGAGTTAAATAACAGTTCAGTTTAATCGAGCTCTCTTTTGGTGGTGCACTTTTGAGATTTCTCCTTCAACAAGAAGTGGATACTGTCTAGGTTTGTATTAACTGAATGTGTAAACTGCCTTCCAGAATAACTTTTTGGTTAGCAAAATCAGCAATTCTTTAGCTCCTAGTAGACGAATCCAATGACTCCCACTGTCTGCAGATGCTTAATACCGAAAATGCCAAAGTTAGCTAAATAAAAGCCTCTGCTGGCTTACAAACAGTAAAAGGTCTATAGTACAATAAGGAAATGCAATCTCTCTACAATAAGGAAATACTTTATCTTCCGCAGAATGCTTCATATTCCACTGCAGTCATAGTTAGGCAAATAAGCAGATAAGAGATTTAAGATGAGAGTCACTGACAGCTATGAATAATGGGGGCTAATGGGGGCTATTCAGAGTTGTTGGCAAACAAAAAAAGTTACCAATTGGGGAAAACCATGTGCACTGCAGGTGGGGTAGATGTAACATGTGCAGAGAGATTTAGATTTGGGTGGGGTGTGTCCAAACTGAAAACTAAATTGGAGTGTAAAATTAAAGCAGCCAGTATTTACTCTGCACAGAAAAAATGTAACCCACCCAAATCTAACTCTCTCTGCACATGTTATATCTGCCCCACCTGCAGTGCAGCATGCTTTTGCCCAATTGCTAACTTTTTTGGTTTTCTAACAAAGCCTTTTCTTTATCCGGGACTAAGGTAAGTCGCTCCGCCACACTGCGCAGCTTTCTCCTCCGTACCACTACCTCAGCCAACTCCCAGCAATCCCTGTTTCTCGCTCTACCCCCATGCTGTTTGGGGTGTGGCTCATTAGATCAACAGTATCTAGGTCGACAATGTTTAGGTCGACCACTATAGGTCGACAGTCACTATGTCTACAGGCTTTGAAGGTCAACAGGGTTTCTAGGTCAACATGTTCTAGGTCGACAGGTCAAAAGGTTGACATGAGTTTTCCATGTTTTTTTGGTGTCGTTTTGTCCGTACAGTGACCGGGAAGCCCAATTAGTGCACCGTGTCCCCTCGCATGGCTCATTTCGCTTGATTACCGTTCCAATCGTAGTCCACGTGGACCGTTAAGTATGAAAAGGTTCCAAAAAAATGTGAAAAACGCATGTTGACCTTTTGACCTGTCGACCTAGAACATGTCGACATAAAAACCCTGTCGATCTTCAAACCCTGTCGACCTAGTGACTGTTGACCTATAGTGGTCGACCTAAACACTGTCGATCTTCAGACCGGATCCCGCTGATTGCTCTTCACTCCTTTTAGGGGGGTAGTACCTGTCCAAACACAGTTCCTCCCTATAGCGGCTTGGTACAGTCTCTTGCCACGCGCCCCCTCAATACACATTCCCTGCATAACAGCTGAGTGGCCAGTTCTGTTTTCCTGCAAGAGAGGGTGAGAAAAAAAATCGAATTTTCCCCTACAAAGGGTATAGATATGTATACAATATATCACAGTTACCCCCTTTACCATATATCTGTAAATACATTTATACAGGTTCATAACCTAATGCATACTTGCCTACCTGACCCTCTCCATGTGGGAGAAAATGCTCTGTTCCTGGACTTTCCTGGTAATGTATGATTGCCATCACCTGGGGACTTATGTGTATCTGACTCTGGGGGCTTATGTGTATCTGGCACTTGGGACATATGTGTATCTGGCACTGGGGACATATGTGTATCTGGCACTGGGGACATATGTATATCTGGTGCTGGGGACATATGTGTATCTGGTGCTAGGGACATATGTGTATTTGGCGCTGGGGACATATGTATAACTGGCACTGTGGGGGCATATATATATCTGTCACATCTGGGGGTGCATATATATCTGGCACTTCAGTGCTGAGGGCATATGTGTATCTGGCACTGTGGGGGCATATGTGTATCTGGCACTGCAGATTGTCTGGCCCCACCCTGTGTATATCTGGAGATAACTGCAGATTGTGGTGAAATTGTCTGACCATGCCCCATTCTTGTGAGACCACACCCTTTTTAGTCCCTTCAAGAAGATAATCCCATCAAAAGGCGGCAAAAAATGTATTTGCTTACCAAAAAAATAGGCTCGGGCCGGCCCTGATTATACCTCACACAATGATGCCCCTTGCACCATATTATGTCTCACACAGTAATGCCCCTTACAAATTATGCCACACAGTAAGGTAACACCTACTTTTAAACTTCCTGCTCATTGTCAGGGGTTTCATGCCACAACTCCATTTGGCACCCATGGTCACCTGGATTGCTGCAGCATCTTCCTCCGGCGGTTCAGCAGTCTCGGCACTTCCGGGTACCGTTGTTTGCGCCTGCACCTTTCCCTTTTACTAGAGGACTGGTCCTCTAGCATCTGTCTCCTCTGAGGCAGCAGCCATTTTGGGAAGGACATTTTCAAAAGTATCCCATGCGGACAACCAGACTGCATGGATTTCTGCCGCATGGGTATTGGCCTCAGGTGCCCTGTGCAATCGGCTTGCAGAGCCCTAGAAACGGGGCTGGTTGCTGGAAATTGGCATACTGGTCCTCCTGGGTATGAGTCAGCGTTTTTAGAGAGTGATGAGACTGTCCCAGCAGTATTGCAAACCAAGGCTTGACGCGTTTCGCTGACTGAATGGATCAACATTTGTTCTTTTAGTGATTGCCACATGTCTTCAAGGGGTGTGGTATATTAATATCACTGACCTGGTTTGGGAGTGTTGTGGACTCGGGGCTTCTTCCGATGACCGGGAAGAGGAACCGCCACTGGGTCGTAGTAGAGATGGCCGGATGTAGGTCTTCCTCATGCAGAACTAAGACGGCAGGCGGGAGGCCCAGAGGAATTCTTGTAGGTCTCCTGTAAGACAAGACTTGTAGAAATAATGAAGGCTGGGGTACTGAGATATTGGAGACACTGTGGTATTGAAGGCACTGAGGTACTGGGAGTACAGGGAGTGCTGGGAGACCCTTGGAGGCACGGAGGTGTTTGGAGGCACGGAGGTGCTTGGAGGCACGGAGGTGTTTGGAGACACCGAGGTGTTTGGAGGGACGAGGTGCTTGGAGGCACGAGGTGCTTGGAGACACGGAGGTAACTGGAGGCACGGAGGTGCTTTGAGGCGCGGAGGTGCTTGGAGGCACGGGGTGCTTGGAGGCACGAGGTGCTTGGAGGCACGGAGGTGCTTGGAGGCACGGAGGTAACTGGAGGCACGGAGGTAACTGGAGGCACGGAGGTAACTGGAGGCACGGAGGTAACTGGAGGCACGGAGGTGCTTGAGGCGCGGAGGTGCTTGGAGGCACGAGGTGCTTGGAGGCACGAGGTGCTTGGAGGCACGGAGGTGCTTGGAGGCACGGAGGTGCTTGGAGGCACGAGGTGCTTGGAGACACGGAGGTAACTGGAGGCACGGAGGTGCTTGTAGGCACAGGATGCTTGGAAGCACAGGTTGCTTGTAGGCACAGGATGCTTGCAGGGACAGGATGCTTGGAAGCACAGGATGCTTGCAGGGACGAGGGAGCTCTGGATCATAGCTTCCACAGGAGAAACGAAGATACTCAGGCATCGGATCTCTGCCTGGTATCTGATTTTAAATTCCCCGCCCTAGCCTGATTGGCGGAGCAGGCAGGTGACGTCAGACCTGCTCCGCCTCCTTGCCCTTGCTTGTGATGGCGGCGCCCTTGCTTCCGGGAAGCCGCCGGAGAGCAGCGCCGACCCGCCGCTGAAGCCGGAGACTGACAGGGGAAGAGAGGCGCCGGGCAGACCAGGCCACCCGCAGGGACAAGCGCGGTCGCCGCTGCCCGAGGTTCGTGACAGTACCCCCTCCTCCAGGAGTGGCCCCTGGACACTTCCCGGGCTTAGTCGGATGTCTGGAGTGGAAGATCCGAATCAGACGAGGAGCCGTTACTTCAGTAGCCCCAATCCAACTTCTCTCCTCAGGTCCATAACCCTTCCAGTCCACCAAGTACTGTAATTTTTTATGAAGATAACGAGAGTCCAGAATAGCTTTGATTTCAAACTCCGCTCCAGCTTCTGCCACTACGGACGTTGGCCTTGGGAGTGCTGAGTGGAATCGATTCAGTATGAGGGGACGGAGTAGAGAAACATGGAAGGCGTTAGGTATGCGAAGATGGGCAGGCAAACCCAGTTTACAGACCACAGGATTTAAGACTTGTAGCACAGGGTAAGGACCGATGAACCTTGGAGCGAATTTCATGGTGGGCACCTTCAACCGGAGATTCCGTGTGGACAGCCATACCCTGTCCCCAACTTTATATTGAGGTGCGGCTTGCCGTTTCTTATCTGCAAAGAACTTGTACCGAACAGAAACCTGCTTAAGATTAGCATGAACCTTTCTCCAAATTTGTCCAAAGTGTCGTAGAGTGGACGCTACAGCAGGAACCTCTATTATCGGAAGGCTTGGAAATTCCGGAACACGGGGATGGAACCCGTAGTTGACGAAAAATGGTGATTCCCCAGTGGAAGAATGAAACAAATGGTTATGGGCAAACTCCGCCCAAGGCAACAACTCCACCCAGTTGTCCTGTGAAGGAGAGAGATACAACCGAAGAAAAGTCTCTAGATCTTGATTGACTCGTTCCGTTTGTCCATTTGTTTGGGGATGATAAGCCGACGAAAACTTAAGTTTAATGTGTAGAGTTGAACAAAGGGCTTTCCAAAACCTGGCGGTGAACTGTACTCCACGGTCAGAAACAATCTCTTGTGGCAACCCATGCAAACGAAAATGTTCTCGGATAAACAATAGAGCCAGTTTCGGTGCTGTCGGAAGACCAGTCAAGGGCACAAAGTGTGCCATCTTCGAAAAACGGTCAACGATAACCCAAACGGTGTTGCAACCCTTGGAACAGGGCAAGTCAGTGATGAAGTCCATGGAAATGTGAGTCCAGGGTCTCACAGGGATAGGCAGAGGACGAAGTAACCCTGCAGGAGGCAGACGAGGAGATTTATGTTGTGTACATTGGGGACATGAATTAACGCAATCTTGTACATCCTTCCTCATGGTGTTCCACCAGTAAGACCTTTGCAGAAACTTGTACATCTTCTGAGCGCCGGGATGACCGGAAAACTTGGAGTTATGGACCCACCGTAGTATTCCTGGGCGGAATCTAGCTGGTACGGACATTCTTCCAGGAGGAGGAGCTGGAGTAGTTAAAGCAGCAGAGACAGAAACTGGATTCAGAATTAAACCCCGCTCCGGAGGTTCATCCTCGTCTGTGGGAACCTGTGAACGGGAAAGCGCATCTGCTTTAATATTGAGAGTCCCGGCACGGTACTTGATAATGAACGAGAATCGGGAAAAGAAAAGTGCCCATCTCGCCTGGCGAGGATTCAAACATTGTGCGGATTTGATGTACAGTAAATTCTTGTGATCCGTGTAGATGGTAAACACATGTTTAGCCCCTTCTAGAAGATATCTCCATTCTTCCAAGGCAGATTTGATTGCCAAGAGTTCCTGGTCTCCAATAGAGTAATTTCGTTCGGCTGGAGAGAATTTACGAGAGTGGAAGCCACACGGATGTAATTTCTTATCAGAGGAATGCTGGGAGAGGACAGCCCCCACCCCGACTGAAGATGCATCAACTTCTAAGAAGAAGGGTTCCTCGAAATTTGGTTGTTGGAGAACTGGAGCCGTCGTGAAAGCTAACTTTAAGCGAGAAAAAGCTACAATGGCTTCCGGAGGCCACAAACTAGGATTAGAACCCTTTCTCGTCAGGGCAGTAATGGGTGCAACAATGGTGGAGAAACCTTTAATGAATTTCCTGTAGTAGTTCGCAAAGCCCAGGAACCTTTGTATTGCTTTCAGGGAAAGAGGCTGAGTCCAATCACGAATGGCCGACAACTTTTCCGGATCCATGCGAAGCTCCGTCCCCGAGATGACATAACCGAGGAACGGAATAGATGTTACTTCAAAGGTACATTTGGAAAGCTTGGCGTAGAGATGATTCTCTTGTAAACGGTGTAGCACCTCTTTGACTTGAGTCCTGTGTTCGACAAGATTCTTGGAAAAAATCAGTATGTCGTCCAGATATACCACAACGCTCTGATACAGCATATCACGAAAGATTTCGTTGACGAATCCCTGGAAAACCGCGGGAGCATTACTAAGACCAAACGGCATCACCAAGTATTCGTAATGCCCATCTCGGGTATTAAAGGCAGTCTTCCATTCATCCCCCTCTCGGATGCGTATAAGATTATAAGCTCCTCTCAAGTCGAGTTTTGAAAAAATGCGGGCACCACGAACCCTATCAAATAACTCTGTGATTAGTGGCAAGGGGTATTTATTCTTAATAGTAATGTCGTTTAGGCCGCGGTAGTCGATGCATGGTCTCAACCCCCCGTCCTTTTTCTTCACGAAAAAGAAGCCTGCACCAGCAGGGGAGGAAGAGGGGCGAATGAATCCCTTGAGCATATTGGACTTAATATACTCCGACATGGCTTGAGTCTCGGGAAGAGACAGAGGATATGTGCGACCACGAGGTGGCGTCTTCCCTGGGACAAGGTCAATAGGGCAGTCCCAAGGCCTGTGAGGTGGTAACAGGTCAGCAGCTTGTTCCGAAAATACGTCCTTGTACCCTTGATATGCCTCCGGAATGTGCTCTTCATCCGTTTTGGAGGTAACACGGAGCGGACAAACAGGAGTAAGACAATTAGTGTGACAAAAGGAACTCCAGGACAGAATTTGTGACGACTTCCAATCGATGTGGGGGTTATGACTTTTCAGCCAAGGCATTCCAAGAACCAGATCATGGGGCATTTCTGGGATTACCAAGAGTTCCAAATCTTCCTGATGTAGAGCCCCGACCCGCAGCTTAACTGGCCCCGTGCGCCACATTATGAGACCTTTGGAAATTCTAGTCCCGTTGATAGCCGTCAGTGAAATTGGCCGCTCGATAGGCCGTAACTTTAAACCCAAACTTTGGGCACAGAAGGAAGAAACGAAGTTCCCTGCAGCTCCGGAATCCAATAGGGCTTCACAAGACCTGGAGACTGAATTGGAGACTAGAGTTACTGGAAGCAAGCAGTCCGAAGTTGGAGAAGCTTTTGTCGTAACTCCCAGCTTGACTCCTCCGGAACAAGCTAGGTCTGCCCGTTTCCCGGACGGACTTTACAAGATTTAAGAAAATGATCTGCGGCTCCACAGTAAAGGCAGAGTTTACCCTCACGACGACGCTGTCGTTCTTCCGGAGACAGTCGGGAGCGGTTAATTTGCATGGGCTCATCTGAGCTAGGTGAGGCCACCGGCCTAGGAGTAGGATTCCGGAACCTGGAACGATCCGAACGGTTACGTTCTCTTCCACGCTCCTGCATCCGAAGATCCACCTTGACGCAAAGGGAAATCAAATCTTCTAATGGATCCGGCAGATCTCTAGTAACCAGCTCGTCTTTCAGCCGGTCGGAAAGACCGTTCCAGAAGGCAGCTCTCAGGGCATCATTATTCCAGCGTAGTTCGGAAGCAATGGTCTGGAAATGAACCACGTACTGGCCCACGGAACGGGCGCCCTGCCGAACACGGAGCAAATCGGAAGAAGCAGTGGTCATTCTGCCGGGCTCGTCGAAAATCCTTCGAAAGGACGAGATGAAGTTGGTGTAGTTGGAAACCATGGGATCAGATCGTTCCCATAATGGAGACACCCAATCCAAAGCAGAACCTTCCAACAGAGAAATAATATATGCTACCTTGGACCGGTCTGTAGGAAAGTTGTGTGCAAGTAGCTCGAAATGTACCTCGCACTGGTTCAAGAAACCACGACAATTTTTGGGATTCCCATTATAGCGGGACGGAGTAGGCAACTGAAGGCGTGGAGTGACACCGGCCGATGGTTGAACATTGCTGGCAACGGCAACTGGTGCGACTGCTGGAACAGGAGCCGGAATTACTGAGGCCAGAGACGCCTGAATCTGATCCAGACGCCCGGACAACTGCTGGAGGTACTGCATCACCTGACCTTGTGCTGCTTCCTGACTTTGCACTCGAGAAGCCAGGTTCTGGATGGCACTAGAGTCCGTGTTCCGATCCCCCGAGTCCATGTGGCCTGAGTATACTATCACTGACCTGGTTTGGGAGTGTTGTGGACTCGGGGCTTCTTCCGATGACCGGGAAGAGGAACCGCCACTGGGTCGTAGTAGAGATGGCCGGATGTAGGTCTTCCTCATGCAGAACTAAGACGGCAGGCGGGAGGCCCAGAGGAATTCTTGTAGGTCTCCTGTAAGACAAGACTTGTAGAAATAATGAAGGCTGGGGTACTGAGATATTGGAGACACTGTGGTATTGAAGGCACTGAGGTACTGGGAGTACAGGGAGTGCTGGGAGACCCTTGGAGGCACGGAGGTGTTTGGAGGCACGGAGGTGCTTGGAGGCACGGAGGTGTTTGGAGACACCGAGGTGTTTGGAGGGACGAGGTGCTTGGAGGCACGAGGTGCTTGGAGACACGGAGGTAACTGGAGGCACGGAGGTGCTTTGAGGCGCGGAGGTGCTTGGAGGCACGGGGTGCTTGGAGGCACGAGGTGCTTGGAGGCACGGAGGTGCTTGGAGGCACGGAGGTAACTGGAGGCACGGAGGTAACTGGAGGCACGGAGGTAACTGGAGGCACGGAGGTAACTGGAGGCACGGAGGTGCTTGAGGCGCGGAGGTGCTTGGAGGCACGAGGTGCTTGGAGGCACGAGGTGCTTGGAGGCACGGAGGTGCTTGGAGGCACGGAGGTGCTTGGAGGCACGAGGTGCTTGGAGACACGGAGGTAACTGGAGGCACGGAGGTGCTTGTAGGCACAGGATGCTTGGAAGCACAGGTTGCTTGTAGGCACAGGATGCTTGCAGGGACAGGATGCTTGGAAGCACAGGATGCTTGCAGGGACGAGGGAGCTCTGGATCATAGCTTCCACAGGAGAAACGAAGATACTCAGGCATCGGATCTCTGCCTGGTATCTGATTTTAAATTCCCCGCCCTAGCCTGATTGGCGGAGCAGGCAGGTGACGTCAGACCTGCTCCGCCTCCTTGCCCTTGCTTGTGATGGCGGCGCCCTTGCTTCCGGGAAGCCGCCGGAGAGCAGCGCCGACCCGCCGCTGAAGCCGGAGACTGACAGGGGAAGAGAGGCGCCGGGCAGACCAGGCCACCCGCAGGGACAAGCGCGGTCGCCGCTGCCCGAGGTTCGTGACAATTAAATTGACGGCTTTCATGTCAGCATGCATTAGTTCAACGTGAGAATGATGACATGTTCAAAATATGTATTGACATACAGTATATCGACAATGACAATGTCAGTATTCATCACGTATATTTGGATGACATGTCGACATGACAGAATGTCAAGCTAACGTCCCTGGTGGCTCATTTGTCACCTCTGGGTCCCAATGGTCATGTGACCATCAGTTTCGGCAGAGTAATCTGATGTGCCAGCGTTCTGGCAAGTGTACCTGCCCTATACCTAATCATAATCCCTAACACTCCCTCTAATGCCTAACCTTAACCTCCCTCCCCCTGCAACCTAACCCTAACCGTCAGCATTCTGGGTATGTCGGCATTTCACATGGCAATATTATGTTGACATGGTACATGTCAACCACTTGACTGGATTCCATCTTCAAGTCCCTTGACTGGTATAGTGGGCAGAACCCAAGAGGCTGATCTACTTCCCCTGATGTGCTTCAGGGCTTCCTGAAATTCAGAAGCATCTCAGACAGTCCAGGAGAGTATGCAAATGTAGGTGAATCGTATCAGCGTTCGCCTGACCACTAAGCTTTCATTTAGCTCTTCTCTAGCGATTGCCACACAGGCGTGTCTCATGGGGGACATTTTTTTTTTCCAGGATACACGTAGCTTTAGAAAATAAAGACCTGGGCACATGGATAGTGCGGAATTGCAAGATGAATCTACTCATGATAAACATCCAAACTTTGACCTCTGATGCACACAAAGCAGAGAGAAGATGTAAAAGTGGGATGGTCCTGCAATAAACTCATATAAGATAAGCAGTCTAGTCACTGTCCCGTCAGTTGTTGCACTGATCTGTCGGTGAGAGGATCGCTACGTGTTACTGGGAACTGTTCGCAGGGACACCACAGACCTTGGAGATGACAGCTGCAGTGACCGCCATACTCCTGGCTCTTGTGGCCCTTCTACAAGGCAAGTGTCTCCTAAGGATAGATAGAATAAGCCCCGTATAGGACTCCACCAGAAAACTGGCTACACAGCGGAACACGTTACTACCTGCATATAGCAAGAATACATATTTAGCATTTTTCTAACAAGATATATGAATATCATTGGGGCATTAATTAGCATAAAATAATGAATGCATAAAACCCTTAAATCACTCCGGGAGCTGAAGTTCAGAAGATTAGCAAAATTAAGATGAACACAGAAGTGTCTTCATAAACTAAGCGGTAGATTTACTGAAGTTTCTAAAAATGAAAAGTGGCGCAGTTGCCTATAGCAACCAATCATATTCTAGGTTTCATTGCTCTATTGAATCCTAGACAATGATAGACAGAATCTGATTGGTCGCTTTGGGCAGTACCATCGCTTTTAGTTTTTAGAAGCTTTATCACCCTAGCGTCTATACGCCATACAGCGTGAGGCTGAGACTGATAGCGTGCCAATTTTTCTTTTAGTCTTGCATCTTATTTGCATGGCAGATGCAGCGAAACACCACCCACAGTGCCCTAGAGATGCCTGGCTGTCATTGTAGCCACATAGGAATTAGGCCCTAATTCCGAGTTGATCGCTCACTAGCTGTTATTTGCAGCCGTGCAAACGCATAGTCGCCGCCCACTGGGAGTGCATTTTCGCTTTGCAAGTGTGCGAACACCTGTGCAGCCGATCTCTGCAAAAACATTTTGTGCAGTTTCTGAGTAGCTCTGGACTTACTCAGCCCTTGCAATCACTTCATTCTTTTTGGTGCCGGAATCGACGTCAGACACCCGCACTGCAAACGCCCGGACACGCCTGCGTTTTCCCTACTACTCCCAAAAAACGGTCAGTTGACACCCATAAACGCCTTCTTCCTGTCAATCTTCTTGCTATTGGCTGTGCGTATGGATTCTTCGTTAAATCCACCGTCCAGCAACGGTAATCATTGTACCCGTACCACGCACCTGCGCATTGCGGTGCATACGCATGTGCAGTAGAAACCTGATCGCAGCGCAGCGGAAATCGACAGCGTGTGATCAACTCGGAATGACCCCTTTAGTTTTACACACGTACTAATTCAGCATGGATCGTAGATGTGCGAAAAATCGCACATCTACGATCCAGTACTTTGACATGTGGGGGGGGGGGGGATGCCCAGCAAAGAGCAAGTCCGCACCACATGCCGGATCGAGCCCCACCCGCACACATGCGAAAGCATCGCACGGCGCAGTTTAGGGTTGCTCTCTGCCTCCGCAGCCTAGCTGTTAAGGCAGATGTAAATTTGGGTCGCAGCAGCTGCGTGTGATGTCAAGCAGCCGCCGCAGCCCACACCGCAAGCGGTCTGGACATGCCTGTGTTGTCCAAACCGCGTCCCACCCAACGCCGCCTCAATGCCCCTTAAAAGCCGCCGCGACGCCCCCTCCCATCCCGCAAATGCCTTTACCTCCCAGTAAGGAAGAGGCGTTTGCACAAGTGAGATGGTGTCGCATTTCACAGTCTGCAAACGCGCAGTGCGGTTTTTGCGCATGTACACACTTCAAAGGTCATCATCATGCGAACGCTGCAGCAGCCGTGTTCCATGCTGAATTAGGCCCAAAGTCACAGAAATAGCACAATGGAACCTGGCATGTGAAAAAGCTGCAGCAGCGGCATCCTGTAGCCCTTCTTACGCAGATACAGACTCAGTCATTCATGCATATGTAGAATGTCGCACCTCAGATTGATCGGTGCAACCCAGCAGAGAAGGTCTGTCAGTCCCAGTTGTTTTATTGATGCTGAGTAATAAGATGCACATCTTGAGTGGGAAAGATGCGCGATGCAGCCGAGTCACGCGGGACCTTGTGCGCCCAGAGGGACTGTTTGGCGCAACTTGTGCAACAGTGTATGTGGACATAGCTGTAGATTGGGTTATGCTTTATTGGACAGCAGCGGCTGTGTGTCTCTGTACGCTGTGAGCTGTATGTGACGGTATTTATAAGAGGTCTTTATATCTGTGAAATGGCCAGCATATAGGGGGTCATTCCGAGTTCATCGCTAGCTGAAAATGTTCGCTGCGCAGCGATGAGGCAAAAAAAATGGCACTTCTGCGCATGCGTATGCGGCGCAATGCGCAGGCGCGACGTACTTTCACAACGGCCGAAGTAGTTTCACACAAGGTCTAGCGAAGCTTTTCAGTCGCACTACTGGCCGCAGAGTGATTGACAGGAAGTGGGCGTTTCTGGGTGTCAACTGACCGTTTTCAGGGAGTGATCGAAAAAACGCAGGCGTGCCTGGAAAAATGCAGGCGTGGCTGGCCGAACGCAGGGCGTGTTTGTGACGTCAAATCCGGAACTAAACAGTCTGAAGTGATCGCAAGCGCTGAGTAGGTCTGGAGCTACTCTGAAACTACACAATTTTTTTTTGTAGTCGCTCTGCGATCCTTTCGTTCGCACTTCTGCTAAGCTAAGATACACTCCCAGAGGGCGGCGGCATAGCGTTTGCATGGCTGCTAAAAACAGCTAGCGAGCGATCAACTCGGAATGACCCCCATAGTTCAGCTATTTAATGTACAGCACTGTATAACACTGTATGTCAGTACTCTGTAATAAGGGTTAATAATGTTATAGCTGTTATTATACTGTAAATCACACATAAAAAGTAACACACACCCACGCAAAATGTAATTAGATTGTCCCATCCCCATATCTCATCACAATAGTAGTTACTATGGGGGGGATTCAGATCTGATCGTAGAAGTGCTAAATTTAGCACATCTACGATCAGTTTCTCAGACATGCGGGGGGACGCCCAGCACAGGGTGAGTCCGCCCCGCATGTCAGGCCCTGCCCTCCAACCCCACCCCCGCAAGGGTGCAAAAAGCCCTGCGAGTAGCTCCCTGCCTGCGCAGCCTAGCTGTACTGGCAGGCGGTAACGTGTGATGTCACGCAGCCGCTGCGGCCCACCCCTGCAAAGGTTCGGACAGGCCTACGTTGTCCTGACCACGCCCCACCAATGGCGTCCAATCAGGCAGAGACGATCGCAGCCCTGAGATGCTGTTAGCATCTCACTGGGCCTCCCGGGGTGCACAAGCCCACTAAGGACTTCAGACCGCGAGAGTCGGAATTACCCCCTACGTACATAAGGACACAGGATTCCTACGTAGGGAACTCACGGACTCTAAGGATTCAAAAATTAAAACTTAAATACAATTAAAGTTATGGTTTCATTTTCTAATCCCTAGAGGACTTTGATGTAACTTTTTGTTACATTGGAATTTTGACCGTTCCTACATAGGAATACTGAGGATGGGATGTACCATGTGCTACATATTGCATGTGATATATTTTGCCATTTATTGCTTTCGTGGCCATTGGTCTGCACATATGCAAGCAGCAGGGGGGGGGGACAGAGGCCCTCATTCCGAGTTGATCGCTAGCTGCCATTGCGATCTTTAAAAAAAATGGCAAATATTCGCATGCATATGGGCCTCAATGCGCATGCGCGGCGTACGGGTACAAAGAGCATCGTTGTTTTACACAGGTTCTAGAGACGATTCCATTCGCACAGCCGAAAGCAAGGAGATTGACAGGAAGTGGGAGTTTCTGGGTGTCAACTGACCGTTTTCTGGGAGTGTTTTGAAAAACGCAGGCGTGGCCAGGCGTTTGCAGGGCGGGTGTCTGACATCAATTCCGGGACCTTCGTCGCAGCAATCATCGCACAGAATAAGTAACTACAGGGCTGGTCTTGTTCTGCACAAAATGTGTTTGTAGCCGCTCGGCTGCACAGGTGTTCGCACTCCTGCAAAGCGAAAATACACTCACCCATGGGCGGCGACTGTGCATTTGCACGGCTGCTAAAAGTAGCTAGCGAGCGATCAACTCGGAATGAGGGCCCGAGAGGGATCCTTTGGAACCCTCTAGATCAGTGTTTCCCAACCTCGGTCCTCAAGGCACACTAACAGTCCTGGTTTTAGTGATATCTAGGCTTGAGCACAGGTGACTTAATTAGTACCTCAGTTATTTTGATTTAACCATCTGTGCTGAAGCCTGGATATCACTAAAACCTGCACTGTTGGTGTGCCTTGAGGACCACGGTTGGGAATGCCTACTCTAAGGGGAATTCACCATGAAAAAGCCTATAGGCTTCCATAGTCAAGCCAGCCATGTGCCAGAAAGAAAAATGGTGCCCCCCCCCCCCATATTTAAAATAGGGATAGGGCGCACTAGAAATAAAGTAGAGTGACGTTGTGGAGAAATGACATGGCTACAGAATTATACCAATTCACATTACACTGCACAGTAGTGTCCATTATCCACATGACACAGCACAGTAGAGCTCCTTATACACGTTACGCCACACATAAGTGCCTCTTATACACATTACACCTGACCACACAGTAGCGTCTATTATTTACATTATACCACACAGTAGTCCCCTTATACACATTCCGCCAGGCAGCAGAGCCCCTTATACACATTCCGCCAGGCAGCAGAGCCCCTTATACACATTCTGCCAGGCAGCAGAGCCCCTTATACACATTCCGCCAGACAGCAGAGCCCCTTATACACATTCCACCAGGCAGCAGAGCCCCTTATACACATTCCGCCAGACAGCAGAGCCCCTTACACACATTCCGCCAGGCAGCAGAGCCCCTTATACACATTCCGCCAGACAGCAGAGCCCCTTATACACATTCCGCCAGGCAGCAGAGCCCCTTATACACATTCCACCAGGCAGCAGAGCCTCTTATTCACATTGCGCAACAGTACAGCCTCTTATAAACATTAGGTCACTCAGCAAAGCCCTTTATACATGTTACGCCAGACAGCAGAGCCCATGATAGATAGATAGATAGATAGATAGATAGATAGATAGATAGATAGATAGATAGATAAAACATATACAAGGAGAAATCACTCAGATGAAGTTGTTTTTTTTATAAAACAGTAAAGTCACTGTGCATGCTTGGTAATATTAGGTATAGTACAGATAAAATAAAATATTTGTACAATGTTTTACATCAAAATTTTAATTCTGCCAATAATAATAATCCCACTAGCTGCTTACACACAAAAGAAATATAACTTGCAAACCATCCCCAATATGTTAAGGTACAAACAGCGCTTCCAGGTGACAGTTTAGGTGCAATCATTTGGTGTCACATTTCAGCAAGAGGAACACATCTTGTTACCTGCAGACATGTCATATTACAGCAACATACAGTATACTTTAATGCATGCACAGGGACTTATAACAAACACAAAATACTTCAATAAAACAGTACTTAGAAGGGGGAAGGGGTGTAGCTACCATAGGTGCAGGGAGTGCAGCTGCTGTGGGGCCCAGAGTTGAGAGGGGCCACCTTCCCTGTTAAAGTTACATGTATTATATACATTTTTCGCCATTTGGTGGTACGTAGGGGTCCTACAATATATACTGCAATATACCTAGGTATGCCCCTGGACCTGCTCATTGTAGTGTGGTATAAAATTAACTGGAGGGCATTTCAACATTACGTAATATGACCCGGGGCACTGTGATGAGGCACAATATGAACGGGGAGCACTATATAACATAATGTGAATTGGGGGTACTGTGTGGCATAATGTGTACTGGTAGCTCTGAAATGTGACATAGGGGGAACTTAATCACTACTACGATTCATAAAAGAAACTAGGGCACTACTATGGGGTGTAACATTAATTAAGGCTACTATGGTTCAGAAAATGAACTAGGGCACTATTATAGGGCAGAGAATATATATATTGCAGAGTCTCTCTAGAAGCATTGGGATTGGGGCC
Organism: Pseudophryne corroboree; assembly: GCF_028390025.1. NCBI lineage: Eukaryota > Metazoa > Chordata > Amphibia > Anura > Myobatrachidae > Pseudophryne > Pseudophryne corroboree. Next base: position 44,910,673 of record NC_086449.1, on the reverse strand, counting down.
CCTTCAAAATGTTGCTGTGGGCCCCACAAAGTTCTGGCACCGCCCTGAGCGGGGAGGGTTAGCAGGGACTGGGGAGAGAGTGGGGAACCTGCAGTCCTAACACCCCATTCTCTCTCTCCCCGTCTATCGACCAGGAGAGGTTGCATCCGTGGCTCTGACAGCTGGAGATACAAACATGAATAAAAGTCAGCAGCGGGCTCTGGCAGCCGGCGGAACTCTCTGCCTGCCTCTACTGCTCGGGCCTGCTTACCATCAGCACCTGCCAGGCTGGACAGCGGCGGTGACTTTGTGTGTTCAGAGGCGGCTCACTGCAACAGGTGACGGAGAGTGGGACAACATAGCAGCAGCAGCTGGTGGTCAGCTCTCACAGGGGTCACAGGGAGTGCATCATTCACGGGGGGGGAGCTTTAAAGTGGGGCATTGTTCTCTTCTCCATCATGCACCAGACTGAGGGGTGTGTGGATCATTAGATCGACAGTGTCTGGGTCGACAATGTTTAGGTCGACCACTATAGGTTGACAGTCACTAGGTCGACATGGTTTGAATGCCGACAGGGTTTCTAGGTTGACATGTTCTAGGTCGACAGGTCAAAAGGTCGACATTAGTTTTTCATGTTTTTTTGGTGTCGTTTTCTCCGTACAGTAACCGGGAAGCCCAATTAGTGCACCGTGTCCCCTCGCTGTGCTCGGCACAGGTTACTATTCCCAATCGTAGTCCGCGTGGATCCTTAAGTATGAAAAAGTAAAAAAAACAAAACATTTTTTTGAAAAACTCATGTTGACCTTTTGATCTTGAACATGTCGACCGAGAAAGCCTGTTCACCTTGAAAACATGTCGACCTAGTGACTGTCGACCTATAGTGGTCGACCTATACATTGTCAACTAAGACACTGTCGATATTCATACCGGATCCCACTGAGGGTGGATGCAGTCAGTTGTATCCACAGGGCAAATGTGCTATGTGCTGTGCACCGTCCTCACCCCCTACCATTGCCTATTAGGTACAAGCTTAGTACATCCCGTCCAGTAGCTTTATGTTAGCATTACAGTATATTATATTTTGATAGTTTACTGTAATTATAAGTCATTAGAAAAACTGAAATCATTCGCTCTACTGAAATGATTCTTCCTATTTCTTTATAGCATTCAAAGTATCAGACGCGACTGAAACTACAATCAAACTGCCGGGTAAGTACACAGTACTACTAATCTGCCATACAAATCTACAGAACTATAATGAGTACAGCACTGTATATACAGTATGTGCTTGTAAATGATAACAAATATATACAAGTAAAGTATATAGCTTGAAGCTAATTATTCACCTGTGTAAATGCTTATAGTTGAAAGACTTTTGTCACATGCTGTAAGTTCCTTATTTGTTTACAGCCTTTCCAAGGGCTCCTAATATATATATTGTATGCATTCTATGACCTTTGTAACCTCCCATCATCCTGCGTCAGAACAAGGAAACTTTGTAACTTTGGAAAAAATATTCCTATGTAATATAATTGGTAAGTCAATTTGACTCATTACATGCCGCTGGCCGTGCGCCCTCAGGGCAACTGCGCTGTGTGCCAGGCCCACTTGGCACACACGTAGTTACGGCCCTGTGCAATGGTACCGTAGCAAAGCACAGGCACCGGCGCACCATGTGAGAGCAGAGGTGAGTCCGCTGTCCGGCCACTGGGAACATCGGGAAGCAGGAGGCTATGCATTATAGGAATAGGCTCCCGCTGCACGACCCCTGACCTGCGGAGGAGGAGGAGGTGTAAAGAGCGGCAGCGACATTTCACCTGACCGCCCGTCACTCCCCTGCTCCTCCAGTATCGGCGCCTCTCTCATGTTTTGGAGGGAGCGAGCTGCCCCACTGCCCCCCCCCCCCCCCCCATTCTGACGCCCCTGAACAGTAGGGTTGAATTTCCGACCTGACCAGAGCCACAGTAGGAGGGAGACAGTTCCATCTCAGCCCTAGAACAGATGGATCCTCATACGTCTAGCCTCAATACGCCGTGCAACGTGACGTGCCGGGTGTTAGTGAGCCGCCAGGTACCATGCAGCTCCGCTAATGCTGGGCGTCTTCTTCTGACGAAAATGCATCTTAATCACAGAGCAATGCAACAAGGATGCAAGAGGAGAGTTATGTCATAATGAGGTTTCTACACAGAGGGCCAAGACCAAAACTGATCGAGGAGGCTGTGCTGATTAATTTATATATGACACTTGTATATCTGTGCATGACTGAATCTGTATGGGTGTGGTATTAAAGATCGACCACACTTGGGTGGACAGTGTCTAGGTCGGCCACTATTGATCGACAGTAACTAGGTCGACAGGGATTCTAGGTCGACAGGGTCTCTAGGTCGACATGGTTGACAGGTCATAAAGTCGACATGAGTTTTTTAAATCTTTTTTGGTGTCGTTTTCGCCGTACCGTGACCAGGAACCCCAATTAGTGCACCGCTTTGCTCGCCATGCTTCGGGCAAGGTGCCTCGCTCCGCTCCTGCTGAGCTCAGCACAGGTTACCATTCCCAATCGTAGTCCACGTGGATCGTAAAGTATGAAAAACCTCCAAAAAATATTTTAAAAAACAAAAAACTCATGTCGACCTCTTGACCTAGAACATGTCGACCTAGAGACCCTGTCGACCTCAAAACCCTGTCGACCTAGTAACTGTCGACCAATTGTGGTCGACCTAGACACTGTCAACCTAGAGACTGGATACCGTCTATACGGGGCAGATAATGTATTGTATCCACTTGTATTGGATAAAAGCTGCGGCTGCGACTTTGTACAGTAGCACTTCGTGTACAGATTCAGAGACTCAGTCGCACACAGATATACAAGTGTCATATATCAATTAATCAGCACAGTGTCTATAATACATTTTGGTCTTGCCCCTCTGTATAGAAACCTTGTCACTGTCCCAGTGCTTAAAGTGGTCCTGGAGAGGGGTTCACTACGGCTGGCCGGCGGTCGGACTCCCGGCGCCCAGCATACCGGCGCCGGGAGCCCGACCGCCGGCTGACCGACAGTGTGGCGAGCGCAAATGAGCCCCTTGCGGGCTCGCTGCGCTCGCCACGCTACGGGCACGGTGGCGCGCTACGCGCGCCACACTATTTTATTCTCCCTCTATGGGGGTCGTGGACCCCCACGAGGGAAAATAAGTGTCGGTATGCCGGCGGTCGGGCTCCCGGCGCCGGTATACTGAGCGCCGGGAGCCCGACCGCCGGCATACAGAATGCCACCCCTGGAGAGGTGGTGTAACTCACCCTCGCCCCAGGTCTAAAGGCATTGTGCGCGCAGTAGGCGCGCACCACAAAAAAGAGGCGTGGTCTCAAAACAGAAAGGGGTGTGGTCACCCAACATGACCACAGCAGTAGCACGCCTTATACAATGCCCTCAGTAGTAGTGCCCCCTATGCAATTCCCACTGTAGTGGTAGTGCCCACAGTTGTAGTGCCCCTTATGTAAAACCCATAGTATTGGTGCCCATTATACAGTGCCCCTAGTAGTAGTGTCCTTTATGTCCCCAGGAGTGATGCCCCTTATTAAGTGCCCTCTATGCAATGCCCTCATTAGTAGTGCCCCCAGTAGATATTCCCCCAGTGTTAATGCCCTATGTAGTATTGCCCCCCGTAGTTATGCCCCCTGTAGTCATGCCTCCAGTACAGATGCCCCCTGTAGTTATGCCCCCAATACAGCTGCCCCCTATAGTTATGCACCCAGTACAGATGCCCCCTGTAGTTATGCCCCCAATACAGCTGCCCCCTATAGTTATGCACCCAGTACAGATGCCTCCTGTAGTTATGGCCCCCTGTAGAGCTGCCCTCAGTACAGATGCCCCCTGTAGTTATGTCCCCAGAACAGATGCCCTTTGTAGTTGTGCCCCCAGTACAGATGCCACCCATACAGATGCCCCAGTACAGATGCTCGGTGTAGTGATGCCCCCAATACAGATGCCTCCTGTACAGATGCCCCCAATACAGATGCCCGCTGTAGTTATGCCCCCAGTACAGATGCCCCCTGTAGGTATGCCCCAGTACAGATGCCCCCTGTAGTTATGTCCCCAGTACAGATGCCCCCAGTAGTTATGCCCCAGTAGAGCTGCCCCCAGTATAGATGCCCCCAGTACAGATGCCCCTTGTAGTTATGCCCCCAGTACAGATGCCCCCAATAGTTATGCCCAAGTATAGATGCCCCCAGTAGAAGCTGCCCCCAGTAGTTATGTCCTAGTATAGATGCCCCCAGTAGAAGTTGACCCCAGTAGAAGATGCCCCCAGTAGAAGATGCCCCCTTGTAGCGCCGCTTCACACAACCCCAAAAAAACCCACACACAATACTCACCAGCCCCGCTCCTGCTTCCAGACTGCTGACTTCCGCCTGGCGCCCGCTCCTCTGATCTATGGGAGAGACGTCATGATGTCTCTTCCATAGCGCCGCACACAACAGAAGCCGGAGCTCAAGAGTGAGCTCCGGCTGCCGTTGAGGGGAAGGTGCCGGCGCCCACTGGTAACAGAACCTCAGCGGACGCCCGACATACCCATACGGCATGCGGCTCACTTTCTCGGTTAGGTGAGCTGGAGAAGGCGGAACTGCGTTCCGTCTCCAATTGGAACTGACGGAACGCAGTTCCGCTCCATTTCAGCTCACTTTAAATTCTGCACTGTCCACATCAGTTGTATCTTGTGGCTTTTGACAAGCCACCTCCTCTACCTCACTCTCTCCCTGCCCTTCCTCTGGCCTAGAAATTCTCCTTTCCCCCTCCCTAGACACGCACAAAACACAAGTCAGTGAGCTTGGTGGGAGATTTTACCTGGAGGGGCTGCAGTCTTGCAGCCCATAGGTAAAAATCACCACTGTATATGTGTAATAGCAGTTTTACAGTTTCCACTGACGGTATTATTAGTATTTAGCTATTTCAGTTATGCTGGGTTTTTACCGTTCCTCTGTCCTGTATTACCCTATAGCACAGGTTCTCAAACTCGGTCCTCAGGACCCCACACAGTGCATGTTTTGCAGGTCTCCTCACAGAATCGCAAGTGAAATAATTAGCTCCACCTGTGGACCTTTTAAAATGTGTCTATGAGTAATGAATCGGGGCCGGATCTAGGGGGGGGGGAGGGGGCGACCGCCCCCCCTAACACAGTCATAGCCACGCCCACTTTTGAGCAAAAGAGTGCTCTCCGGGGGGAGCCTGAAGCAGAACGATGTGCTGCAGCTTATACCACAGCAGCACAGAGGAGCCAGGAGAGCAAGGGTTTCAGAGCATTTACCCCTCACTTGCTGGTGTGAGGGTACTAGGGCTAATAAATACAATTATCCCATAGCACAGTCACATGTACACAGAACAATCACAAAGCTCTATCTCAGTCTCACTCAAAAAGTTCAGTCAGAATTGAGAGAGGAGGAGTTAGGATTGCAGATGGGAGGAGTTGGGACTGTAAAGGGAGGAGTCAAGATTAAACAGTAAACCTCCCCCCTCCCCACCCCCCCTAAAGAAAAGTCTAGATCCGTCCCTGTAATGAATACACCTGTGCACTTGCTGGGTTACCTGCAAAACATGCACTGTATGGGGTCCTGAGGACCGAGTTTCAGAACCACTGCCCTATAGAATTTGTTCTCCTAAATTCCGAGTTTATGTATTATGAAGTCTGTTTACTAGGTTTCTTTTAAATGTTACAAAGTCTCAGCAGTAACTGGTAGAAATGTAAATCTTGCAATCTTTAAAATGTAACTTTTAAACTGAAGTTTGTATCTATTCCTGTAGCATACTTGCCTACCTGACCCTCTCCATAGGGAGAAAATGCTCCGTTCCTGGACTTTCCTGGTAATGTATGATTGCCATCACCTGTGGTGAAACACCTTTCTTATCAATTACCTAGCTCACCACAGGTGATGGCAATCATACATTACCAGGAAAGTCCAGGAACGGAGCATTTTCTGCGTGGGGGGGGGGGGGGGGAGGGGGATGGTCTGTGTGAGAAGGGGAGAGCTCTATGAGGGGGAGAATCTAATGGTGTAAGAGGGAGAGAGGTGTGTTGGGGGGATCTGAGTGGAAAGATGCAGAGCTGTGGGAGGGGGGAAAGTTGTGCGTGGGGATCTGAGTGTGGGGGGGGGCGAGCTGTGGGGGGCTCTGTTTGAGGAGGGTAGGGCTGTGTGTGGTGATCTGAGTGGGGGGGGGAGCTGTGGGGGGGGGGGTTCTGTGTGAGGAGGGTAGGGCTATGTGTGGGGATCTGAGTGGGGGTTCTGTGTGAGAAGGGTAGGGCTGTGGGAGGGCTGTTTGAGGAGGGTAGGGATAAGTGTGGGGATCTGAGTGGGGGGGGGGAGCTGTGGGGGGTTCTGTGTGAGGAGGGTATGGCTGTGGGGGGGGCTGTGTGAGGAGGGTAGAGCTATGTGTGGGGATCTGAGTGGTGGAGGTAGAGCTATGGGGGGCTCTGTTTAAGGAGGGTAGGGCTGTGTGTGGGGATCTGAGTGAGGGGGAGAGCTGTGGGGGGTGGTAGAGCTGTGTATTTGTGTATTTACCTTTAGGCTGTGGCTGGGGGCGGTTCCTCCATGGTGGCCGGTTCCTTTTAAAAGTGGTTGCAGGAGACAGAGATGGCAATTCGGCGGCACTTGTTCAGCATGGTGGGTGGGCTGAGGCAGGCACCGGCTGCGCCTCTCTCCCTGGGGCCCTCCTCTATTTTCCTACATGCAGCGCAGGCAGACACTAAGCCTGAGCTGCAGTGAGATGCCGCAGCCCGGTCCCATGACACAGGGAGAGCGTTGGCAGTGGGGACCTCCTCACCTGTGAGTGCAGGGGTACGGGAGCCGGGAGGTAGCGCGGCACATCGGAGACTTAAGCTCCTGCGCATGCGTGGTCTCCCAACACTGCCAATCACGGCAGCCGGCCTGACACGGGTGAGTGAAGGCCACTGAGGGAACGTCGGGACCGGCTAACCGGAAACTAATCCAGCGTCCCAATCTGCCCCTGGGCACGGTCATTGCCTGGAACATCTTACCGAAATAATTTAACCTTTTTTGTGTCTCTCAGACATCCAGTGTGGTAACGGAGGCATCTATGATGGAATAAAATGCATCTGCCAGGACATGTTCTATGGGCCGCACTGTGAGAACGTTATAGACAGTATCATACCTAGTGAGTAAATGTCTCCTCTCATCTACTGTATACTGTATATATTTCATGTCATCATTACTGCTGGGTCAGACATAATGGGCCATATAACTCCACCCTTCCCCCCTCTGACCCTAGCGTGGCTGCTGGGATGGAGATCTCACACTATAGGGGAGATGTTTCAAGTCTTGGAGAGAGATAAAATGAAGCAGTTATTACCCAAAACAGCCAATAAGCATCTAAATCTGTTAAATGACAGTTCAAAATTGATTTGGTTTCTATGGGGAACATTTCAACGGGAACATTGCAACGGAATATGCTGCGCTATATAAGAAACTGTTAATAAATAAATAAATAAATAAAATTTCCACCTTATCATTCCCCAAGGCTTGATACATTGCCCCCTATCTCTGATTACTAATTGAGTCTATATTAAGTGTCTAACGAGCACACAGATCATAGTCCGGCCAGTACACGGGTGGCACCCCCACTTAACTGGCATTTGTTTCCCATAAAACCTCTCAGAATGTTTTTGTAAAAATGATTTAATAAAGTTTAAAAAATATTTGTAATAATACATTTAAATATTATATTTTAAAAAAAGGTATCTTTTGCACCTACATATTCCGCCATGTCCGTAGACCCTATTGTAAATGAACTTCCCATCCCCCATCGTCAATAGACACCCCCCCCCCATGGTCTTAAATCATAATAATGGTACCCCTCACACCCCTTTGTTAGTAAAAAATCCATGTTTTATAAACCCCCCCCCCAACCCCTGTAAGAATCCCCTTTATTTTTGTACACACCCCTCCGACCTTGTGATGTGGAATTCTACTGGAGAAGAGGACGTGAAGGCAACGGCGGATGTAGGTAAGTATGTGTGAGTGTGAGTATGCATGTGACTTTCCTTAATTAAAGTTGTACTTAGTTTGGTGTGTGCATAGGGGGTCATTCCGAGTTGTTCGCTCTGTAAATTTTTTCGTATCGCAGCGATTTTCCGCTTAGTGCGCATGCGCAATGGCCGCACTGCGACTGCGCCAAGTAAATTTGCTATGCAGTTAGGTATTTTACTCACGGTTTTTTCTTCGGTCTGGTGATCGTTATGTGATTGACAGGAAGTGGGTGTTTCTGGGCGGAAACAGGCCGTTTTATGGGTGTGTGTGAAAAAACGCTACCGTTTCTGGGAAAAACGCGGGAGTGGCTGAAGAAACGGTGGAGTGTCTGGGCGAACGCTGGGTGTGTTTGTGACGTCAAACCAGGAACGACAAGCACTGAAAGGATCGCAGATGCCGAGTAAGTGTGGAGCTACTCTGAAACTGCTAAGAGGTGTGTGATCGCTATTTTGAGAATCTTTCGTTCGCAATTTTAAGAAGCTAAGATTGACTCCCAGTAGGCGGCGGCTTAGCGTGAGTAAATCTGCTAAAAGCAGCTTGCGAGCGAACAACTCGGAATGAGGGCCACTGTTTTTATTGCAATATTTATGTACAGAGAGACTATAGGTACCAGTGGACCCTTAATGCTCCACATGCTGGTGCTTGCGGTTCTCCGAGTACCAGCATGTGGGGGAGGCTGCTGGGAACCTATAATTCAACCTGTAATAGACAATATTAAATCTATTTTTTTACACGTAAAAGCTATGAACTCTGCACCCACAGCCCTGGAGGGGGGGGGGGGGGGGGGTTATTGCATGGATCCCCACTCCCACAGGAATCCCCAGCCGGGGCTGACTAGTTGGGGGGTAATGCTACGACTGTAGTGACCAATATAACATGTGTTCTCCAGCTGCGGCATTAGCTCCTTAGCTAGTGGAGCCCAGTGCTACTTTCAAAAATACAGGGGACCCCTATTTCTTTTCCCCCCATATTTTCGGAACTAGGACTGCTCCAAGGGCCTGGTGCTGGTTCTTTAAATTCAGGGGGACCTCAGTCATTTTCCCCCTGTATTTTTATGGCCAGGACTGGTTCAGCCTGGCGCTGGTTATGCTTAGTGGGGGGAGGGGACAATACGCATTTTTTGGTTTTCTATTTTTCAACCCTTACACTTTTAAACAGAGACGCACTACACATCTGTGCAGGCAAACATGGCAGCCAAACACGACCACATACTGTATACCATCGGAACACACGATTAACTAAAACACGAGAGCATAGTAAATTCCTGTGTTTTAGTTTAAAAAAAGCACCGTGTTTGATCTCAGTTTGGGAAAGGCCCTTTTCTATTCTGACATGACTGTGCCCCATTCAGTGCCGTAACTAGACATTTTAAGCGCTGTGTGCAAGATAGGGCATCGGCGCCCCCCCTATGCAAAAAAAGGGGCAGTGCGCAACGTAGGCGCGTGCAAAAAATATAGGGGTGTGGGTTTATGGGGAAGGGGTGTGGCCACAATATAAAACCAATTCATATTACATATTATAGTAGTCTCCATTATTCAAATTACGCCACACAGTAGCGCCACTACACCAGGTACAGCCCTTCTTACACATTATGGCAGACAGCGTCCCCCTTTTTACACATTACGGCAGACAGCGTCCCCTTTTACACATTACGGCAGACAGCGTCTCCCTTTTTACACATTACGGCAGACAGTGTCCCCTTTTTTAAACATTACGGCAGACAGCGTCCCCTTTTTACACATTACGTCAGTCAGCGTCCCCCTTTTTACATATTACGGCAGCCAGTCCCCCTTTTTACACATTACGGCAGTCAGCGTCCCCTTTTACACATTACGGCAGACAGCGTCACCATTTTTACACATTACGGCACACAGTGTCCCCTTTTTACACATTACGGCAGCCAGTCCCCCTTTTTACACATTACGGCAGACAGTGTCGCCCTTTTTAAACATTATGGCAGACAACGTCCCCTTATTACACATTGCGGCAGTCAGCGTCCCCTTTTTACACATTACGGCAGTCAGCGTCCCCTTTTTACACATTACGGCAGTCAGCGTCCCTTTTTTACACATTAGGTGGACAGATAGATAGATAGATAGATAGATAGATAGATAGATAGACAGAATAGATGATACTTACCATCTCTCCGCTGGCTCAGGCAGTCAGGCTCCTCGGTGCTGGCAGCTCCGGGGGCAGGGGAGAAGGAAGAGGAGGGAACTGCAGCAGCGCATTGTAATTGCTGGCGCCGCCGCATGCAGCTGTCACAGCAGCGCCGGGCAACCAATGCGGAAGGAGAGGGACTGCTGCATGCGGCGGCGCCACCAATTACATAGCGCTGCAGCGGCTCAATCCTCCCCCTCCCTCCTCCTCCTTCTCCGCTGCTCCCTCTCCTACTCCGGCACAGGCGGCTTGTAATGACTCAAATTGACTCATTACAAGCCGCTGACTTTAGGGAATGGGGACTGTTGCGCCCTCAGTGTGACTGCGCTGTGTGCCAGGCACACCGGGCACACACGTAGTTACGGCACTGGCCCATTGCACAAAGCAAGGACTATAAAGTCATGGGCCTAATTCAGATCTAATCATAGATGTGCTAAATTTGCACATCTACGATCAGTTTCTCTGACATGCGGGGGGGGGGGGGGGGTGAGTCTGCCCCACATGTCAGGCCCTACACGATGCATATGCACCCGCTGAGTAGCTCCCTGCCAGCGCAGCTCCTGTGCGATGGCAGGCCGCTACAAGACGCATCCTGGGTCGCAGTTGCTGTGTGTGATGTCACGCAGCCACCGTGGCCCGCCCCCGCAGTGGTCCGGACACGCCTGCTTTGTCCGGACCGTGCCGCGCCAACGGCACCCAGCCCCCTCCCACCTTTGACTGCCTCAATCAGGTAGAGGCGATCGCAGCCCAAAAATGTTGTTTAGCATCTCACTGGGCTCCTGGAGTGCACACTCCAGCAAGGGCTTCAGACTGCGATCACTGCCGCTGCAGCAATCCAGTCGGAAATAGGCCCATGGTTTGATGAGACTGATGTGGAAGAACTTGACTGGCCTGTGCAGAGCTCTGACCTGAACCCCATGGAGCACCTTTGGGATGAACTGGAACGGAGATTGCCAGCCATGCCTTCTCATCCGACATCAGTGCCCGACCTCACAAATGCTCTGCAGAATGAATTTTTGCAGCTCACTTGCCATCCAGAAATGCCCATTTAGTGACCACAGAGAAATGGGTGAGCTGCGTACCACCCTGAATCATGTGATTGGTCTCAAAGATGCATTTGCAGCCCACAACACATTGCGCAGTATGTGAAAAATTCCCTAGCTGCAGCCACATTTGATGTTTCATGAGACTAATGGTGCCCATACACTTGTGAGATATCGGTGCTATCCTTCGATTTCGACCACATCTGCGAGAGAAATGGAAGGATTGTATGCACATTTTATGTACCTTGAGACGCGATGCGCGGGCACGCCGGTCGAATATCACGTCTCAAAATATTATGTGCTGCACTTGATATTTCTCGCATCGCAGTGCGATCGCATGTGGTTTTAAACCCACATGAGATATATCGCACTGCGATGTGCGATGGGCACCCGCCGGGAGCGGCCGGAGGCTGCTCCCACTCGGCGGTGACGTTCCCATCATGTGATTACCATGCGATCTATCGCATGATCGCATGGTAATCACTTTGGCAGTTCAGGTGCGATTTCATCGCACCTGAACTGCCGGTACGATGTCGCGGGGCATTGCACAAGTGTATGGGCAACATAAGAATCAGGAAAGTTGTGTGTACAGACAGGTGTAGCTGTGTGTACAGACAGGTGTAGCTGTGTGTGCAGACAGGTGTAGCTGTGTGTACAGACAGGTGTAGTTGTGTGTACAGACAGGTGTAGCTGTGTACAGACAGGTGTAGCTGTGTGTGCAGACAGGTGTAGCTGTGTGTACAGACAGGTGTAGCTTTGTGTGCAGACAGGTGTAGCTGTGTGTGCAGACAGGTGTAGCTGTGTGTCCAGACAGGTGTAGCTGTGTGTACAGACAGGTGTAGCTGTGTGCAGACAGGTGTAGCTGTGTGTGCAGACAGGTGTAGCTGTGTGTCCAGACAGGTGTAGCTGTGTGTGTAGACAGGTGTAGCAGTGTGTGCAGACAGGTGTAGCTGTGTGTACAGACAGGTGTAACTGTGTGTACAGACAGGTGTAACTGTGTGTGCAGACAGGTGTAGCTGGGTGTGCAGACAGGTGTAGCTGTGTGTACAGACAGGTGTAGCTGTGTGTACAGACAGGTGTAGCTGTGTGTGCAGACAGGTGTAGATGTGTGTGCAGACAGGTGTAGATGTGTGTGCAGACAGGTGTAGCTGTGTGTACAGACAGACAGATATAGCTGTGTGTACAGACAGACAGATATAGATGTGTGTACAGACAGGTGTAGATGTGTGTACAGACAGGTGTAGCTGTGTGTACAGACAGGTGTAGCTGTGTGCACAGACAGGTGTAGCTGTGTGCACAGACAGGTGTAGCTGTGTGCACAGACAGGTGTAGCTGTGTGTACAGACAGGTGTAGCTGTGTGTGCAGACAGGTGTAGCTGTGTGTGCAGACAGGTGTAGATGTGTGTGCAGACAGGTGTAGCTGTGTGTGCAGACAGGTGTAGCTGTGTGTACAGACAGGTGTAGCTGTGTGTACAGACAGGTGTAGCTGTGTGTGCAGACAGGTGTAGCTGTGGTACAGACAGGTGTAGTTGTGTTTACAGACAGGTGTAGTTGTGTTTACAGACAGGTGTAGCTGTGTGTGCAGACAGGTGTAGCTGTGTGTACAGACAGGTGTAGCTGTGTGTGCAGACAGGTGTAGCTGTGTGTCCAGACAGGTGTAGCTGTGTGTCCAGACAGGTGTAGCAGTGTGTGCAGACAGGTGTAGCAGTGTGTGCAGACAGGTGTAGCAGTGTGTGCAGACAGGTGTAGCTGTGTGTGCAGACAGGTGTAGCTGTGTGTGCAGACAGGTGTAGCTGTGTGTGCAGACAGGTGTAGCTGTGTGTACAGACAGGTGTAGCTGTGTGTACAGACAGGTGTAGCTGTGTGTACAGACAGGTGTAGCTGTGTGTACAGACAGGTGTAGCTGTGTGTGCAGACAGGTGTAGATGTGTGTGCAGACAGGTGTAGCTGTGTGTACAGACAGACAGATATAGCTGTGTGTACAGACAGACAGATATAGATGTGTGTACAGACAGGTGTAGATGTGTGTGCAGACAGGTGTAGCTGTGTGTACAGACAGGTGTAGCTGTGTGTACAGACAGGTGTAGCTGTGTGTACAGACAGGTGTAGCTGTGTGTACAGACAGGTGTAACTGTGTGTGCAGACAGGTGTAGCTGTGTGTGCAGACAGGTGTAGCTGTGTGCGCAGACAGGTGTAGCTGTGTGCACAGACAGGTGTAGCTGTGTGTACAGACAGGTGTAGCTGTGTGTACAGACAGGTGTAGCAGTGTGTACAGACAAGTGTAGCTGTGTGTACAGACAAGTGTAGCTGTGTGTCCAGACAGGTGTAGCTGTGTGTCCAGACAGGAGTAGCTGTGTGTGTAGACAGGTGTAGCTGTGTGTGTAGACAGGTGTAGCTGTGTGTCCAGACAGGTGTAGCTGTGTGTGCAGACAGGTGTAGCTGTGTGTGCAGTAGCTGTGTGTGCAGACAGGTGTAGCAGTGTGTGCAGACAGGTGTAGCTGTGTGTGCAGACAGGTGTAACTGTGTGTGCAGTAGCTGTGTGTGCAGACAGGTGTAGCAGTGTGTGCAGACAGGTGTAGCTGTGTGTGCAGACAGGTGTAACTGTGTGTGCAGACAGGTGTAGCTGTGTGTGCAGACAGGTGTAGCTGTGTGTACAGACAGGTGTAGCTGTGTGTACAGACAGGTGTAGCTGTGTGTACAGACAGGTGTAGCTGTGTGTGCAGACAGGTGTAGCTGTGTGTGCAGACAGGTGTAGCTGTGTGTGCAGACAGGTGTAGCTGTGTGTGCAGACAGGTGTAGCTGTGTGTACAGACAGGTGTAGCTGTGTGTACAGACAGGTGTAGTTGTGTGTACAGACAGGTGTAGTTGTGTACAGACAGGTGTAGCTGTGTGTGCAGACAGGTGTAGCTGTGTGTACAGACAGGTGTAGCTGTGTGTGCAGACAGGTGTAGCTGTGTGTGCAGACAGGTGTAGCTGTGTGTGCAGACAGGTGTAGCTGTGTGTACAGACAGGTGTAGCTGTGTGTGCAGACAGGTGTAGCTGTGTGTGCAGACAGGTGTAGTTGTGTGTACAGACAGGTGTAGTTGTGTACAGACAGGTGTAGTTGTGTACAGACAGGTGTAGCTGTGTGTGCAGACAGGTGTAGCTGTGTGTACAGACAGGTGTAGCTGTGTGTGCAGACAGGTGTAGCTGTGTGTACAGACAGGTGTAGATGTGTGTGCAGACAGGTGTAGCTGTGTGTACAGACAGACAGATATAGCTGTGTGTACAGACAGACAGATATAGATGTGTGTACAGACAGGTGTAGATGTGTGTACAGACAGGTGTAGATGTGTGTGCAGACAGGTGTAGCTGTGTGTACAGACAGGTGTAACTGTGTGTACAGACAGGTGTAGCTGTGTGCACAGACAGGTGTAGATGTGTGCACAGGCAGGTGTAGCTGTGTGTACAGACAGGTGTAGCTGTGTGTACAGACAGGTGTAGCTGTGTGTACAGACAGGTGTAGCTGTGTGTACAGACAAGTGTAGCTGTGTGTCCAGACAGGTGTAGCTGTGTGTCCAGACAGGTGTAGCTGTGTGTCCAGACAGGTGTAGCTGTGTGTCCAGACAGGTGTAGCTGTGTGTCCAGACAGGTGTAGCTGTGTGTGTAGACAGGTGTAGCAGTGTGTGCAGACAGGTGTAGCTGTGTGTACAGACAGATGTAACTGTGTGTACAGACAGGTGTAGCTGTGTGTACAGACAGGTGTAGCTGTGTGTACAGACAGGTGTAGCTGTGTGTGCAGACAGGTGTAGCTGTGTGTGCAGACAGGTGTAGCTGTGTGTCCAGACAGGTGTAGCTGTGTGTGTAGACAGGTGTAGCAGTGTGTGCAGACAGGTGTAGCTGTGTGTACAGACAGATGTAACTGTGTGTACAGACAGGTGTAGCTGTGTGTACAGACAGGTGTAGCTGTGTGTACAGACAGGTGTAGCTGTGTGTGCAGACAGGTGTAGCTGTGTGTGCAGACAGGTGTAGATGTGTGTCCAGACAGGTGTAGCTGTGTGTGCAGACAGGTGTAGATGTGTGTGCAGACAGGTGTAGCTGTGTGTACAGACAGACAGATATAGCTGTGTGTACAGACAGACAGATATAGATGTGTGTACAGACAGGTGTAGATGTGTGTACAGACAGGTGTAGATGTGTGTACAGACAGGTGTAGATGTGTGTACAGACAGGTGTAGCTGTGTGTACAGACAGGTGTAGCTGTGTGTACAGACAGGTGTAACTGTGTGTACAGACAGGTGTAGCTGTGTGTGCAGACAGGTGTAGCTGTGTGCGCAGACAGGTGTAGCTGTGTGCGCAGACAGGTGTAGCTGTGTGCGCAGACAGGTGTAGCTGTGTGCGCAGACAGGTGTAGCTGTGTGCGCAGACAGGTGTAGCTGTGTGTACAGACAGGTGTAGCTGTGTGTGCAGACAGGTGTAGCTGTGTGTGCAGACAGGTGTAGTTGTGTGTACAGACAGGTGTAGTTGTGTGTACAGACAGGTGTAGTTGTGTACAGACAGGTGTAGTTGTGTACAGACAGGTGTAGTTGTGTACAGACAGGTGTAGCTGTGTGTGCAGACAGGTGTAGCTGTGTGTACAGACAGGTGTAGCTGTGTGTGCAGACAGGTGTAGCTGTGTGTACAGACAGGTGTAGATGTGTGTGCAGACAGGTGTAGCTGTGTGTACAGACAGACAGATATAGCTGTGTGTACAGACAGACAGATATAGATGTGTGTACAGACAGGTGTAGATGTGTGTACAGACAGGTGTAGATGTGTGTGCAGACAGGTGTAGCTGTGTGTACAGACAGGTGTAACTGTGTGTACAGACAGGTGTAGCTGTGTGCACAGACAGGTGTAGCTGTGTGTACAGGCAGGTGTAGCTGTGTGTACAGACAGGTGTAGCTGTGTGTACAGACAGGTGTAGCTGTGTGTACAGACAGGTGTAGCTGTGTGTACAGACAGGTGTAGCTGTGTGTACAGACAGGTGTAGCTGTGTGTACAGACAAGTGTAGCTGTGTGTACAGACAAGTGTAGCTGTGTGTCCAGACAGGTGTAGCTGTGTGTCCAGACAGGTGTAGCTGTGTGTCCAGACAGGTGTAGCTGTGTGTCCAGACAGGTGTAGCTGTGTGTCCAGACAGGTGTAGCTGTGTGTGTAGACAGGTGTAGCAGTGTGTGCAGACAGGTGTAGCTGTGTGTACAGACAGATGTAACTGTGTGTACAGACAGGTGTAGCTGTGTGTACAGACAGGTGTAGCTGTGTGTGCAGACAGGTGTAGCTGTGTGTGCAGACAGGTGTAGCTGTGTGTCCAGACAGGTGTAGCTGTGTGTCCAGACAGGTGTAGCTGTGTGTGTAGACAGGTGTAGCAGTGTGTGCAGACAGGTGTAGCTGTGTGTACAGACAGATGTAACTGTGTGTACAGACAGGTGTAGCTGTGTGTACAGACAGGTGTAGCTGTGTGTACAGACAGGTGTAGCTGTGTGTGCAGACAGGTGTAGCTGTGTGTGCAGACAGGTGTAGATGTGTGTCCAGACAGGTGTAGCTGTGTGTCCAGACAGGTGTAGCTGTGTGTCCAGACAGGTGTAGCTGTGTGTCCAGACAGGTGTAGCTGTGTGTCCAGACAGGTGTAGCAGTGTGTGCAGACAGGTGTAGCAGTGTGTGCAGACAGGTGTAGCAGTGTGTGCAGACAGGTGTAGCTGTGTGTACAGACAGGTGTAGCTGTGTGTACAGACAGGTGTAGCTGTGTGTACAGACAGGTGTAGCTGTGTGTGCAGACAGGTGTAGCTGTGTGTGCAGACAGGTGTAGCTGTGTGTGCATACAGGTGTAGCTGTGTGTGCAGACAGGTGTAGCTGTGTGTGCAGACAGGTGTAGCTGTGTGTGCAGACAGGTGTAGCTGTGTGTACAGACAGACAGATATAGATGTGTGTACAGACAGGTGTAGATGTGTGTACAGACAGGTGTAGATGTGTGTACAGACAGGTGTAGATGTGTGTACAGACAGGTGTAGATGTGTGTACAGACAGGTGTAGATGTGTGTGCAGACAGGTGTAGATGTGTGTGCAGACAGGTGTAGCTGTGTGTACAGACAGGTGTAGCTTTGTGTACAGACAGGTGTAACTGTGTGTACAGATAGGTGTAGCTGTGTGTACAGATAGGTGTAGCTGTGTGTACAGACAGGTGTAGCTGTGTGTACAGACAGGTGTAGCTGTGTGTACAGACAGGTGTAGATGTGTGTACAGACAGGTGTAGCTGTGTGTGCAGACAGGTGTAGCTGTGTGTGCAGACAGGTGTAGATGTGTGTCCAGACAGGTGTAGCTGTGTGTGCAGACAGGTGTAGCTGTGTGTGCAGACAGACAGATATAGCTGTGTGTACAGACAGACAGATATAGATGTGTGTACAGACAGGTGTAGATGTGTGTGCAGACAGGTGTAGATGTGTGTGCAGACAGGTGTAGCTGTGTGTACAGACAGGTGTAGCTGTGTGTACAGACAGGTGTAGCTGTGTGTACAGACAGGTGTAGCTGTGTGCAGACAGGTGTAGCTGTGTGTGCAGACAGGTGTAGCTGTGTGCGCAGACAGGTGTAGCTGTGTGCGCAGACAGGTGTAGCTGTGTGCGCAGACAGGTGTATATGTGTGTACAGATAGGTGTCTGCTAAGCTAAGATACACTCCCAGAGGGCGGCGGCTTAGTGTTTGCATTGCTGCTAAGGGCCCTTATTCCGAGTTGATCGCTCGCTAGCTGCTTTTAGCAGCATTGCACACGCTAGGCCGTCGCCCTCTGGGAGTGAATCTTAGTTTAGCAGAATAGCGATCGAAAGGTTAGCAGTTTTGCTGTTAAATAATTTCATGCCGTTTCTGAGTAGCTCCAGACCTACTCCTAACTTGCGATCACTGCAGTCAGTTTGGTTCCTGCTGTAACGTCACAAACACGCCCTGCGTTCGCCCAGCCACTCCCCCTTTTCCCCAGCCACTCCCCCTTTTCCCCAGGCACGCCTGCATTTTTACCTGACACGCCTGCGTTTTTTAGCACACTCCCGGAAAACGGTGAGTTACCACCCAGAAACGCCCCATTCATGTCAATCACTCTACGGTCAGCAGAGTGACTGAAAAGCGTCACTCGGCCCTGTGTAAAACTGCAAAGTTTGTTGTGAAAGTACTTTGCGCGTGCGAACTGCGGCTCATGCGCATGCGCAGAAATGCCGATTTTAGCCTGATCGCTGTGCAGTGAAAATCTGCAGCGAGCGATCGACTCGGAATGACCACCAAAAGCAGCTAGCGAGCGATCAACTCGGAATGAGGGCCATTGTCATTGACAGAACACCCTGTTATAGCCCAGTTAAGCCCCTTCTGTCACAGCTGGAGATTTTAGGAGGTGATTGGTTGCTACTTTATCACCCTGCTATTTACCACTCTCCTGGGCTTGATAAATCTGGGCCATATTTCCAGTAATCAGTAATGCAGTTATAAAAATGGCACCTCTTTCCAACCTCCTTCTGTGCTTCTCAGCCTTGCATTTCACTCTCATTATAGTGTTTTTTTCTGTCTTTATTGTCTGTAAATACAGTGATTTTGCTTTCTGGATTTTTGCATGCTAGGGCATCCACATTTTGCTGATGATAGAAATACATGACTGAAAAGCATGGGAGGAAAAGACTGAAATTAATAAAACATGACATAATTACAGATAGGACAAAATTAAATAAAATGCAATTTTGATAGCAAATTCATACCACTGGCAAATTGTGGCAAATTGGCAACATCAGAGAATTAATTATTTAGTGCTTTGGGGGTTTTAAATCCAAATTAAGGAGTTATTATTATTTATAACAAACATGTTTAATTAAGTGATGTCTGACTTGTCATCGCCATATGTTCTATATTCTCCACACCATGCCATGCAGGACAAGGGCGAATATGGATTTGTGTATTGAACTGTCTAATTGGGGTGACAGGGTAGTTTGTCCTAGTCGGTTTCCGGATGATAGATAGACAGTGTCTAGTTAGACAGTCAATAGATAGACACCATATGTTAGACAGTCATTAGGTTGACAGTGTCAAAAGGTCTACATGAAAACGGTTGACAAAAAAGGTAGACACAGGTTTTTTCCAATTTTACATGTTTTCTGACTTTTTCATACCTCCTCTATCCATGTCGGCGAGCGAAGCAAGACCCGCGAGGGGATTCCTTTCTACAAACGGGGGTCCCCGATGACAAAACTATCCACACAAACCCCAAAAATGCGAGAGAGAAAAAGTTGTCTACCTTTTTTATGTCGACCATTTTCTTGTTGACCTTTTTACCCTGCTGACCTTTTGACTGTCTAACATGTGGTGTCTATCTATTGACTGTCTAACTAGACACTGTCTATCTGTTATACCACACCCCGTCTCAGTCTAATGCTTTCTGTGGGAGTCTGCAGCCTCATGTTAAAGATAGGATTAATTCCTCACATACAACACTGCTACACAGGTGGAACACATGGGTGTGATTAATTAAGTAGTGGGTGCCTGAGAAGAGATATATACGTTTATTGTCTAGTGTTAGGGGTTGGGCAACCGACGCCAGTTAGCCGGCCGGTGACTGGTGAGGAAACCACTGTGCCTAGTCAGTGACAGGGTGACAGGAATACTTTTGCTGGTGTGATGCTGGAACAAATGTTGATGCTCTCTGTGCTGGTTCATCATGAACATTCAATTACTACCTGGTTTGTCACAAGATATATATTTATTTATTTTTTGTTTTCCCAATAGTTGTAGAGGCTAAAGTGGACGTGAGCCTGGTGATCAGTAACAGGCTCTTCACAGAGGCTCTGAGCGATGACACATCAGAGGAGTATAAAGCGTTTGAGGCGGAGTTTCAGCGAGAGGTGAGCGGACACAGAAATGTTTCTGGCTGTTATCACATTGGCCCTCATTCCGAGTTGTTCGCTCGGTATTTTTCATCGCATCGCAGTGAAAATCCGCTTAGTACGCATGCGCAATGTTCGCACTGCGACTGCGCCAAGTAACTTTACTATGAAGAAAGTATTTTTACTCACGGCTTTTTCTTCGCTCCGGCGATCGTAATGTGATTGACAGGAAATGGGTGTTACTGGGCGGAAACACGGCGTTTCAGGGGCGTGTGGCTGAAAACGCTACCGTTTCCGGAAAAAACGCAGGAGTGGCCGGAGAAACGGTGGGAGTGCCTGGGCGAACGCTGGGTGTGTTTGTGACGTCAACCAGGAACGACAAGCACTGAACTGATCGCACAGGCAGAGTAAGTCTGGAGCTACTCAGAAACTGCTAAGTAGTTAGTAATCGCAATATTGCGAATACATCGGTCGCAATTTTAAGAAGCTAAGATTCACTCCCAGTAGGCGGCGGCTTAGCGTGTGTAACTCTGCTAAAATCGCCTTGCGACCGATCAACTCGGAATGAGGGCCATTATACGGTGCTGCTACATCGGCTCTTGCATCGTCATCATTTGTTGTCACTTCTTTGTCTTTTACCCAGATGAGACCAATCTATTCATCCATCCCAGATTACAGAGGCGTGATGATCCGCTCTTTAAGGTAAATTCCTACGTTTTCTATACTGTGATCGCATGCAAGGCCGGTTCTAGACCTTGTGGCGCCAAGGTGAAAGTTTCCTTTGGAGTCCCCCCGAGGGATAAAACAGCACTAGTGCGTGCCAAAGGCACGCATGAAAAATAGGGGCGTGGCTTCATAGGGAAGAGGCGTGGCCACATAATAGTACCAATTCACATTACACCACACAGTAGTGTCCATAAGTCACATTACACCACACAGTAGTGTCTGTCAGTCACATTACACCACACAGTAGAACACCTTATACCATGTTTGAGCCCCTTACACACATTACACTACTGTAGAGCAGAGCCCCTTATACACATTACGGCAGGTAGTCCTTTACACACATTGCACCAGGTAGACACTTATACACGTTACGCCAGGTAGGCCCTTACACACATTGCACCAGGTAGACACTTATACACGTTACGCCAGGTAGGCCCTTACACACATTGCACCATGTAAACACTTATACACGTTACGCCAGGTAGGCCCTTACACACATTGCACCAGGTAGACACTTATACACACTGTGACAGGTAGTCCCATATACACATTGCACCAGGTAGACCCTTATGCACATTGCACTTATTAAGTTCCTCCTATTCAATGCCCTCATTAGTAGTGCCCCCGGCCCCCCAGTAGTATATATGTATGCACATGGATATATATGTACTTTAATTAAAATAAAGTAAACTTTTATTGCACTTAAAAGTGCCACCAGGAAGACAGCAGGCTGCAGAGGATGCTAGATAGCCATTAATAATACTCATGCAGCTAAAAAAAATAATATATATATATTTTTTTTTATTTTTTTATTTTTTTAGTGGAGGGGGGTTTCTGGGTGCTCGGAAACCCCCCCTGGGTGCGCCACTGGCTGCACCATTTTTTGGAGACTTGCGCATGCGCTGTAGACTCAAGCACATTGCCAGAGTCTCTAGCACTCAGACAGAGCACTAACAGTGCTGCTCCGGTTACGGGACGGGAGAGGAGGGACACACCCGGAGACTGCATGAGGCCCCTCCTCTCTAGTTATGCCCCTGAGTCTACTTCTTAATGCTACTGCAAGAATCAGCTCAAATCTGAGCGACTGCATGTGGAAGGGAAGTACTGTAAGTCATGTGACAGGCGAGACTACAAATTAAATGTCTAATGTCCATCACTTTGACGAGCATTCTGGTTTTTCATTAGAGATGAGCGGGCTCAGTTCTCAGAGAACCAAACCCTATCGAACTTCACCACCAGATTCCCGCCTGACTCGGAAACCAGAACGAGGCAAAACGTCATCATCCCGCTGTCGGATTCTCGCAGGTTTTGGATTCCATATAAGGAGGCGCGTGTCGTCGCCATTTTCACTCTGGCATTGGAGAACGTAGAGAGAGGACGTGTCTCCATTCTCTCCGTGTCTTCAGTGTCTGTGTCTTGTGCTGCATCTGTCCAATCACAGTGGTGGTGTCCTCTGCTGCCATATGTCCAGTGCTGCTGTATAAGTCCAGTCCATTGCAGTGGTTCTGTGTTGTCCTGCATCAGTCCAGTGGTGGTGTCCTTGTGCTGCTGTATATGTCCAGTGGTACTGCTGTATATGTCCAGTGATGCTGCCATATATGTCCAGCGGTACTGCCGTATAAATCGAGTGATCCTGCAATATAATTCCAGGGATCCTGCCGTATAATTTTAGCGATCCTGCCGTATAATTCCAGCGATCCTGCCGTATATGTCCATTAATACTGCCGTGTAAATCCAGTGATCCTGCCATATAATTCCAGTGATACTGCCGTATATGTCCAGCGGTACTGCCGTATAAATCCAGTGATCCTGCCGTATAAATCCAGTGATCCTGCCGTATAAATCCAGTGATCCTGACGTATAAATCCAGTGATCCTGCCGTATAAATCCAGCGATACTGCTGTACATGTCCAGCGGTACTCCCGTATATGTCCAGCGGTACTGCCGTATAAATCCAGTGATCCTGCCATATAATTCCAGTGATCCTGCCGTATAATTCCAAGCGTACTGGCGTATAAGTCCAGTGATCCTGCCGTTTATTTACAGTGGTACTGGCATATAAATCCAGTCCAGAGATACTGCCGTAACTGTCCATTGATACTGCTGTATATGTCCAGCGGTACTGCAGTATAAATCCAGTGATCCTGCAGTATAAATCCAGTGATCCTGCCATATAATTGCAGTGATCCTGCTGTATAAATCCAGTGGTATTGGTGTATAAATCCAGTGATCCTGCTGTATAATTACAGTGGTACTGGCATATAAATCCAGTCCAGTGATACTGCCGTATATGTCCATTGATACTGCCGTATATGTCCAGCGGTACTGCCGTATAAATCCAGTGATCCTGCCGTATAAGTCCAGTGATCCTCCCATATATTTCCAGTGGTACTGGCATATAAGTCCAGTGATCCTGCCGTATAATTCCATATAAATCCATATAATTCCGTACAAATCCAGTCCAGTGGTGCTGCCATATAAGTTCATTGGTGCTGTCCTGTGCTGTATATTATTTACTCCAAATAAAGGGGTTATTAATATTTAATCCAAATTATTTATTTTCACAGGGTTTGCCCTGTGAGGTGTAGGGGTACGCTCTCTTGTACCACATATAACTGCAGACAGAGGCGTAACTAGGGTTTTTGGAGACCAGGGCAAGATCAATAATGCCCCCCCCCCAAAAAAAAAAACTACAAAAGGAAAGTATGTGCACACGCCACTGGTGTCGCTGTATATAAAGATGTCAGGGTGTGTATGTATAGATGTAGGTGCAGTGGTTAGAGTGGAATTTTTGAAGGGGGAATGAAAAAGTATAGATAGCAATTATGGCGCGCGCTCTGGAAAAGGGGACGTGGTCACTCAAAAGGGGCGTGTCCTTCAGTGTAGTAGAACCCCTTATACTATCTAGTACTGGTGCCGCTTTCACATAGCACACAGTATGAGCCGAAATTCACATTAACCCACACGGTATGAGCCGAAATTCACATTATAGCACACGGTGTGAGACAAAATTCACATTATAGCACACGGTATGAGCCGAAATTCACATTATAGCACATGGTATGAGCCGAAATTCACATTATAGCACACGGTATGAGCCGAAATTCACATTATAGCACACGGTATGAGCCGAAATTTACATTATAGCACATGGTATGAACCGAAATTCACATTATAGCACACTGAATGAGACGAAATTCACATTATAGAGTGAGGGGATCTTACCCCCTTAATTAGCAAGGCCTGTGGGCACTGTGGTGAGGGGAGCCCACCCCCTTAATTGACTAATTGCAGAGTTTAGCAGCGGAAGGTTTGCAGCGGTTTCTCACCCCAAGCTGCGGCGCTTCTGCCACCTCCGACACTCCACGTCTTCGGCGCCACCCGGGATGCAGAGCACCGCACCGGGGATGCACCCTTTTCAGTGTGGTCTGCTGCGCTCCGAAGGGGGATCTTCACTCCAGCTGCAGGATCCCGATGTGCGCCGTCCTCCCCGCTGTTACTTGCACGGTAAGCATTAGTATCGTTTACTGCAGAGGCCATTTACTGAGGCATATGTATTAAACCTCGGGAGCTGAGATGCTCTTCTCACCGTACAGCTGTGTGGCTGAGCCGGGCGGGGGGACAGCCAGCAGCATGCCGGATATCAGCAGCAGAGGGTGCGGGCTGTACATACTTGAGGCAACTGGATATTCAACAGTGCTGAAAGCCTCCGGAGCCCGCACCTCCAGAGCTGCGGTACACCGGCAGAGGACACCCATCCCCCGAACCCTGCGTAGCCCAAAGTCGGAGATCAGCAGCATGTCGAAAGCAGAAGCAGAAGCCGCTTGTTGCCGGTTAACATGCTGCCGATCTCCGGCTTTGGGCTCCGCACCGCTCCGCACGTGCTTTACAGCCCGCACCCTCGGCTGCTGATATCCGGCATGCTGCCCCTGCTGCTGACTTTCCACCCGCCCGGCTCGGCCACCCAGCTGGATGGTGAGTGAGATGGGCATCTCAGTGACCGTGGTTTAATACATATCCCTCTTCAGTAAATGGCCTCTGTGGTAAATGGTACTAATGCTTACCGTGGCGGTAAGCATTAGTACATCCCGCCCACACACACAGACTGCCCCACCCTCTTACTTACACACACACACATTGTAGATTACACACACACACAGACTGGCCACCCCCAAAGCCCACAAACACCCACTCAGACTACACACAAATTCTCATACTTTCCCCTGCCCCACACACACTGGACTGTAAAAATGTACACACACTCACACTGTCCCACACACACACAATTAACACATACTCACTCACACTGTCCCGCACCCCCCCCCTCTCCCGACAGGAAAGTTTAAACTGCTGCGGCCTGCTCACCTGCACCTCCGAGGCCGCGCAACTCCGAGGTCGCGCACGCGATATGGAGACTCTGCAGGGGGGGAGTAGGGGGAGGTTCGTAGGTGCCGCTGCCTGTACAGTGTGACAGGTACAGCAGCCGGGGCCGGGGAGACAGGGAGAGTGCCGCGGCAGAGCTGGATTAAGGCTTTGGGGGGCCCGGTGTACTTAAGTCAGGGGGCCCTAAAGTCTAAAATTAACATAATAACATTATCATTTACTACAACGAAAATCCCAATTAGGGAACAAGAGTGTGACCTCTTTTAATTGGGGGTTCCTGAGTGCCGTCTGATCTTGCACATTACACAAATGTTATAGGAAAGTAGGAAAGGTACCTGGACACGCTATATCATTTGAAATAGGGGAGTGGGAGGCAGTTTGGATATATTGGCTGGTACGTAATGCAGTACGAGTTCACCCGATGTGCGGGATTCCGGCCGAACTTGGAATTTTTTTTAATGGGGCAATTTACAGGGCATGGTTATGCCTTGTAGATGAGCGGCTCTTTAAAAAAACACCTCAGAGTTCGCCAGCATCCAACACGACAGGTGAACTCGGACTCCATTACAGCTATCTGTTAATAAATAAATAAATGTGACCCAGTCAGGATCCCTAATGAGCCCAACACTGATTAGAATGCCGGAATTTGCATACTGACAGACGGGATCTCGATTGAGTGACTGTTGGGAATTCAGAGGCGTAGCAAGGGTTATGCCTTGTTTGGAGCCCAGAGCAAGATTATAAATGCCCCCCCCCCCCCCCCAAGATTCATAATATAAGCTATGTGCGCATGCGCAAAAAAGTGTGCATGGTCACACACCAGAGGGGGCATGGTCACTGAAATTAGGGCTTGCCGACATGACACGTCACAATGGAGTCATTCTTTTCAGTTGCACACGCATCTTACCTGTATGATGGTTTCTCACAATGTGGAACCTCTGGAGAAATGTATCCTCTGAGGCAGACAGTGTCTTCAGTCGGTATTCACTAGTCATGTAGGAGATCACATCATCCAGAAGATGCCTGTCTGTGTAGGAATAGTAACAAGGTAGGGAACATTCATCAGCAATTCAACCAGACTTACATTCTGCCCCCTACATCTCTCTGCACACAATCACCTACCCCCGTGTCGTCTCTCAGCAACCATCACCTACCACTTGTGTCGTATCTCAGCACACCATCACCTATCCCATGTATAGTCACTCAGCACAACATCACCTACCCCGTGTCTTCACTCAGCATACCATCACCTACCCCCTGTGTTGTCACTCAGCACACCATCATCTACCCCCTGTGTCATCACTCAGCACACCATCACCTACCCCCTGTGTCGTCACTCAGCACACCATCACCTACACCGTGTCTTCACTCAGCATACCATCACCTACCCCCTGTGTTGTCACTCAGCACACCATCATCTACCCCCTGTGTCGTCACTCAGCACACCATCACCTACACCCTGTGTCGTCACTCAGCACACCATCACCTACACTGTGTTGTCACTCAGCATACCATCACCTACCCCCTGTGTTGTCACTCAGCACACCATCACCTACCCCCTGTGTCGTCACTCAGCACACCATCACCTACACTGTGTTGTCACTCAGCACACCATCAGTGGGGAGAGTGGGGGGCACAGGGAGCAGAGTAGGGGACACAGAGGGGGGATGGGGACACAGGGGGGAGAATGAGGCCACAGTGGGGAGAATGGGGCCACAGTGGTGCAAGTGGGGCCAAAGGGGGGTGGGAGTGGGGCCACTGGGGTCACAATGGGGAGAGTGGGGCTACAGGGAGCAGAGTGGGGTTACAGAGGGTAGAGTGAGGCTGCAGGGGCTAAAGTAGGAGCCACAGTAGGGAGAGGGGGGCCATGATGGGGGGGAGACCCCGGGGGGGGGGAGAGTGGGGCCACAGAGGGGAGAGTGGGGCCACATAGGGGAGAGAAAGGGGCACAGGGAGCAGAGTGGGGCCAAGTTCAGGCACTCACCATGAACACTGGCCGTGCACCGTGGAGAGCAGCATCAACATCCCTGCAGACTGGTCCCCTGCACTCCGGAGGCAGAAGGATCACACAAGGGACCCAGCAGCCTCAGCAGCGCTATCACCAGGGGGGGAGGAGCCGGGAACTTCACTTCACAACAGGGGAAGGAGGCTACACGCCGAGCGCGGAAGACAGGAAGAGCCGGGGACAGCTCCCCGCCTCGTCAGTGGCCGTTACCATGGTAACAGGCCGCTGGTTGGCTGAGAGACAGCAATTCTCAGCCAACCAGCGTCCGCCATACTTTCACCTCTGATCACCCCCTCCCCTTACCTTGTAGTGGGAGCCGGGAGCCAGCGGGCTGTGTAGACAGGGGAGCATGAGCCATGACACATCGCGGTCATGCTCAGTGCTCTGGTGGTGCGCTGGGGCGAGCGGGGCGTGCAGGGGCCGGTGGCGCCCCCCTCTGCTGGGCCTGCCACGGCGCCCAGGGCATGCACCCTGCTCACCCTGTGCTAGTTACGCCTCTGACTCCAGAAAAATAATGGAAAACAAAAATTTTGAGGCTAAAATAGGGAAAGATCAAGAACCACTTCCTCCTAGTGCTGAAGCTGCTGCCAGTAGTTATGACAGATGATGAAATCTCATCAACGTCGTCTGCCAAGGCCGATGCCCAATGTGATAGTAGAGGGTATGTAAAATCCAAAAAGCCAAAGTTCAGTAAAAAGACCCCAAAATAGAAATTTAATTGGTCTGAGGAGAAATGTAAACTTGCCAATATGCCATTTACGACATGGAGTAGC
Source organism: Pseudophryne corroboree (assembly GCF_028390025.1). Classification (NCBI taxonomy): domain Eukaryota; kingdom Metazoa; phylum Chordata; class Amphibia; order Anura; family Myobatrachidae; genus Pseudophryne; species Pseudophryne corroboree. The sequence goes on along the minus strand of NC_086449.1, from coordinate 44,882,705 downwards.
AATGAACGGCTGAGGCCCTGGCCTATGTTCAGCTAGAAAAATTATGAGTTAAGCTGGAAAAATATCAGCAAAGAACTGTACGTTCTAAGATGGTATCACAAATCCCAACCTAGAGACCAAGTGTGTCTGCGGTTGCGATTCCTGACCTTCCCAACACTGGACGGGAAGAAGTGGCTCCTTCCCCCATTTGCACGCCCCCTGCAAGTGCTGGAAGTAGCACCCACAATCCAGTTTCTGATATTCAAATTGAAGATGTCACTGTTGAAGTACACCAGGATGAGAATATGGATGTTGCTGGCGCTGAGGAGGAAGTTGACAAGCAGGATTCTGATGGTGATGTGGTTTGTTTAAATAAGGCACCGGGGGAGACACCTGTTGTCTTTGGGATGAATAAGCCCATTGTGATGCCTGGGCAAAATACCAAAAAAGCCACCTCTTCAGTGTGGAATTATTTCTCCACAAATCCGGACAACAGGTGTCAAGCCGTGTGTTGCCAATGTCAATACGTAATAAGTAGGGGTAAGGACGTTAACCATCTAGGAACATCCTTCCTTATACATCACCTGCTGCGCATTCATCAGAAGTCAGTGTCAAGTTCAGAAAATTTGGCTAAGAGCGTAAGCAGTCCACCGACACCTAAATCCCTTCTTCCTCTTGCAAGCCACACCACCAACCCTCTCAACGTCAACTTCCTCAGGAACGTCAGTAGTCCTGCAGGCCATGTCACTGGCAAGACTGAGGAGTCCTCTCCTAACCGGGATTCCTCCGGAGTATCCTTGAGTGGTACGCCTACTGCTGCTGCAGCTGCTGTTGTTGCTGCTGGGGGTCGATTGTCATCCCAGAGGGGAAATTGGAAGACCACTTGTACTGCTTCCAGTAAGCAATTGACTGTCCAACAGTCCTTTGAGAGGAAGATGAAATATGACAGCAGTCATCCTGTTGCAAAGCGGATAACTGAGGCCTTGACAGCTATGTTGGTGTTAGACGTGCATCCGGTATCCGCCATTAGTTCAGTGGGACTTATAGAATTGATGGAGGAATTGTGTCCCCGGTACCAAATCCCATCTAGGTTCCACTTCACTAGGCAGGAAGTGGGTCCTTCTTCTACAGCCAGCGCAATCTTCCCAGTGATGTTTGGGAAAATGATGCTGGCCACTAGAGAGCAAAGAGTGATAGAGTCTTTGCTTTCTACAGTATGTGCGGCATCATCTACTTGGAAGATATCACCGGGAGAATGACATCGCCGACACCGGCAACAGCACAGCTATACTGGAGAAGGAGGTATTGCCCTCTCAGAGCTACTCCAGCAGTCCAGGACTGGGTAATTTCTACCCCCCCCCCCTTCCCTTCGGCATCACTGTGTCTTGCTGGTGTCCCCTACGCAGTCAGTTCACTTACCATCTGTCCCTGCTTCCCCACAGCTGTGGCCGACAAGTGTAACAGTCTGTGGCAACATCCAAACCCGCACCGTAGACTAACCAGTGCATCTCCTGTGTTGCTAGAACTGCTGATCACACTGCTGTCTGGGTCTGTTGCGGTTTCCCTACTCCACTTTCCTCAGACCTTCTGGTGTATGGCTAGTGATCTCCAGCCCTGCTATCTAAGGCTGGGTACACACCTGACCAAAACGTCAGTGGACCCACCGCCCCGCTGACCAAGCAGCCAATGAAGGTAAAGCGTACACACTTACTGATCAGAAGTTCGATACCTCGGTCAGGATCCCCAGCTGGTCGGGTTTTTGAGTTTGCCCAGCTGCGTCAGTTATACTATTACCTCCCGCTCCTCGTCTTGCTGTTTTGGGGCAGACTTTTTATAACTCGTTTATGTCAGGACCGACTGATTTTGTGAATCTGTTAACCTTGGACCAACCGAAGGTGTTGGTGCCGGAGTATGGTGGAAACAGGGAGGACAAAGAAAGTTCTGTTTCATATATTTATTAGAAAGCTACAATTCCAGTAAGGAGTTAAATGACACTCATAAGACACCATATATAAACTGACGTACTGCAATGAATGGCATAACGATAAGCAGAATCTGTATTAAAGATGCATTGAAGAAATGTTCATATGAATAAGATAAAACGTGCCTGTAGATTAGTGAAGAATTGTCCAATATGAAGCAATGATTGGTGCCAAACTGTAAAGAAGTGTTAACTGGATATTGTAGACAAAGATGAATAACTGTGTAGACTTGTCACTGAGGCTTAATGGCTGAACTGAAGATCTGTGAAGAATTGTCTTTGAATGATGCAAAAACGTAGATAAAATACTGAAAGGAGTACTTGCAGGTTGTTAAGATTATACTTGAGACACTGTGAAGAGCTGCAGCAGAAGACAACGGTGAGGAATGGGTTAACTGAGATGAGTAAACGAGGACCAGGATTAAGTAGAAACTTCCACAGGCTGTGTGATTACAGCATATAATCACTGAACGAACAGGGTAACCCCTCACAGGACTACTGGAATCCACTTGTTGCCACTTGGAGGGCGATTGACTGACAGCACAGCAGGGAGCCGGTGGATCACTTGTGGTGAAGCTGGCAGACCCCTGGGAGTGGAGGCAATATCAGTACCACTGGAATCACACAGAAATTCACAGGGAGAGCACAGAGCTAGGGTAGAGTAGATACAACAAAGCACTGGCCAAGAGTGAAATAATCCCAGCCTACTTATAGGCAGCACAAGCATCTGATTAGCTAACACCCTCAGGTGCTCACAGATGCTGCGTTTGGTCTCCAACATGGACACCTCCTATACTGCAGACACACTGAGGTGCCTACGGTCAATAGGTCCCCGCACTCCCGACACCAAGAACCTGCATCACCTCCGCCACCGACCCCGCCGCATCCCCACATGGCCGCACAGCACCGCGAGCAACCGCACCAGCAGCGAACAGACCCCATAACACGCAGTGGTTCATGACCGATTTGTGACAGTTTATCCCTACTTTACTCAAGGTATCAGCCCTACATTTTGAGTCAGTTACATTATGGGAAGACAGTGCCCAATTTGTACTCTCTGGGAGGGATGGGGGTTATGGCAGTACTTGCTTTGTCCAAGCCCAACTTTTAGATTGCCCTGCCAACAGAGGTGTAACTAGGATTTTCGGAGCCCTGGGCAAGATGAAGAGTAGCGCACCCCCCCCCCCAAAAAAAAAATAAACTCATAACAGCAACTATGGGCATGGCAATGCACCAGAAGGGGCGTGGTCACATACCAGAAGAGGCATGGCCACTGAAAATGGGGCGGGCCAACATGACCATCACCTACCCCCTGTGTCTCCTCTCAGCACACTATCACCTACCCCTTGTGTCGTCTCTCAGCACACCTTCGTTAAATTTTTGCACATTATGGCAGTACAGTTCCCTATTTACACAGTACGCAGGCAGAGTCCCCTTTTTACACAGTACGCAGGCAGAGTCCCCTTTTTACACAGTACGCAGGCAGAGTCCCCTTTTTACACAGTACACAGGCAGAGTCCCCTTTTTACACAGTACGCAGGCAGAGTCCCCTTTTTACACAGGACGCAGGCAGAGTCCCCTTTTTACACATTACATACACACAGTGCCAGATACACATTACCCCACAGTGCCAGATACACATTACCCCACAGTGCCAGATACACATTACCCCACAGTGCCAGATACACATTACCCCACAGTGCCAGATACATATTACCCCACAGTGCCAGATACACATTACCCCAATCGTTAGCCAATCAGAGCTTGCAGACCAGCAGCCAATCAGAAGCAGGTCTGCGAGCTCTGATTGGCTAACAAACCAAACCAATGAAACTCGCTGATCTGCCACCGGAGACCAGACACTGGGCACATTGAGGGGCAGGATAGGTGCTTCGCTCTTCTCCCCTCACATAGCAGAGGGATGGGGGACGGCACAGGGGCAGAGCAACATTTCTCGGGGGCGAGTGGGCATATTGCCTTGGCTGCCGCCCCAGTCTGCTGGGCCTGCCAAGGCACCCATGGCACGTGCCCTGCTCGACCCCCCTTAGTTACGCCTCTGCCTGCCAACATCACGGCTCTGCACCTGTACAAACTAAAGTGGCACTCACTTATTGTAGAACTTCTTATCTCCCGAGTACTCTTTAATGTTTGATGCCCTTTATTTGTACTTTACCTTTCTGCTGGGGCCTTTCCATTATATTCACCTAAAACATCTCAATTTCTACATATATCTAATACTCATCACATACCTCCCCTCCTTTTCTTCTGAGCCCTCTCAGTCACTCTCGCCTGAATTGTCCCTTTGCAATTTTTCTCCTGCTGGTCTGATGTTGATGTCCATCCTTTCTTCTACTACAGTACATTATGGCCTATCATGCCTCTATGGCACATTAGAATATACAACCATTTGGTTCTCTACCATCGATGGCAAAAACATTCGACATCGGCCATAAACCATCAATGATTTGGACTCATCAATGGTCGATGGCCATCCCTAGATCTCGCTCAGGAGGGCCGATCTGAGCGAGATCTATTACAATCTCGTCCAGTGTGTACACTCAGGGCCTAATTCAGACCTGATCGTAGCAGCAAATTTGTTAGCAGTTGGACAAAACCATGTGCACTGCAGAGGTGGGGGGCAGATGTAACATGTTGTCATGACTGTGGTTTTGTGAACTCGGTGTTAGTGAAGTCTGTGCGGCCAACTGGAGGACTATGTGAATATTAGGCTGCTCTGTGGGAATCAGTGAGAAGAAGGAACAATCCCTGACCGGGGATCGAACCCGGGCCTCGGCAGAGGAAGCCATATCCTGACCACTGGATCAACAGGGACTTGGTGTTGATAGCAGGATGGTGAATGTATAGGTGAGACTGTTCTGGATATACTGTCATAGGAGTAGGTGCTTATGTACTCAAGGTTACTGGCAAGATAGTTACTGGTGAAACTGATAACCGGGCTGGTTACCGGTGAGACTGGGATGCAACTGTAATGCGGGCTGGTACTGGATATAACTGGAAACGCAACTGAAAGTAGAATGATGACTGTGGCTGTAACTTTAGGACGAGGCTGAAGAACCCTGCGGCTGTGACGGTAGAATACTGCAGCTGTGGTTTTAAGTTGAGACTGTGGAATACTGCGACTGTGCCTTTAAGATGAAACACTGCTACTGTGCCTTTAAGTTGAGACTGTGGAATACTGTGACTGTGCCTTTAAGATGAAACACTGCAACTGTGCCTTTAAATTGAGACTGTGGAATACTGTGACTGTGCCTTCAAGATGAAACTATAGAATACTGCAACTATGCCTTTAAGATGAACTGTAGAAATACTGGATATCAACGGTAACACAAATGTAATCCAAACTGGGTAGCAAAGGAACAGAGTTTACATAGGAACTGAAGTACAAGGGTTACCTTTAGGGAGCTCAGCTTCAAAGGTCACACAGAGCTGTGTGTGACACGAGGAACAGGCAGAGTTTGCAACTCCAGTCTTCAGACTTATACTTCCTGGTCCTTGGTGATTGGTGAGCAGTGTCAGGTGATTCAGAGAGTCTCAGGCTGGCACAGGATTGGACAGCTCTGGGTCAGGTGAACAGTCACCACTGTCATGTGAGTACTCTAGACTAGGCTGTGAAGTGGAGTGAGGCCTAGCAGGCCGAGAGAACATTGAAGCCTGAACTTCTTGCAAACAAACAGAGGATGCTGGCTTTTATGCCTAAACTTCAGATTGCTGAATTCAGACTCACACAGAAGATCACCACAGGTTGAGCTCGTTAACTATTACCTTCCAGGCAGAGAACTCAGGAAAACTCATAGTGCTGACAAGCTGTTTATCTCAGTGAGCAAAAAGGCACAGGATCCAGGACAGATGGCAGGGGTAAGTCACCAAATACGAGAACTACAGTCAGGATCGTGACACATGTGCAGAGAGAGAGTTAGTTTTGGGTGGGTTATATTGTTTCTGTGCAGGGTAAATACTGGCTGCTTTATTTTTACACTGCAATTTAGATTTCAGTTTGAACACACCCCACCCAAATCTAACTCTCTCTGCACATGTGACATCTGCCCCACCTGCAGTGCTCATGGTTTTGCCCATTAGCTAACAAATTTGCTGCTGCCACCAGGTATGAATTAGGCCCTTAATGTTGCTAACAATGCACGCTCCCACGCATCGTTAACGACCCCCTCCCTTATCTGAACATGTACAGACGAGGGAGGTCATCGTGAATGGCCGCACAATGCATACTTCAGAGCTGAACTTCTGCGATGCTGTTGTATGTAATTCAGCCATATCCCAGTTATTATTTATTATTATCCTTTATTTTTATTGCACCACAAGGGATCCACAGCACCCAGTTACAGATGTTTTACATAAATGAAAAATCAAAACGGGACAATAATGACTTACAGTTGAAGACAATATAGGACAAGTACAGGATAAATAAATATAGTTGCATCAGCAGATGACACTGACATAAGTATCAGGGTGGCAGAAACCATGGGATTAACTGCCGTTGAGGATGTTTAAGTAAGAGAAGGATAAGCACATGAGGGTTAAGGGCCCTGCTCGTGAGAGCTTACATTCTAAAGGGGACGGGCAGACAGACAGAGGTGACACAGACGGGGTACACAGAGAGTGTGGAACAGAGGGCTAGGATGAGAGATGGCTGGGTTTGGTGAAGAAGTGTGTCTTGAGAGCCCGTTTGAAATTTTGTAGAGAGGTTGAGAGTCTGAGGGGGAAAGGTACAGAATTCCAGAGAAATGGAGCAGCACGTGAGAAATCTTGAAAGTAGGAGTGCAAGAAAGTAATCCGTAGGCAGGAGAGTTGGCGAGCATTAGCAGAGCGAAGAGGACGGGTGGGAGTGTAAATGGAGATAAGGTCAGAGATGTAAATAGGAGAGGAGTGGGTGAGGGCTTTATAAGTGAGTGTGAGAAGTTTGAATTGGATTCTGAAAGGGAAGGAAAGCCAGTGAAGGGCTAGTAGAAGAGGGGAGGTGGACATAGGGGGTCATTCCAAGTTGATCGCTCGCTGCAGTTTTTCACAGCATAGCGATCAGGCTAAAAAACGGCTGTTCTGCGCATGCGTATAGGTCGCAGGGCGCACGCGCCAAGTAATTTCACACAAAACTAAGCAATTTTACACAGGGGCGAGCAACGCTTTTCTGTCGCTCTGTTGATCGGTGAGTGATTGACAGGAAGTGGGTGTTTCTGGGCGGAAGCCGGACGTTTTCCGGGAGTGTGCTAAAAAACGCAGGCGTGTCAGGCTAAAACGCAGGAGAAACGGGGGAGTGGCTGGGCGAACGCAGGGCGTGTTTGTGACATCAAACCAGGAACTAAACAGTCTGCAGTGATCGCAATCTAAGAGTAGGTCTGGAGCTACTCAGAAACTGCATGAAAATATTTTCGAGCAATTCTGTTAATCTTTCGGTCGCAGTTCTGCTAAGCTAAGATACACTCCCAGAGGGCGGCGGCCTAGCATGTGCACTGCTGCTAAAAGCATCTAGCGTGCGATCAACTCGGAATGAGGGCCATAGTGCGTTTGGCAAGGAAGATGAGCTGGGCTGCAGTGTTGAGGACAAACTGGAGTGGAGAGAGGTATTTGTCAGGGATGCCAGATAGGAGGAGATTACAGTAGTCCAGTCTGGAAATGACCAGTGAGTGGATAATGGTCTTGGTGGCTTCCTGGAGCGGGATGTATTAAGATACATCGCCGCCTCTCGCCGTTTATCGCAGTACTAACATATGCCATCAATATCGCAATGCAGTGACAGAGACCCCCCGCAATACCTGTGAGGTGCTCTGCAGGGGGTCTCCGTCACCTCCCCGGGGTCTTCACACTGCCTAGACGCCAGGAAGCAGCAGCAGGCTGGAAGCAGAAGGACCTCCGGCTGCGTTGATAGGGAGAGGAGGAGACTGCCTTCCGGTACCAGGGCTGCCTGGAGGAATGTAAGCCGGCGGGGAGGGGGTTCGGCGTCTGAGGCAGGGGCGGCGTAGGCGGTGGGTTGCGGCGGTCGGCGATAAGAAGACCATAGGCTTCTATAGGGTATCGCCATCCAGAGATGGCGATACCCTGGATGGCGAAAACGCGGTGGTAGGGTCCTAGTACATTTGAAAATGCGGTAAAACTCCAGTTTTCGGGGGGTTTACCGCATTTTTCCTTTAATACATACCACCCTGGGTGAGAGAGGGTCTAATCCTGGAAATTTTTTGAGATAAACGTGGCAGATTTGTGAGAGGTGCTGAATGTGTGGTGTGAATGAGAGGGAGGAGTCAAGGATTACTCCAAGACAGCGCACTTGGGGGCTAGAGGAGATAGTAGTGCCATTTATAGATAATGAGATTTTGGGAGGTGAGGTTATGTGGGAGGGAGGGAAGATGATCAGCTCAGTCTTAGAAATGTTGAGTTTATGAAAGCGCTGAGATATCCAAGAAGAGATAGCAGAGATACGAGTGAGGAGAGTCGGGGAGAGGTCAGGGGAGGAAAGATAGATTTGGAAGTTAAAAGAGCTAATGAGTTCTACTAAAGAGGACGTATAGAGAGAGAAAAGGAGAGGACCAAGAACAGAACCTTGAGGGACACCCACAGTTAGTGAAAGTGTGTGTGTGTGTGGGGAGGGGGGGGGGGGGGCGGGAGGTTGCATCATGAGAGGAGACAGAGAAGGAATGACCAGAGTGTTAGGAGGACAGCCAGGAGAGGGCAGTATCATGCAGACAAAGGTAGTGAAGGATTTGCAGAAGGAGGTGGTGGTCCACAGTGTCAAAAGCGGCAGAGAGGTCAAGGAGAATAAGTAGAGAGTAGTGGCCCTTAGATTTGGCAGCATGGAGGTCATTGCAGACTTTTGTGAGAGCAGTTTCAGTGGAGTGGAGAGAACGGAAACCAGATTGAAATGGGTCAAACAGTGAGTTGGAGGAAAGAAAGGCAGTAAGGTGGTTGTAGACAATACACTCAAGGACTTTGGAGGCAAAAGGGAGGAGAGAGATGGGTCAGTAGTTGGAGAGTGTGTTTGGATCAATGGTAGGTTTTTTTAAGGATAGGGGAGATGAGTGCATGCTTTAAGGCAGAGGGGACAGTGACTGATGAGAGGGAGAGATTGAGAAGGTGGGCAAGATGGGAGGAAGCAGAAGGAGAGAGGTAATGGAGGAGGCGGGAGGGGATAGGGTCAAGTTAAGTTAATCTCCATATCTCCATAATGGGGTGCTAAGCTCAGAAAGGATCTGTTGAGGGAATTGCAATGCTGACTTTCTGGCTGTTCCCTCCAGGATGGAGCAGCCAGGTCGGCTCAACAGGGGGCATGGAGAAGTGATTGCATCATCGCACCTTAGTTTACATGTAATTAGTTCTTTTGTGCAGAACACTACATAATCTGTGTTTGCTTCTGATAGGAATGGTAGTGTCGTTGTGGATCATGAGGTGATTGTGGAGATAGTTATCTGGGAAGATGTAAATATTCCACAGAGGTTTGCGGAGATAATCCTGGATGTGAGGACACATTTGCGTGAGCTGCAGGAACAGAACTGCACACAACCAGATGGTAAGGACAAAGGGGAATAGATAACTCCACATCCCGTCCAAGATACAACTTTGCTTCACCCAGACACCACTGATAGCCAGTATTGGACCGAAACATGAAGGGAATCCAATGTAATGGGGAAAAACTGCTGACCCCCCCCCCCACTCTCCTCCTGCAGGACACATTTTATTGTTCCCTCAAAGCGACTGCTAAGTACCAGCTGCATGAACCAGGGACTTGGACAATATAGTTAGTACAGTCACGGTATGGAACACGGACAGGCATACATAGGATATGGAACACAGACAGATCAGGCAGACACATAGGATATGGAACACAGACAGAACAGGCAGACACATAGGATATGGAACACAGACAGAACAGGCAGACACATAGGATATGGAACACAGACAGGACAGGCAGACATAGGATATGGAACACGGACAGAACAGGCAGACACATAGGATATGGAACACAGACAGAACAGGCAGACACATAGGATATGGAACACGGACAGAACAGGCAGACACATAGGATATGGAACACAGACAGAACAGGCAGACACATAGGATATGGAACACAGACAGAAGAGGCATACATAGGATATGGAACACGGACAGAACAGGCAGACACATAGGATATGGAAAAAAGAAAAAACAAGATTACCACCTGCGCTCCTTGCTGGTGAACTGGCTGCTGGAACTAAGGGTGACTACACCAATCACAGAATAATAATACAAATAAATAGACTGTTCCTGCGCACTGAAGAAAGTATATGACACTCCTTATTCGATGTCTCGTAAATAAAACTACAAATAAATCCTTCTAATTTTAAAGGATAAAGTCTTATGGGGGATATATTCTTCCCAACACTTTTTCCCAAACAGAAATCTCTTAGTTTGGGCCTGGATTGTCCAATATAGAGTCTATGAATCAAACAGTCAAAAATGTGATGAATTTCTTATCTGGTCTCCTCCCGAAAGTTTTAAACACTGGAAAAATCCTTGTAATAAGTCGTCCCCACCATTTGTAGTTTCTATCAAGGTCCTCAATCAAGGTACATGTAAGAAAAATAAGGTGGAATCATAGTGCAGACTTATACAAATTTATTCTTACAGTGATATTTTTCCAAATAAAATGCGTACCCAAAATGACCTTCCAGGAAGGCACAGTAAATAGCATACAGGGGTATTTATGAAGCCCCCCCTATTGAGCTGTACCTTCACCAAATCCTGGGCAGCAGACAGCACCAACGCGTTTCAACCACTATGGTCTTTGTCAAGGTGTGAATGATACTAGGAGGACCAGATATTTATAGGTAAAAATAGGACACACCCACTTCCTGCTTCAGTGGGCGTGATTTCACAATAAAAACCTGTACATACATATTACAGTGATGGACAAGCATATGTTCGCTATAAATGATTTAACTAAACAATATACATTAAATCCAAGGCATATATTAGGCTTTAAATTACGAAATATTAGATTATCTTAACATGCGTTCCAACCCTTGGAACGCATGTCCTCGCTTCCGGTTCCGCCGGACATTTCGTTATACTATACAAATTGTGTTCGGGGAGTAGTGGAAAGGTCACACCTTGTTCTTCTTTCCGCCGGATGTGACATCTATTCCCCGCCTAACTGAGCGTGTGTTACGTACACTAGTGCGTTCCAGTTAAGTGGAACGCATATTGCAACTTCCGGTTCCACCGGAAATAGTTTTGCGGATGACGGAAGGAGTAGATTATTAAACTTTTAGTGGATTTTACACAAAACGTTTTAGTTAACTGATAAAAATAAAAATTATGCAGTGCATAAAAATTCTCTTAAAAAACTAAGTAAAAATGAACATGCATTCCAAATTTAGATAATTCATATTTATACTTCCGCTTCCGCCACCCCTCTACAGGATGCTTTTAATGATAAAAATCTAATGATGTCCATCGGACATAAACCAATTTTAAAAGAATATTAAAAATATGTTTGAACAAGGTGTCTTTTTCAACTCCCAAAATTCTGTTTACACTACCGTGCCCACTGGGGGTTAACACAATAAAGAATTTGTACATCATAAAAACAAAATAAAAATTACATAATAGTACCTTTGAGTTTATGGAAACTAAAAATGGCATAAACCTAGTGATAGGGTACTTAAACAGATGTCATAGTGAGGTTATGAAAGTGTCCCCTTAATAATCTATAAGAACCATTTAAGTTCGAAATCAGCATTGAGGCCCCATGGTTCAAGTGTTTTAACCTCATGAATGGCTTTCATCTCAGCTTTGGCCAAAAAGGTTTCTGTGCCTTTAGTTCTCCAATGACCTTCTATTTTTTTGATTCCTATAATGCTTTTAATATGTGAAAAGGAACAATTATGTTTTAACGAGAAGTGTTGAGAGAGGGAGTGATTAGGGAACCCTTTTTTAATATTTCTCAGATGTTCAGCCCATCTTTCCCTAAGTTTTCTTGAAGTCTTACCTATATATTGCAAACCACAACTGCATTCTATAAGATAGATACAGTTGGGGCTATTGCAAGTAATGAACTCATTGATCTTGAACACTTTGTTGGTGGAGTTTGATGTGAATTCCACTATTTTGGTGGATTGTTTAGTGTGCGATGTACACACAATGCAAGAACCGCACCTGTGGAAGCCTTTGGTTTTAATTCTTCCGGTTCTTTTCTCTGGTATAGCACTTTTAACCAATCTATTCTTCAGATTGGGTGCCCTTCTATATACGAATTTTGGTTTGGGAGGTAAGATATCTTTTAAGATGGGGTCTTGCTGTAATTTATACCAATTTTTCCTGATAATGTGCTCAATAGTTTTATATTCATTATTGAAAGTGGTGATGAACGGGATAATAGGTTTTCCTTCAGGCTGTGATTTTTCCTTATATTTCAAAAGGGACTCTTGTGGTGTTTCTTTGAAGTCTTCTATAGCTTTTTCAATGGCAGTTTTTTCATACCCCTTAACTAAAAGTTTCTCTTTCATTTCTTCTATTTGATGAGTGAAGACTTCCCTCTTGGTACAGTTTCTACGTACTCTTTGAATTTGTCCCTTAGGGATGTTCCTTAGCCATTTGGGATGATGGTGACTGGTTACAGGGATGTACGAGTTGCTGTCAGTAGGTTTCGAAAAGTTTCGTGTGATTAGCAAGTTCCCTTCTTTGTATATAATGAGATCAAGGAAATTTACTTCTATGGGGCTGATGTTAAAGGTTAGTTGAATGTTGTAAGAATTGGTGTTTAACTTTATACAAAATTCCTCTAGACCTTCTCTGCTTCCCGTCCATACAAATAGGATATCATCAATGAAACGAATCCATAGAGAGATGTTCTCTCTCTGGGGGTTATTTTGCCATATAACTTGGTCTTCCCACCACCCCATAAAAAGGTTGGCGTAGGCCGGGGCAAATTTCGTGCCCATTGCTGTCCCCCTTTTTTGTATATAATACTGATTGTTGTACCAGAAAAAATTATTTTCCAAAATGAAAGCAACGGATTCCTTAATAAAATCCAATTTATTTTCATTAATGATCTCATTGTTTTTTCTAAAGGAGTATTCAATAGCATTAATACCTAATTGATGATCTATAATGGTGTATAAAGAAGAGACATCTGCTGTTACTAATAGATGTTGATCAGTCACTTTCAGTTTTTTAAGGTGATTAATGGTATCTATGGTATCTTTAATATACGACGGGATCTTTAATACTTCAGGCTGGAGTTGAGCATCTATGAAATGTGATAAGTTGGATGATATAGAGTCTGTGCTTGCAATGATGGGACGTCCTGGGGGGTTTATCGGATCTTTATGTATTTTGGGCAGAACGTATATAACTGGTAAAACAGGATGTTCTCTAATGAGGTATTTTCTCTCTGATTCTGTAATAGTTCCCTTTTCTTCATATTTTTTTACAAGCGAGATGAAATTCTTCTCAATCCGATCCGTAGGATTTCCTCTCAAGAGGCCATAAATGGTACGATCTTCCAGTTGTTTAAGGATTTCCTGATTGTATTTACAGGTGTCCATAATTACAACCCCTCCCCCCTTGTCGGCTGGTTTAATTGTGATGCTTTCATTCTTTTCCAGGCTAATTATAGCCTCATGTTCTTCTTTAGTAATATTGTAGTTAGATCGCTTCTTCTCATTGATGTTTTCCACTTCAGCACAGACAATTTTACTAAAGGACTCCACAAAACAACCCCGTTTAAAGATGGGATTGAAGGTGGATTTTGGGCGGAAGGTCTTAATTTCTTCATTAATGGCTACTTTTTGATCGATAAAATATTTTTTTAAAGTTAGATTCCTAACGAATTTCTGGATATCCACATATGTGTCAAACTTGTTCAGTTTGTTGACCGGGGCAAATTTAAGCCCTTTTTGTAGAATGATCTTTTCATTCTCCTTGAGCTCATGTTTGCTTAGATTAAAGATCTTTATAGAGGGATCTTCCAAAGGTTTCAATGCTGTGTTTTTTTCTTTAACTGTTCTTTTAGTTTTTTTGATTTTTCCATTCCCTCTTTTCCCTCTATGTGTTCTTTTCCGATATTCCTTCATCTCCATCGGCTTAAATTTGCCCCGGTCAACAAACTGAACAAGTTTGACACATATGTGGATATCCAGAAATTCGTTAGGAATCTAACTTTAAAAAAATATTTTATCGATCAAAAAGTAGCCATTAATGAAGAAATTAAGACCTTCCGCCCAAAATCCACCTTCAATCCCATCTTTAAACGGGGTTGTTTTGTGGAGTCCTTTAGTAAAATTGTCTGTGCTGAAGTGGAAAACATCAATGAGAAGAAGCGATCTAACTACAATATTACTAAAGAAGAACATGAGGCTATAATTAGCCTGGAAAAGAATGAAAGCATCACAATTAAACCAGCCGACAAGGGGGGAGGGGTTGTAATTATGGACACCTGTAAATACAATCAGGAAATCCTTAAACAACTGGAAGATCGTACCATTTATGGCCTCTTGAGAGGAAATCCTACGGATCGGATTGAGAAGAATTTCATCTCGCTTGTAAAAAAATATGAAGAAAAGGGAACTATTACAGAATCAGAGAGAAAATACCTCATTAGAGAACATCCTGTTTTACCAGTTATATACGTTCTGCCCAAAATACATAAAGATCCGATAAACCCCCCAGGACGTCCCATCATTGCAAGCACAGACTCTATATCATCCAACTTATCACATTTCATAGATGCTCAACTCCAGCCTGAAGTATTAAAGATCCCGTCGTATATTAAAGATACCATAGATACCATTAATCACCTTAAAAAACTGAAAGTGACTGATCAACATCTATTAGTAACAGCAGATGTCTCTTCTTTATACACCATTATAGATCATCAATTAGGTATTAATGCTATTGAATACTCCTTTAGAAAAAACAATGAGATCATTAATGAAAATAAATTGGATTTTATTAAGGAATCCGTTGCTTTCATTTTGGAAAATAATTTTTTCTGGTACAACAATCAGTATTATATACAAAAAAGGGGGACAGCAATGGGCACGAAATTTGCCCCGGCCTACGCCAACCTTTTTATGGGGTGGTGGGAAGACCAAGTTATATGGCAAAATAACCCCCAGAGAGAGAACATCTCTCTATGGATTCGTTTCATTGATGATATCCTATTTGTATGGACGGGAAGCAGAGAAGGTCTAGAGGAATTTTGTATAAAGTTAAACACCAATTCTTACAACATTCAACTAACCTTTAACATCAGCCCCATAGAAGTAAATTTCCTTGATCTCATTATATACAAAGAAGGGAACTTGCTAATCACACGAAACTTTTCGAAACCTACTGACAGCAACTCGTACATCCCTGTAACCAGTCACCATCATCCCAAATGGCTAAGGAACATCCCTAAGGGACAAATTCAAAGAGTACGTAGAAACTGTACCAAGAGGGAAGTCTTCACTCATCAAATAAAAGAAATGAAAGAGAAACTTTTAGTTAAGGGGTATGAAAAAACTGCCATTGAAAAAGCTATAGAAGACTTCAAAGAAACACCACAAGAGTCCCTTTTGAAATATAAGGAAAAATCACAGCCTGAAGGAAAACCTATTATCCCGTTCATCACCACTTTCAATAATGAATATAAAACTATTGAGCACATTATCAGGAAAAATTGGTATATATTACAGCAAGACCCCATCTTAAAAGATATCTTACCTCCCAAACCAAAATTCGTATATAGAAGGGCACCCAATCTGAAGAATAGATTGGTTAAAAGTGCTATACCAGAGAAAAGAACCGGAAGAATTAAAACCAAAGGCTTCCACAGGTGCGGTTCTTGCATTGTGTGTACATCGCACACTAAACAATCCACCAAAATAGTGGAATTCACATCAAACTCCACCAACAAAGTGTTCAAGATCAATGAGTTCATTACTTGCAATAGCCCCAACTGTATCTATCTTATAGAATGCAGTTGTGGTTTGCAATATATAGGTAAGACTTCAAGAAAACTTAGGGAAAGATGGGCTGAACATCTGAGAAATATTAAAAAAGGGTTCCCTAATCACTCCCTCTCTCAACACTTCTCGTTAAAACATAATTGTTCTTTTTCACATATTAAAAGCATTATAGGAATCAAAAAAATAGAAGGTCATTGGAGAACTAAAGGCACAGAAACCTTTTTGGCCAAAGCTGAGATGAAAGCCATTCATGAGGTTAAAACACTTGAACCATGGGGCCTCAATGCTGATTTCGAACTTAAATGGTTCTTATAGATTATTAAGGGGACACTTTCATAACCTCACTATGACATCTGTTTAAGTACCCTATCACTAGGTTTATGCCATTTTTAGTTTCGATAAACTCAAAGGTACTATTATGTAATTTTTATTTTGTTTTTATGATGTACAAATTCTTTATTGTGTTAACCCCCAGTGGGCACGGTAGTGTAAACAGAATTTTGGGAGTTGAAAAAGACACCTTGTTCAAACATATTTTTAATATTCTTTTAAAATTGGTTTATGTCCGATGGACATCATTAGATTTTTATCATTAAAAGCATCCTGTAGAGGGGTGGCGGAAGCGGAAGTATAAATATGAATTATCTAAATTTGGAATGCATGTTCATTTTTACTTAGTTTTTTAAGAGAATTTTTATGCACTGCATAATTTTTATTTTTATCAGTTAACTAAAACGTTTTGTGTAAAATCCACTAAAAGTTTAATAATCTACTCCTTCCGTCATCCGCAAAACTATTTCCGGTGGAACCGGAAGTTGCAATATGCGTTCCACTTAACTGGAACGCACTAGTGTACGTAACACACGCTCAGTTAGGCGGGGAATAGATGTCACATCCGGCGGAAAGAAGAACAAGGTGTGACCTTTCCACTACTCCCCGAACACAATTTGTATAGTATAACGAAATGTCCGGCGGAACCGGAAGCGAGGACATGCGTTCCAAGGGTTGGAACGCATGTTAAGATAATCTAATATTTCGTAATTTAAAGCCTAATATATGCCTTGGATTTAATGTATATTGTTTAGTTAAATCATTTATAGTGAACATATGCTTGTCCATCACTGTAATATGTATGTACAGGTTTTTATTGTGAAATCACGCCCACTGAAGCAGGAAGTGGGTGTGTCCTATTTTTACCTATAAATATCTGGTCCTCCTAGTATCATTCACACCTTGACAAAGACCATAGTGGTTGAAACGCGTTGGTGCTGTCTGCTGCCCAGGATTTGGTGAAGGTACAGCTCAATAGGGGGGGCTTCATAAATACCCCTGTATGCTATTTACTGTGCCTTCCTGGAAGGTCATTTTGGGTACGCATTTTATTTGGAAAAATATCACTGTAAGAATAAATTTGTATAAGTCTGCACTATGATTCCACCTTATTTTTCTTACATGTACCTTGATTGAGGACCTTGATAGAAACTACAAATGGCAGACATAGGATATGGAACACGGACAGAACAGGCAGACACATAGGATATGGAACACAGACAGGACAGGCAGACATAGGATATGGAAGACAGACAGGACAGGCAGACATAGGATATGGAAGACAGACAGGACAGGCAGACACATAGGATATGGAACACAGACAGAACAGGCAGAC
Organism: Pseudophryne corroboree; assembly: GCF_028390025.1. Taxonomy (NCBI): domain Eukaryota; kingdom Metazoa; phylum Chordata; class Amphibia; order Anura; family Myobatrachidae; genus Pseudophryne; species Pseudophryne corroboree. The sequence goes on along the minus strand of NC_086449.1, from coordinate 44,865,124 downwards.
ACATAGGATATGGAACACAGACAGAACAGGCAGACACATAGGATATGGAACACAGACAGAACAGGCAGACACATAGGATATGGAACACAGACAGAACAGGCAGACACACAGGATATGGAACACAGACAGAACAGGCAGACACATAGGATATGGAACACAGACAGAACAGGCAGACACATAGGATATGGAACACAGACAGAACAGCCAGACATAGGATATGGAACACAGACAGAACAGGCAGACACATAGGATATGGAACACAGACAGAACAGGCAGACATAGGATATGGAAGACAGACAGGACAGGCAGACATAGGATATGGAAGACAGACAGGACAGGCAGACACATAGGATATGGAACACAGACAGAACAGGCAGACACATAGGATATGGAACACAGACAGAACAGGCAGACACATAGGATATGGAACACAGACAGAACAGGCAGACACATAGGATATGGAACACAGACAGAACAGGCAGACACACAGGATATGGAACACAGACAGAACAGGCAGACACATAGGATATGGAACACAGACAGAACAGGCAGACACATAGGATATGGAACACAGACAGAACAGCCAGACATAGGATATGGAACACAGACAGAACAGGCAGACACATAGGATATGGAACACAGACAGAACAGGCAGACATAGGATATGGAACACGGACAGAACAGGCAGACACATAGGATATGGAACACAGACAGGACAGGCAGATATAGGATATGGAACACAGACAGAACAGGCAGACACATAGGATATGGAACACAGACAGGACAGGCAGACATAGGATATGGAAGACAGACAGGACAGGCAGACATAGAATATGGAAGACAGACAGGACAGGCCGACATATAGGATATGGAACACAGACAGAACAAGCAGACACATAGGATATGGAACACAGACAGAACAGGCAGACACATAGGATATGGAACACAGACAGAAGAGGCATACATAGGATATGGAACACAGACAAAACAGGCAGACACATAGGATATGGAACACAGACAGAACAGGCAGACACATAGGATATGGAACACAGACAGAACAGGCAGACACATAGGATATGGAACACAGACAGGACAGGCAGATATAGGATATGGAACACAGACAGGACCGGCAGACATAGGATATGGAAGACAGACAGGACAGGCAGACATATAGGATATGGAACACGGACAGGACAGGCAGACACATAGGATATGGAAGACAGACAGGACAGGCAGACATATAGGATATGGAACACGGACAGGACAGGCAGACACATAGGATATGGAAGACAGACAGGACAAGCAGACATAGGATATGGAACACAGACAGGACAGGCAGACATAGGATATGGAACACAGACAGGACAGGAAGACACATAGGATATGGAACACAGACAGAACATGCACACATAGGATATGGAACACAGACAGGACAGGCAGACATAGGATATGGAACACAGACAGGACAGGCAGACATAGGATATGGAACACAGACAGGACAGGAAGACACATAGGATATGGAACACAGACAGAACATGCACACACAGGATATGGAACACAGACAGGACAGGCAGACACATAGGATATGGAACACAGACAGGACAGGCAGACACATAGGATATGGAACACAGACAGGACAGGCAGACATAGGATATGGAACACGGACAGAACAGGCAGACACATAGGATATGGAACACGGACAGAACAGGCAGACACATAGGATATGGAACACAGACAGGACAGGCAGACATAGGATATGGAACACAGACAGGACAGGAAGACACATAGGATATGGAACACAGACAGGACAGGAAGACACATAGGATATGGAACACAGACAGGACAGGCAGACACATAGGATATGGAACACAGACAGGAGAAGCCTCAAAGATCTGACCCCTTACTTTTCCTGTGCTACTACAATGGTCACTGCAGTGCTGGGAGCTGAAAGGATCCCCGTGAAGCAGAGGGTGGGAGGGCTGGAGGCGGGAGAGCTCACTCCAGAGGCTTCCTCCTACAGTATTCCATTTGTGTTGAACCCCAGAAGGACAGCCATAGCGCTGCTGGATGGCTCCTGCCCTGCATTCTGACTCCTTCTGCTGCTTGTGGGCCCAGAAGGTCAATCCCCTCGCTGCCTCTTCCGCCATGACAGGAATTGGTTCTGAATCCACCACTGCTCTGACTGCCTGGGAGGGAAGGGGCAGGAGGACAGACACATGCGCGCTGGGCTGCAACCTACCCACCCCCAACGCTAAGCCCCACCCCTCTCCAAAGGGGACATGGCCTGAAATTGGCGGGACCACCAGGGAATTTCCCAACTCCCCTGTGTCCCACTCCATGCCTTCTGATAGCAACCAAATCATTCCCAGATCCATCCATACCCTAATCAGATCCAAACAAATAACACTCAGATCCAAAAAGACCACCCATGATTCGTGATGGCGGCCAGTGGCCCATTCTCAGACAAGGTCACATCCCATACAGTCATGGCCTCCTACACCATCACCCCGTGTTTAGAAAAGAAAATCGGTTATGCACATGTGATGTCCACCTCTAGCTGTGACATCATGGTCTGTGGCCACTGACATCACATGCCCATTTTGGCCCAATGCCAAGGGATTGGAGCGCATGCATGCGTAACAGAAGTGGTAAAAGGGGAACTTCAATTCCCCTCTGAGTGCTATTGTGCTGATCGCTGGGGTTTGGTAGAAGTTCAATGCTGAGGTAATGTTGTGGGATCTATTGCCCCTGGTGGTGAGCAGGTATTAATCTAGCACTACGAGTGACCCTGGCAAAGTTAGGCACTGATGCAGTCAGTTGCAGTCCGTGACTGTCCTGGCTACAGGTTGGGTTCGGGAGACCGGCAAGTAAAATGCTGGTGATCGTAATACTGACCCTGGCATCCCAACAGTTCTTAATCCTGACCGGGGCTGCGCGGGAATGGAACTCTATTCCTGATTGGCTTAGCAGGAACTTACCCAATCATTATTACTGGTACTCAGAAAACCAGCGCCCTGTTATCTGATTACTGTGGTAGTGATTCTATCCCCTGGTCTCAGACGGCACCACCAGCCGGAACCCCCTCCCCTCAGACAGCAAGAGTGTCATCCTGGCCAAGGGGTAGATACTGCCCGGGGGGTGAGAACTAAAAGCAACAATGAGGACACCAGTGGCAGTTGCAAAGGTGGGGCTGCAGCACAGTCCACAATTCAAATAGAGGAGTCACTCCAACTGCCACTCCAAACACTGCCAAACATCGCTGGCCGGAACACACAGGCAGTTGGAGTGACTCCTCTATTTGAATTTTGGACACTGCAGCCCCACATCTGGAGCCGCCATTGCTCCCCACCATTAGCGGTGACTCCATACCTTGTCCCCGGACTCCATCCCCTGCGATATAGTCCCGTCACTTCTTATCCGCACTGTGTCCCGATCTTTGCTTTCCAGGATATAGCCTGATATTTGCTGGCTATGCTGTATCTGTATAAATGGCTGCAGGAGTGGTGAAAGCACACCTGCAGCAATCTGTACTCACTACTGCTGACACCAAGACTGGCAACAGCAACTAAGGAGGGCATAAACAATGGATCCCCAAGGGATTCCCACCGGACGGGATCCCGAAGGAGGACGCAATCCTCAATGCTGTGTTAGGACTAGAGGGAAGTCTCTGGGGGACCGCTTATTGGATGAGAGCCGTGCTGATGATTCTCTCAGCCAATCAGTGGTAAGCCCATATAAAACCCCCAAGATCCGACGCTGGGAGGATGACGTTTTGTTTCGTTTTCGGATCTGAACAAGGCATTGAGATCCGAGTCTCGGCCTGGATTCACTCAGATTGGGTAAGTTCTGGTGGGAACGGTTCTCTCGCTCAATGGGGGTCATTCTGAGTTGATCGCTCGCTAGCTACTTTTAGCAGCCATGCAAATGCATAGTACCCGCCCACGGGGGAGTGTATTTTCGCTTTGTAAGTGTGCGAACGCCTGTGCAGCCGAGATCAGCAAAAACATTTTGTGAAGTTTCTGAGTAGCGCTGGACTTACTCAGCCCTTGAGATCACGTCAGTCTTTTTGGTGCCGGAATTGACGTCACACACCCGCCCTCCAAACGCCCGGACATGCCTGCGTTTTCCCTACCACTCCCAGAAAACGGTCAGTTGACACCCATAAACGCCCTCTTCCGGTCAATCTCCTTGCGATCGGCTGTGCGAACGGATTCTAAGTTAAATACATCGCTCAGCAACGATCCGCTTTGTACCCGTATGACACGCATGTGCTTTGCGGTGCATATGAATGCGCAGTAGAAATCTGACTGCTGCGCTGCGAAAATTGTCAGCGAGCGAGCGACCCAGAATGACCCCCAATATCCTATACAAAGTGCTATAATATAGCAGCCGCAGTTTGTTTCCAATACAAGGTTTGTTCTACTCCGTATGCAGACTCAGTCGCACACAGATATACTCCTGGTGCGTCCTAGACACAAAAAGATGTCTGGCTCTAACAGAGTTGGACAGGACCTGGCGGCTCACTCGTGACCGGTGTCTCGTGCCGCGTGGTCTATTGAGGCTACATTTATGGGGACACATCTGTAGAACAGAATAAATTGACCACCCCCTCCTCAGCTCTAAGTATCTGCTATAAATGTTATATAATGTGAATGAACAAATGTACTGCAGCGATTGGGAAAGGAAAACAGAGCTGGAATATTATATCGTTGGGATCTCTGCCAAACACTGTTGTGTCACACAATACATTCCAATGCTCTGATTGGCTGCTGATGAGAATATTGTTACTGCCGTATGCTGAAATTTATTTTTTACTTCTTGGCTTTTTCTTCCTGCAGGATTGTGTATAGAAGAAGACCCCGTTGTCACTGGTCAGCCTCTACCATCTGATGAAGGTAGCAACTTTTTTTCCCCCATGAAATAAGCTACAAGATTCGTCTTACTAAGCTGTAAATCAACATTATGTACAAATGTTACATTGTTACACCTGCAACAATGGGTTATATTTACTAAAATTCGTATTTGTACCGATTTGGAGGGAGATTTATCACGAATGACATCGAAAGTGTAAATTTGCAACTTTTTGAATATATTACGACTAATGTACTAAGCTGTCATATTCTGCATTTTCGTGTTTTCCGATGTCGATGTCATTCGTATTTTTTGGCAGTGTTTTACGGGAGTGAATAGTAAAACACTGCCGACATTAACACAATGAATCTCGGCCGGATCTGTGAGATCCGTGCTTGGCAAAATATAAAAACGGAAACCCGACCACGCACTGAAAGGGGTCCCATGTTTACACATGGGACTCCTTTCCCCGACTGCCAGCACTCCCCCTGACTCCTGTCTAAGAGGGTCCCTTCAGCCAATCAGGGAACGCCACGTCGTGGCACCCTCCTGATTGGCTGTGTGCTCCTGTAGTGTCTGTCAGGCAGCACACGGCAGAGATACAATGTTGCGCCTATGCGCTCCATTGTATACAATGGTGGGAACTTTGCGGTCAGCGGTTGACCGCGAGTGACCTCACCGCTGACCGCAAAGTTCCCACCATTGGATACAATGGAGCGCATAGGTGCAACATTGTATCTCTGCCGTGTGCTGCCTGACAGACACTACAGGAGCACACAGCCAATCAGGAGGGTGCCACGACGTGGCGCTCCCTGATTGGCTGAAGGGACCCTCTTAGACAGGAGTCAGGGGGGGTCCTGGCAGTCGGGGAAAGGGGTCCCATGTGAAAACATGGGGCCCCTTTCAGTGCGTGGTCGGGTTTCCGTTTTTTTATTTTGCCAAGTACGTGGATTATACAAAGAACAGAAGAGGACCGATCTACACTGGATTATGTGAGTAGAATTTTTTCCACAGGTACCCCATGGATTGTACATGGAGAAGAGGACCGACCCTCGTATGAACATAGGTAAGTATGTATGTTTGGAGGTGTGCATGTATGTAATAAACTTATACTTTCAAGGTGTGTGTCTCCTGTTTTTATTGGGGTATTTTTTTAGTAGTAGTACTACAGGTACCAGCGGACCCGGTTTTCCACCGCATGCTGGTACTTGTGGTTCTCCAAGTACCAGCTTGCGGGGAGGCTTGCTGGGACTTGTAGTACTGATACTAAAAACAATATTCACATTTTTACCAAAAGGCTATCAGCCCCCCATCCGCCGCCCTTGGATGGGGGGGGGGCAGCCTCGGGCTTCACCCCTGGCCCTTGGGTGACTGGAGGGGGGGACCCCTTGATTTAAGGGGTTCCTACTCCTCCAGGGTACCCCTGCCAGCGGTGACTAGTTGGGTATGTAATGCCAGGGCCGCAGGACCTAGATAAAAGTGTCCCCCGGCTGTGGCATTATGTACCTGGCTAGTGGAGCCCATGCTGGTTTCAAAAATACGGGGGACCCCTACGCTTTTTGTCCCCCGTATTTTTGGAACCAGGACCAGGTGCAGAGCTCGGTGCTGGTTGATTAAATATGGGGGAACCCCTGTCATTTTTTTCCTCATATTTTTTTAAACAGGTCCGGCTCAAAGAGCCCAAGGCTGGTTTTGCTTAGGAGGGGGGACCCCACGCATTTTTTCCCCTGAAAATGTAACACTTTCCAATCCCTTCCCACTGATAAACATGCACGGATCTCATGGATCCGTGCATGCCTATCAGAACACGGTAAAAAAAGCAGGTCTGTTTTAAATCAGCTTCTTTTTACTATTTGTATTTTTTCACGGCAGTGTTTGCCTATTGCCGGCAGTGTTCGTGAAATACACTTTTTAGTAAATTACCGATTTGTATCAAATAACAGTCGTATTTGACCGATGGTGTATTCATTCGTAATTTTTTCCTTTGACTTCCAAAAAAGTACGAATACCCTCATCACTGCCGTGATTTGAGTTTAGTAAATTCCCGAGATGACACTTTGAAGAAAAAACACCATCTCGGTCAAAATCGGGACCTTAGTAAATATACCCCAATGTCTCTCACATGCGTGCTATAAACAATTAGGTTTGGCTTATTGTATCCGGCTGATAGGTTGACAGTTAATAGGCTGTCACGCATATGGTCAACATGTATATGTTACACATAAATTACAGGCAGCTATACAGTATGTGAAAGATTTGCAAATTTATTTGTACACAGTGATTAAGATTATGGTCTTTTGCTTCAGAAATATGCATGATGAGTGTTCCAGTTGGTCTCCAGAAATACTTCACCCCGTACTCAATAAACGGGGGTCTGATCTGTATGTCTCACTGTGACCGGCAGTCCACTAAATACCTGAATTGCTACAGTGGTAGCTGTCACATACAGTACAATACTGGTCCTAGGTGCTTGTAAGTATGAATCAACCTTGTGTTACTGCATGTGTTTATGGGGGTCATTCCGAGTTGATCGCTAGCTGCATTTGTTTGCTGTGCAGCGATGAGGCAAAAAAATGGCACTTCTGCGCATGCGTATGCGGCGCAATGCGCACGCACAAAGTAATATTAGAAAGAACGATGTAGTTTCACACAAGGTCTAGCGACGCTTTTCAGTCGCACTGCTGGCCGCAGAGTGATTGACAGGAAGTGGGCGTTTCTGGGTGTCAACTGACCATTTTCAGGGAGTGTTTGAAAAAACGCAGGTGTGCCAGGAAAAACGCAGGCGTGGCTGGGTGAACGCAGGGTGTGTTTGTGACGTCAAAACAGGAACTGAACAGTCTGCAGTCATCGCAAGCGCTGAGTAGGTATTGAGCTACTCTAAAACTGCACAAAAAAATTATGCTGCCGCTCTGCGATCCTTTCATTCGCACTTCTGCTAAGCTAAAATACACTCCCAGTGGGAGGCAGCATAGCGTTTTGCACGGCTGCTAAAAACTGCTAGCGTGTGATCAACTCGGAATGGCCACCAATATCTTTAGCAAAGAGCGAGTAAACCACAAGATTTGACATTTTCAGAACCACAGAACTATAGACATGGGGGTGAATGAAATAGGGGATGAGAGTTTCTGCAAGAATGTCTGTATTTTTACTGTAAGTGGCAATCATTTAAAGGCAAAACCAACCTGGTTTTGTCTTGTAAATGATCGCCACTTTAAAAATACAGGTATTCTCACACAAACTCCTGCACCTCCTATTACATTTACCCCATTGTTGGAGATGCTGGTTAGAAACTCCTTTATAATGGGTAGATTCAAGGTCCTCAAATTTGTATGCGCTGTGATGATAAATTTGGGCTGGTTCTACTCTCCAAGGTAGATAAGAACCACTTGGACCATCTAGTTTGGCCTGAAGACATGCACACACTTAAACACTAGGGTTAGTTTGTCAGGAACAAGTTGACCTACCAGTATATTTTTGGATTGTGGGAGGAAACTGAACTACCCGATGGTGAGTCCTGTTCTTCCTGTCAAGACAGTCTGTATGCTTTCCTATGGTCCTTGTCCTCGCAATGATAAATACCAACATTATATACAGTATTTGCATGGCTCGGCTCCTCTACAGTAACATCCTATTCTCCCCTGCAGTCTACTGTAGCCAGTAAAGGGGGTTATGGTCGGTCACAATGGAAAACTCCCTGCAATACAGATAGGACTGCCCACACGACAATATGACAAATCATTTCTTTATCACGGTGTCATATGCCATCTGCTGGGTCAGTCTACCCCATCTTGCTCAGCACAGCAAGCAGTCCATGACCTGGGGCATCGGTCTACACAATGAACTCTCTCCAGAAGTCTGGGGCTGCTAGCATTGGGTGGCTATAAAGTTGACATTTCAGTCTATTAAATGCTTGCTCGCAGTTTGTCTGTCCAGTTTATTTGTCAACTTTACTTTTCGGATGTTAAGTTGACCAAATTGGTCAAGGGTCTGGCAAGGGTGCTGCTACGGGGCATACATTTTTGGTAATATCGGGCCCTGATTTGCTTTTGATTGGTGAGTTTAGGTATTTGAATGATGTGATCAATTTTAGCCGGCTGAGGCTTGTCTCCACTCCACCAGAATGATGCCCCAAATACAACACATCCACTATCCCTAGAGTATCTGACATTTTTCCTGTTGCATAGTCAACCCTGTGTAATTCTGTTTAAAACCTCAGTCACGTGTGACAGGTGCTCTCCCGTATCTAACTAAAGATGGCTATATTGTCCTAGTGCACCGGGCTGTACTGTTGGCTTCATCAACTGTATGCTGGAATGTGGCTGGGGAATTCTTCATCCCTAAGGCCATGGAAGTTAACTTGGTGATGAATGTGGAGCACTCTTGTATATGCTAGTACTCCTTACTGAGGGCCAAGGTAGACACAAAGCAGGTGTTCTTCTATGCGAAGCATGGTGTGAACATCTATAACCATGACCTTGTTCCATTAAAATCCACACAGAAGTACATATTGCTATACATGTGCACTATTGTGCACTATTATTAAACCATCTGCCACCATCTGTTAAAGGGCACAATGACTCCCATTTCCAAAATATCACTGGCCTCCTGTTTGGTCATAGGTGACACTTCAGGGGCAACCATGTACAAGGTCTATTTAATCAGCTTGGATTCTGTGGTACCCACAAGATAAGCAACTGGCGGTGAAATGGATCCTTTGGGTCATCCAACACCTTTCGCATCTGTTCTTGCTGATAGTTGGCTTCTGATAGGGACTACCTCTACTATTAATCTTATTTTAGTGATGGCCTGTATGTCTGGGATAAGGATAGTCTCTGTGTCATCCATAGGTGGACAGCCTATGGCTACCACACTTACCTCTCTAGTTATGTAAGTCTTCAGTCTGTGTATGTGGTATATACAGTACGTAACCTCATGATGGAAATGTCCAGTGCTACCGCATAATTTATCATACCACGCCATTCAGTTTCTGTACAAGGACTTATCCAAGAGGATTGGAACTTGTGGATTGGAACTTTTGTTTTCATGCTGGGACTACCAAAATCACTTTTTGTCCAATAGCCAGCTCTTGAACATGGGCCAGTAGATTGTAATACCATCTTTGCCTGATCTGGGCCCTTTCCATGTAGTCATAAATCAACTGCATCAAGAGCAGTAGTCTTTCACATAACTCTGGCAAAAGAAATTCAAGCTCCTGGAATGTACCCTCCCAGCTTTCAAAGGGAGAGAACTTGGTGGAGTCCAGTGGCAATTCACGATATGTAAACAGCTGCTGTAGTGATTTTTCCCTGTCTCCCCTCTTCAAGTCGATATACAGTACCCAAACAGCAACCACTTAAGGGTCCCATTCAATCGCTCACACAGTCCATTGGTCTAGGGATGGTATGGAGTGGTGTGAACGAGATATACCCTGAACTTGTTCCAGATAGTTTGAAGCACCGTACCTCTCCCTCAAACTGAGGGGCAGATTTATTAAGCCTGGTGAAGTGATAAAGTGGAAGTTGATGAAGTACCAGCCTATCAGGTCTTAACTATCATGTCACAGGCTGGGTTTGAAAAATGACAGTTGGGAGCTGACTGGCTGGTGCTTTATCACCTTCCACTTTATCACTTCACCAGACTTAATAAATCTGCCCCTGAGTCCCTTAGTAACAACTTCCAGTGGAACTCTTATGCAGTGAGTGCCTGGGCAGCATGTTTATTTCATTGAGTGTAATGAACACATGGGATGCAATTACCTATTCACAACTGCAAGTGTGTTAGATGGATCAGGGCTGCATGTGACAGGGGCTGTGACATGATGTGAGGAGGGGAATGGGGGCAGCAGTAAACCACATACTGAGAGTTATATAATGGAAGGCGCAAGATCCCCAGCAGCACGGAATATAACAGTTTAGTGATGTGTTAGTGAGTACAGGGCTGCATGTGACAGAGACATTGACATAATGAGAAGAGGGGTATGAGGCAACAGGAAGTAGCAGTGTCCTCCAGATTTACAGAGTGTATCAGAAGATGAGTGATGTGTTAGTGAGAGCATATGAGAGGCAATGACATGATGTGATGAGGGGAATGGAGGCAGCAAGAAGACATAGACCGAGAATTATATAGTGGAAAGACTAGGGTCCCACAGAAGTGCAGAGTATATCAGGGGATGAGTGATGTGTTAGTGCAGACAGGGCTGCATGTGACAGACATGTACATGATGTGAGGAGGGGAATAGAGGCAACAGGAAGACATAGACTGAGAGTTAAATAGTGAAAAGTGCAGGGTCTCCCAGTAGTATATCATAAGATTAGTGATGTGCTAGTGAGGACAGGGCTGCATGTGACAGGGGCAGTGACAAGATGTGAAGAGGGGAATGGAGGCTGCAGAAATCCACAGGCTGAGCATTATATGTGGGAGAATCAGGGTCCTGGGCAGCACAGAGAATATCAAGAGATAAAAGATTTGGCAGTGAGGACAGGGCTGCATGTGACAAGGGTGTGCTATCCAGATTCACTATAAATTGAGTTTATAGAATAATGTGATAAAAATATAGTCGGAATATATATATATATATATATATATATATATAATACACACACACACACACACACACACACACACACACACACACACACACACACACACATTCCAGAATTGCAGCTGTTCTAACATCAGGTAGCAACCTGATATAAATCCATAGGAAACAGAGGTAGCTGGAAGTCACAGAGTTATAGAGTGGAAGGAGCAGGGTCCCCAGCAGCACAGAGTATATCAGGAGATGAGTGATGTGGACAGGACTACTGTACATGTGACAGGGACACTGAGATGATGTGAGGAGGGGAATGGTAGGAGCAAGAAGTCACAGACGACGTTAAATAGTGAAAGGAGCAGGGTCCCCAGGAACACAATGTACAGAATATGAGTGATGTGTTCATTTCGACAGAATTACATGCGACAGCGGGAGTAACATTATTTGCTGGGAAAGAAAACAACTAGGTAGATTTAAATAGTGTAAGAAGCAGTATTTCTCTGACGTCCTAGTGGATGCTGGGAACTCCGTAAGGACCATGTGGAATAGCGGGCTCCGAAGGAGGCTGGGCACTCTAGAAAGATCTTAGACTACCTGGTGTGCACTGGCTCCTCCCACTATGACCCTCCTCCAAGCCTCAGTTAGATTTCGTGCCCGGCCGAGGTTGGATGCACACTAGGGGCTCTCCTGAGCTCTTAGAAAGTTATAGTCTTAGAATTTGTTATTTTCAGTGAGACCTGCTGGCAACAGGCTCACTGCAGCGAGGGACTAAGGGGAGAAGAAGCGAACTCGCCTGCTTGCAGCCGGATTGGGCTTCTTAGGCTACTGGACACCATTAGCTCCAGAGGGATCGACCGCAGGCCCAGCCTTGATGTTCGGTCCCGGAGCCGCGCCGCCGTCCCCCTTACAGAGCCAGAAGCAAGAAGATGGTCCGGAAAATCGGCGGCATGAAGACATCCTGTCTTCACCAAGGTAGCGCACAGCACTGCAGCTGTGCGCCATTGCTCCTCATACACACTTCACACTCCGGTCACTGAGGGTGCAGGGCGCTGGGGGGGGCGCCCTGAGGCAGCAATAAAAACACCTTGGCTGGCTAAAATACCTCAATATATAGCCCCTGGGGCTATATATGAGGTAAATACCCCTGCCAGAATCCCATAAAAAGCGGGAGAATACGCCGCGAAAAAAGGGCGGAGCCTATCTCCTCAGCACACTGGCGCCATTTTTCCCTCACAGCTCCGCTGGAAGGAAGCTCCCTGGCTCTTCCCTGCAATTCTACAGTACAGTAAGAGGGAAAAGAGAGGGGGGGCATTAAAATTGGCACTGTATACAGTATATTATATTAAAAAGCAGCTATTAGGGACATAACTCAGTTAGTCCCTGTATATATATAGCGCTCTGGTGTGTGCTGGCATACTCTTACTCTGTCCCCCCAAAGGGCTTTTGTGGGTCCTGTCCTCTGTTTGAGCATTCCCTGTGTGTGTGGAGTGTGTCGGAACGGCTGTGTCGACATGTTTGAGGAGGATAATGATGTGGAGGGGGAGCAGATGCCTTTAGCAGGGATGTCACCCCCTGGGGGTCAGACACCTGAGTGGATGGTATTATGGCAGGAAATGAGTGCACGTATAGACTCCTTACATAAAAAATTTGACGACATGCCGACTGTGGGACAGCCGACTCTTCAGCTCATGCCTGTCCAGGTGTCTCAAAAGTCATCAGGGGCTCTGAAACGCCCGCTATCTCAGGTGGCACAAGTAGATGTCGACACGGATACTGACACCAGTGTCGACGACGATGAGTCAAATTTAATGCCCGTTAAGGCCATTCACTGCATGATTGAGGCAATGAAAGAGGTGTTAAATATTTCTGATTTACATCCAGGTACCACAAAAAAGGGTATTATGTTTGGGGAGAAAAAACTACCTGTAGTTTTTCCCCCGTCAGATGAATTAAATGAAGTGTGTGAAGAAGCGTGGGCTTCCCCTGATAAGAAATTGGTAATTCCTAAGAAGCTACTAATGGCGTTCCCTTTCCCGCCAGAGGATAGGTTACGTTGGGAAACACCCCCGAGGGTGGATAAAGCGCTCACACGTTTGTCTAAAAAGGTGGCACTACCGTCCCAGGATACGGCCGACCTTAAGGAACCTGCTGATAGAAAGCAGGAGGCGATCCTGAAGTCTGTATATACACACTCAGGCATTATCCTCAGACCAGCTATTGCGTCAGCATGGATGTGCAGTGCTGCCGCTGCGTGGTCAGATAAACTGTCAGAAAATATTGACACGTTAGACAGAGACACGATCCTGCTAACAATTGACCATATCAAAGACTCAGTCTTATACATGAGAGATGCACAGAGGGAAATCTGCCGACTGGCATCTAAAGTAAGTGCATTATCCATCTCTGCTAGGAGATGCTTATGGACTCGCCAGTGGACAGGAGATGCAGATTCTAAAAGGCACATGGAAGTTTTGCCTTATAAGGGGGAGGAATTATTTGGGGATGGTCTCTCCGACCTAGTTTCCACAGCAACGTCTGGAAGTCAGCATTTTTACCCCATGTCCCCTCACAGCCTAAGAAGGCGCCATTTTATCAGGTTCAGTCCTTTCGGTCCCAGAAAAACAAGCGGGGAAAAGGAGGGTCTTTTCTGTCAAGAGGCAGAGGCAGGGGAAAAAGGCTGCAGCAAACAGCAGGTTCCCAGGAACAAAAATCCTCCCCCGCTTCCTCTTCCAAGTCCGCCGCATGACGGTGGGGCTCCACAGGCGGAGCCAGGTACGGTGGGGGCCCGCCTCAGGAATTTCAGCGATCAGTGGGCTCGCTCACAGGTGGATCCCTGGATCCTTCAAATAGTATCTCAGAGATGTCCAGAGGCTTATCCGTACATTTGTATGGGGTGGGAATACACCTAGATTTAAACACGATATTTTGTTCAGGAGAAAACACCAAGGGGGGCAACAACTCCCACATATCCCTAACTATTACCACGCAGTACACCTGAATAGGATTCTGGAGTGGACACGTGCCAAGGATCGCAAACAATGGGTCCTCCTAGAGGAGGGCTGTCTCCCATACTATATAGAAATTGCACCTTGGCTTCCTATCCTCCCGAAGGTGTCACACCCCACAGTCTCTCCCACACTCAGATTATGGGCCAAGCTGAGATCCCAGAGTTATATATCTTCCAAACGGTCCCCCTTAACCTCTTTTCTCTATAACTCCGAATTTGCCCCTGGCCTTCAGGGGACTGCTTTCGCCCCATGGGCGGAAGCCGGGATCTTCAGGGTCGGTCAGCTGGTGAGCTCGGGTAGGGTGCGCTCCTTTTCAGATGTTCAATCCTCTTGGAACCTACACAATGCGGAGTTTTGGAGGTTCCTGCAGGTCCACCATTTCATATCATCTCCCAAGAACTTCTCTGACGTAACTAGGGACCTCACTGGATTTGAGAGACTATGTATCTCCCCCAGCTCACCCACACATACTATTTCACAAATTTATACGTTGATTATGGAAAATTTCTTCCCACAACCTCCTACCTTCTTGGCTTCCTGGGAAAGGGAATTGTCGGGGCTACCTACTCAAATTAACTGGGAATCCGTGTTTAAAAACGCTCAGGCGAGTTCTTTATGCATCTCGACACTAGAGACCCTTTATAAACTTATATATAGGTGGTATAGGACCCCCCGTGTTCTCAACAGAATGTTTCCCTCTCTTTCGAATATGTGTTGGAGATGCAAAAATGCCCCAGGGAGTTTTATACATATTTGGTGGGATTGCCCTCTTATAACCTCATTCTGGGCAGAAGTATTTAAATGCACCGAAATGATAATAGGTGACGAAATGCCGAGAGACCCAGATTTCTGGCTCCTTAATCACACCCCCGTAGGATCACACTCCTACAAACATTCCCTGTTAAGACACCTTAGCAACGCCGCTAAAGCGGTGATCCCAGTTCTTTGGAGATCTACCTCCCCACCCTCAATTAAAATGTGGTTCACAAAGATTGATCACTTCTTGAACATGGAAGACCTGGTTTCCTTCTCATCCGGGAAAACAGTTAACTTCATAGCTATTTGGTTTCCCTGGTACGACTTTAAAGACACATCGCAGTATAGGTCCTATATTGCGACATAACCCCCCTCATATTGGTAAACTGGCCCATAATCATAATCATATCATTATCTATACCTATACCCATATTTCGATAATGTTGTCTCAGCATAGTGGCCCAGACTCAGGATCGGTGGAGACCGCCCATACGCCCCCCAAATAGTCTGCCCGCACCACGCAGATCACCACACCTGACCCTGCCCACCCTAACCTTCCCTTGCTTACCCTCTTTTCCTCTCTCTTTCCTTTTTTTTTTTTCTCTCTCTCTCTTTCCCACTCACTGATGCTGTTTTGATATTATGTTCATCCCCTATAAGCTTTAATGATGACAGAAATTCAGACAGATATTTTTCGGCTAAGGGCGCTCTATGTGTGGTGTACTGATGGATATATGCTATGTGATATTTTTGTATGCCCTTCTTTTGTTTTTTTTTTGAAAATGTTTCTGTAATGTTTTTTGAATACTGCTTTGACTAATAAAAACAGTTTACACAAATAGTATCTCAGGGATACAGGCTGGAATTCGAGGCGACTCCACCCCGCCGTTTCCGAAAATCCGCTTTGCCGATTGCTCCCTCAGACAGGGAGGCGGTGCTAGCAGCGATTCACAAGCTGTATTCCCAGCAGGTGATAATCAAGGTACCCCTACTTCAACAAGGCCGGGGTTACTATTCCACACTATTTGTGGTGCCGAAACCGGACGGTTCGGTGAGACCCATTTTAAATTTGAAATCCTTGAACACATACATAAAAAAATTCAAGTTCAAGATGGAATCGCTCAGGGCGGTTATTGCAAGCTTGGACGAGGGGGATTACATGGTATCCCTGGACATCAAGGATGCTTACCTGCATGTCCCCATTTACAATTCTCACCAGGAGTACCTCAGATTTGTGGTACAGGATTGCCATTACCAATTCCAGACGCTGCCGTTTGGACTCTCCACGGCACCAAGGGTATTTACCAAGGTTATGGCGGAAATGATGATACTCCTTCGAAAAAAGGGAGTTTTAATTATCCCATACTTGGACGATCTCCTAATAAAGGCACGATCCAAGGAACAGTTGTTAGTGGGAGTAGCACTATCTCAGGAAGTGCTGAGCCAGCACGGCTGGATTCTGAATATCCCAAAGTCACAGCTGGTCCCAACGACACGTCTAATGTTCCTGGGAATGATTCTGGACACGGCCCAGAAAAAAGTGTTTCTCCCGGAGGAGAAAGCCAGGGAGTTGTCTTCTCTAGTCAGAGACCTCCTAAAACCAAAACAGGTATCGGTGCATCACTGCACGCGGGTCCTGGGAAAGATGGTAGCTTCTTACGAAGCAATTCCATTCGGCAGGTTCCATGCCAGAATTTTTCAGTGGGACCTGTTGGACAAGTGGTCCGGATCGCATCTTCAGATGCATCGTTTAATAACCCTGTCTCCACGAACCAGGGTGTCTCTTCTGTGGTGGCTGCACAGTGCTCATCTTCTGAAGGGCCGCAGATTCGGCATACAGGACTGGGTCCTGGTGACCACGGATGCCAGCCTACGAGGCTGGGGGGCAGTCACAAAGGGAAGAAATTTCCAAGGACTATGGTCAAGTCAGGAGACTGCCCTTCACATAAATATTCTGGAACTAAGGGCCATTTACAATGCCCTAAGTCAAGCAAAATCCCTGCTCCTACACCAGCCGGTGCTGATCCAGTCAGACAACATCACGGCAGTCGCCCATGTGAATCGACAGGGCGGCACAAGAAGCAGGACGGCGATGGCAGAAGCCACAAAAATTCTCCGATGGGCGGAGAATCATGTACTAGCACTGTCAGCAGTGTTCATCCCGGGAGTGGACAACTGGGAAGCAGACTTTCTCAGCAGGCACGACCTCCACCCGGGAGAGTGGGGACTTCATCCAGAAGTCTTCCAAATGATTGTAAATCAATGGGGTCGTCCACAGGTGGACATGATGGCGTCCCGCCTAAACAAAAAACTAGAGAAGTATTGCGCCAGGTCAAGAGACCCTCAGGCGATAGCTGTGGACGCTCTAGTGACACCGTGGGTGTACCGGTCAGTTTATGTGTTCCCTCCTCTACCTCTCATACCAAAGGTATTGAGAATAATAAGAAAGCGAGGAGTAAACACAATTCTCGTGGTTCCGGATTGGCCGAGAAGAGCGTGGTACCCGGAACTTCAAGAGATGATCTCAGAGGACCCGTGGTCTCTGCCGCTCAGACAAGACCTGCTGAAGCAGGGCCCCTGTCTGTTCCAAGACTTACCGCGGCTGCGTTTGACGGCATGGCGGTTGAACACCGGATCCTGAAGGAAAAGGGCATTCCGGAGGAAGTCATTCCTACGCTTATTAAAGCCAGGAAAGAGGTCACAGCAACTCATTATCACCGCATATGGCGGAGGTATGTTGCATGGTGTGAGGCCGAAAAGGCCCCAACGGAGGAATTTCAACTAGGTCGATTTCTGCATTTCCTGCAAGCAGGAGTGAATATGGGCCTAAAACTGGGCTCCATTAAGGTACAGATCTCGGCTCTGTCGATTTTCTTTCAAAAAGAACTAGCTTCAGTACCTGAAGTTCAGACATTTGTTAAAGGAGTGCTGCATATTCAGCCCCCGTTTGTGCCCCCCGTGGCACCTTGGGATCTCAACGTGGTGTTGAGTTTCTTAAAATCACATTGGTTTGAACCACTAAAAACCGTGGATCTGAAATATCTCACGTGGAAGGTGGTTATGTTATTGGCCTTGGCTTCTGCCAGGCGAGTATCAGAATTGGCGGCTTTGTCTTGTAAAAGCCCTTGTTTGATTTTCCATATGGATAGGGCAGAATTGAGGACTCGTCCCCAGTTTCTCCCAAAGGTGGTGTCAGCGTTTCACCTGAACCAGCCTATTGTGGTGCCTGCGGCTACTAGGGACTTGGAGGACTCCAAGTTGCTAGACGTTGTCAGGGCACTGAAAATATATGTTTCCAGAACGGCTAGAGTCAGAAAATCTGACTCGCTGTTTATCCTGTATGCACCCAACAAGCTGGGTGCTCCTGCTTCTAAGCAGACTATTGCTCGTTGGATTTGTAGTACAATTCAGCTTGCACATACTGTGGCAGGCCTGCCACAGCCAAAATCTGTCAATGCCCATTCCACAAGGAAGGTGGGCTCATCTTGGGCGGCTGCCCGAGGGGTCTCGGCTTTACAACTTTGCCGAGCTGCTACTTGGTCAGGGGCAAACACGTTTGCAAAATTCTATAAATTTGATACCCTGGCTGAGGAGGACCTGGAGTTCTCTCATTCGGTGCTGCAGAGTCATCCGCACTCTCCCGCCCGTTTGGGAGCTTTGGTATAATCCCCATGGTCCTTACGGAGTTCCCAGCATCCACTAGGACGTCAGAGAAAATAAGAATTTACTCACCGGTAATTCTATTTCTCGTAGTCCGTAGTGGATGCTGGGCGCCCATCCCAAGTGCGGTTTATCTGCAATACTTGTACATAGTTATTGTTAACTAAATCGGGTTATTGTTGAGCCATCTGTTGAGAGGCTCTATTGTTTCATACTGTTAACTGTGTTTCATATCACGAGTTGTACGGTGTGATTGGTGTGGCTGGTATGAGTCTTACCCGGGATTCAAAATCCTTCCTTATTGTGTACGCTCGTCCGGGCACAGTACCTAACTGAGGCTTGGAGGAGGGTCATAGTGGGAGGAGCCAGTGCACACCAGGTAGTCTAAGATCTTTCTAGAGTGCCCAGCCTCCTTCGGAGCCCGCTATTCCCCATGGTCCTTACGGAGTTCCCAGCATCCACTACGGACTACGAGAAATAGAATTACTGGTGAGTAAATTCTTATTTTCCCATCAGGTCCTGGGATACTAATGTACCGTAAGAAGGCAACTTATCTTCTTCTTCTTTTTTTGCTGAAGATGCATCTAAGCCGCGATGCAATAAGTCTAGGACCTACGAGGTGACTGACTTGTACATCTGTGTGTGACTGAGTCCCTGAATCTGTAGACAAAGTGCTACAATGTAGCCTCCGCAGCTTTTTTCCAATACAAGTTCTGTTCTGATCTGTATACAGACTCAGTCACACAGTATACAAGTGTCATATATCAAATTAATCAGCACAGTCTCCTTGTGTGTCCTAGTCACATTGTATCACAAATAAGATACATTTTTGGAAAGAAAAGATGCCCGATGATAGCAGAGTTTCTTGGCTCACTCAGGCCAGGCATCGGGCGCTGCATGGCGTACTGATGCTAGACGTATGAGGAACCATCTCTATGTACACAACCTCCTCTGAATTCACAGTGTTCAATGTAGTAACATTATAATAAGGTTTGACTGTGAAATAACGTTATTTCCATATCACTCCATAGATGTCCGGACACAGACGTCTACCTGTACACGTTTGCTCAATGTCAGGGCATGGTGCTAAAGGCCGGCGTGTATGGCGGTGTGGGAGCGGCCATTGGTTTACTGCTCATTATCATCCTCACATTGGCGTATTTTTTACACAGAAAAAAACGTTCTACACATGGTAAGTTCCCAGCGTGTTTATTAATAGCGCTTGTAAAGAATCCCGTGGTTAGGATATGGCAGCCATGTTTATGTTTATGTTATAGTGCTTGTATTACAAGACATGGGGGGTCTTGTAATACAAGCTAGCTGCTTTGTTCGCTAGCTGCTTTGGTTCGCTGTGCAGCGATCAGGCAAACAATAAGGCACTTCTGCGCATGCGTATGCGGCCCAATGCGCATGCGCGTCGTACTAATACAATGAACAATGTAGTTTCACACAAGGTCTAGCGAAGCTTTTCAGTCGCACTGCCGTCCGCAGAGTGATTGACAGGAAGTGGGTGTTTCTGGGTGTCAACTGACCGTTTTCAGGGAGTGTGCGGAAAATGCAGGCGTGCCAGATAAAAACGCAGGCGTGGCTGGGGAAGCGTGGTTGGCCGAACGCAGGGCGTGATCATGACGTCAAAACAGGACCTGAATAGTCTGAAGTGATCGCAAGCTAGGAGTAGGTCTGGAGCCACTCTGAAGCTGCACAAAATTAGTTTGTAGCCGCCCTGCGATCCTTTCGTTCGCACTTCTGCTAAGCTAAGATACACTCCCAGTGGGCGGCGGCCTAGCGTTTGCACGGCTGCTAAAAACAGCTAGTGAACGATCAACTCGGAATGAGGGCCCTGGTCTTTGTGCATTGGGGGTCATTCCGAGTTGTTCGCTCGTTAACGATTTTCGCTATATTGCGATTTTCCGCTTACTGCGCATGCGCAATGTCCGCAGTGCGACTGCGCCAAGTAAATTTGCTATGCAGTTAGGTATTTTACTCACGGCATTACGAGGGTTTTTCTTCGTTCTGGTGATCGTAATGTGATTGACAGGAAGTAGGTGTTTCTGGGCGGAAACTGGCCGTTTTATGGGAGTGTGTGAAAAAACGCTACTGTTTCTGGGAAAAACGCGGGAGTGGCTGGAGAAACGGGGGAGTGTCTGGGCGAATGCTAGGTGTGTTTGTGACGGAAAGGAACGAAACTGACTGAACTGATCGCAGTGGCAGAGTAAGTCCGGAGCTACTCAGAAACTGCTAAGAAAGGTCTATTCGCAAAATTGCGAATCTGTCGGTCGCAATTTTGAGAAGCTAAGATTCACTCCCAGTAGGCGGCGGCTTAGCGTGTGCAAAGCTGCTCGGAATGAGGGCCATTGTGTAATAATGTGCTATTGTGACATGGGTGTTGTAAAAGTGTTTAGTAAATGTTGTCTTGACTGTGTCAGTATTTCCTCTCTCAGGAATCTCTGTTCTGATGATCAAGCTAAAACTGGATACAGATTAGATTGGGGTGATGCAGCGTGCAACCTAAACCTAAACAATGTTGTGTGTTCAATTAGTTGATATCAATTGTATATATGGAATGGTGTGCAGTACGCCGTGAATATTATCAATATGGTTTTTACTGAGCCCACATGATAAATTGATCAAAATTACAATATAAACTGAAATATCAAACAGTGCATAATATGTTCATAACATGTAGATAAAACATCTGCATCTGCGCTGTGATCTGATTCACACTAGTAAACGCTGTGATCGCTAATATCAGACTGTCAAATAGTAGAGATGAGCGGGTTCAGTTCTCAGGGAACCCAACCCTACCGGACTTCATGTCACAAGCCCGGATCTGAGTCAGGTTCGGGTTTTCCCGCCTGACTTGGAAACCAAAACGAGGTAAAACGTCATAATCCCACTGTCGTATTCTCATGAGATTTGGATTCCATATAAACAGCCGCACGTCGCCGCCATTTTCACTCCAGCATTGGAAAGTGTAGAGAGAGGACGTGTCTACGTACTCAGTGTCCTCAGTGTCCGTGTCTTGTGCTGCATCTGTCCAGTACAGTGGTTGTGACTGGACAGATGCAGCCCCAGCTGAATGTACTGCAGAGTGTCGCCCAACCATCCAATCGACCGCGGAACACTGCAGCACACGGGTGGGACAGCAGGACAAGGTTCAAAAAGCGGGACCAACCCACTGAAACTAGGATGATTGGGAGGACTCATAGCTTCTTTGTGTCTGTGTCACCCTCCAGAGGGAGGGACAGGCTCATATCTCCCTTCTGTCTGTGTCACTGTGTCACCCTGCAGGGGGAGGGACAGGCTCATAGCTCCCTTATATCTGTGTCACTGCCTCACCCTGCAGGGGGAGGGACAGGCTCATAGCTCCCTTCTATCTGTGTCACTGTCTCACCCTGCAGGGGGAGGTACAGGCTCATAGCTCCCTTCTGTCTGTGTCACTGTGTCACCCTGCAGGAGGAGGGACAGGCTCATAGCTCCCTTCTGTCTGTGTCACTGTGTCACCCTGCAGGGGGAGGGACAGGCTCATATCTACCTCCTGTCTGTGTCACCCTGCAGGGGGAGGGTCAGGCTCATAGCTCCCTTCTGTCTGTGTCACTGTGTCACCCTGCAAGAGGAGGGGCAGGCTCACAGCTCCCTTCTGTCTGTGTCACTGTGTTACCCTGCAGGGGGAGGGACAGGCTCACAGCTCCCTTCTGTCTCTGTCACAGTGTCACCCTGCAGAGGGAGGGACAGGCTCATAGCTCCCTTCTGTCTGTGTCACTGTGTCACCCTGTAGGAGGAGGGACAGGCTCATAGCTCCCTTCTGTCTGTGTCGCTGTGTCACCCTGCAGGATGAGGGACAGGCTCATAGCTCCCTTCTGTCTGTGTCACCCTGCAGGGGGAGGGACAGGCTCATAGCTCCCTTCTGTCTGTCACTGTGTCACCTTGCAGGGGGAGGGACAGGCTCATAGCTCCCTTCTGTCTGTGTCATTGTGTCACCCTGCAGGGGGAGGGACAGGCTCATAGCTCCCTTCTGTCTGTGTCATTGCGTCACCCTGCAGGAGGAGGGACAGGCTCATAGCTCCCTTCTGTCTGTGTCATTGCGTCACCCTGCAGGAGGAGGGACAGGCTCATAGCTCCCTTCTGTCTGTGTCGCTGCGTCACCCTGCAGGAGGAGGGACAGGCTCATAGCTCCCTTCTGTCTGTGTCGCTGCGTCACCCTGGAGAGCCAGGACTTCAAAGTGATTCCTAACAGGGACTCAATTTGGCCTCAGAACCCCTCATTTCAGTTGTGTTCATATTTCAGGGAGTCCAAATCACACATCTGTACATTGCAATTAACCATTTATATATCTGCTCCCTTCTCTTGTCCAGGTAAGAAATGAACACCCAGAGGTCATTAATCATTAATGGCTTCCACCACCCAACTATCTAAACTGAGGACTGAATGAGATGGATAAATGCAGCGCAGTGTGGGACAGGATCATCGGGTACAGGGACAACACAATTACCCAACTTCTCGCACTGTGCGGGGAACCAGCATCTTCTGCTGCCTGGAAGAATGAAGCATCCTCTGCTCTTAGTAGAAAGTGACATCCCTGTTACTGGCGGTTTCATAGACATCATATTATAGACGGAAGCCACAAAATAATTTTTATGTATATTTTATGTATTGATCATTTTTATAACTCATTAAAAATTGGAAAAAAATTAAACTGGATTCCTATTAATGCGAGCCCACTTTGTGTCGCGGAAATTGGTGAGTGGGTAAACCTATTGGAACAACTAAATATCATTAAGAGATTAATAATTCAAGCAAAAGAAGCAATACATAATAGGTTTTAATGAAAAGGTTTTAACGTTTTTATTGGTTACTATATGTAATTCAAGTATAGGAATTTATATATCCTAACAATCCACTGATAGATATACAATTATTGGATGTGGTCAGCTAGCGCTCGCTAAGATCTAATATATATATATATATATATATATATATATATATATATATATATATCCTATATATTAGCCCAAGTCTGTGACTCTGTGCTGGCCGTAACGCTGGGCGGAGTTACAGTGGTGGGTGGAGTTATTCAAATGAGTCACAGAACTGGGCAAATCTATAGGAGAACAGCAGCAGAAGCAGATGGTATGGGCATGGCATAGGCAGGGGTGCATACCTCCCAGCTTTCTTCAGGCAGGAGGAGGGACACACACACACACACAAAAGAACCACACAGCGAAAAGGGGTGTGGCCAACGAAAGGGGGCGTGGCTTCACGGGAGGGCACCCGTTTTCGTCAGCAACGGGGCATGCCCAGCGCTCTGTAAGCTGCTGGCATGCCCCCAGGGGCTGATTATGAGTCCGGGGGGCCCAGGGCACTTAAGACAAGGGGCCCTATCTCATTGCTGTGCCTGCTGTGGGATTGGGGGCGTGGCCTAATCGCGCCCGCGAAGCCACGCCCCCTTATGCAAATTCCAGGAATATTTTTTTAATGGAATTTTGGCCCCTCAGCTAGAGGTAAATCCAGAGGGGGTGGTTGCTCCCCCCTACACACCCGCACAGGCAGAAGAAAGCAGGGAGACTGCTGCCTCCCTGCACCACCACAGACATGCCAACACGCAGCAGCGTCTGCTGACTGTAGGACAATGCTGCCGCTGTTGCTGGCAGGACGGGGGAGCTTCAGAGCTGGGACAGAGCTACTCCAGCTGGGGGGCCCCCTAAAACTGTGGTGCCCATGGTACGTACCCCCTGCCCCCCCTTAATCCGGCTCTGCTGCTGGAACCCCGCCTTAATCCGTACCCCCTGATGCCCCCTCTCCCTCTGTCTCCACTAAATTCACCGCTGCTCTACTAAGCAAAACAGCGAGTACAGGAGCTTCCCAAATGCCCCCCCCCAACACCACCACCACCGGGGGACACTGCGGCCCGCAGGTGGGACAGCGGGACAGACCCTAAAAAATAGGACTGTCCCGCGAAAATCGGGACAGTTGGGAGGTATGGGGGTGTGTGAGGGGGTATGCCGTACAGACAGGTGGGCACCGGCTCACTGTGTACTTGACCCCCCACATCAGCATACTCAGCAGGGTCTCACTGGCGCGGAGGAGCGTCACTTTCTGGCACACTCCACGCTTCTTAGCTGCAGTTTTGTGGGGCACCTGCCGCTGTACAGGTTTCATACTGCCTCAATTATCTCCAGCACCGGCAACCCCACCGCTAGCTGCAGCGCTGCCACCCGCAGTGAGGTGCGCCCAGCTCCTTCACACACTTTAGCTGGCGGGTAGCGCTGCAGAAGTCCGTGCTGCTTGCAGGCTCCGACCCCCTCCTCCCTCCAGCCACAGTGTCTCCTGGGGGCTAACCAGTCACTCCCAGTCTTCCCTTACCACAGTGCCCGGCAGCTGTGCGAGGTCTGCGGTGTGTGACTGAGGAGGGGGGGAGGGATGCGGACGGGCAGAGGAAGCAGGACTCCAGCCTGAGAGAGTCAGCCATGCCAAGTCTCCACCAGCAGCAGATCCCAACAGGTTGGAGTGTAACAGCAGCAGCCAGCAGCAGTGACTTCGGTAAGACACAACTGTCTGTTACCACTGTTCTGTCCCTAATACCAATCTCTCCCGTGCCCTGTGTTCTGTCATTTCCCTGTCACCATTATCCTGGCCCTGTCACCGTTATCCTGGCTCTGTCACCCCTGTGCGTACCCTGTCAACCCTATACTGGCCCTGTCATCCCTGTCCTGGTCCTGCCGCCCCTACCATGGCCATGTCACCCCTATCCTGTCCCTGTAATTTCTGTCCTGGCCCCGTCGCCCCTGTCCTGGCCCTGTCACCCCTGTCCTGGCCCTGTCACCCCTGTCCTGGCCCCGTCGCCCCTGTTCTGGCCCCGTCACCCCTGTCCTGGCCCTGTCACCCCTGTCCTGGCCCTGTTACTGCATACTACCTTTTTGGCAGGTACAGTACCCGTAGCGCCTCCAGACCCCTCCCCAATGCACCACACCTTCGCACCTTCCCCTCTACCACATGCGGCACCCCACCCCTCCCCCACACGCTGTGCCTCCAGACCCCCTACACCACCCGCGGCTTCCACTCCTCCGCCCCTCCACCATCCACAGCACCTCCAGACCCCCTCCACCATCCACCCCCCATATGTGTCTCCCCCCCACACCTGCCCCCCCTCCACCCGCAGCATCTGCAGACACCCTCCTCCATCCGCGGTGCCCCCCTCATCCACCCCTCCCCCACCTGCCCCTCCACCACCTGCAGCACCTCCGGACCCCCTTCCCCATCCGCCGCACCACCTGTACCTGCCCCTCCCCTACTCACGGCACCTCCGGACCCCCTACCCCACCCCCGCCCCTTCCCATCCCACAGCACCTCCGGAACCCTTCAACCATCCGCAACATCCCCGCACCTGCCCCTCTCCCACCCTTGGCACTCCTGCCCTTCCCCCACCGGTAGTGCCTCCGGACCCCATCCCCCATCTGCAGCCCCCACTCCTCTGCCCCTCCCCCACCCACAGCATCTCCTGACCCTTCCCCATCCGGGCCCCCCGCTTCCACCCCCCCTCTACCCGCAGCATCTACAGACACCCTCCCCCATCCACAGTCCCCCCCGCACCTGCTACATTCTGTACATTGTACCCTGCAGGTGCTGTTTATACCGTCGCAAGGGGCTGCGCCTCCTTCACCATCGCACGCCCTTTCATTGTGCAATATTTAACCACTAACAAAGGAATGCAGGTAATACTCCATATAATACAAATATTGAACCCCAGAAAGGCATGCAAGGGTTAAGGGGGGCGTAGCCCCTTGCGACGGTGTGAAGAGCGCCCGTAGGGCACGATGAAGCACCTAGTATATATATATATATATATGCTATTATGTAGTGTTAGGGCTGCTGTTCCTTGTAGTGCCAATGGGAGATCCTGGGGGTGGCTCCCGGGTAAGTTAGCTCTCTGTCTGAATGTGTTTTAGTGATAGCCTTTATCATGAGGCCTACTGTAGACAAATTACATGGCCCTATGTGGGCACTGCTATTATGTAGTGTTAGGACTGCTGATATCGGAGAAGCCGTGAAGTGGCTCAGCAGCTAAACATGCATTTGCAAACATGTGTGACCAATTCTCCGTATTTCTATTACCAGATAGGTTCAGGTATGGTTACAGGTAATTTTTAGTGTGCTGGGGATATGCCAAAAGGGGACCTGATATATAATTATCTCCAGGAATGACCGAGCAACTGCCATTGTTTGTCTATATATATATATATATATATATATATATATATAGGCCTGGTGTAGAATCCGCACTTGTCGCTGGATATTTCTTATAGAAAGGGTGCCTTCAGTAAATAGTCATGGTATTAGAAAGCAGAGACTGCGGCACTCCAAGTGTTGAAAAATAATTTAGTGATAAAACATGCGGTTGAAAAGCTGCGACAAAACTACATAAGATGTTGACGTTTTGGTGCTACACGGGCACCGTCCTCAGAACCTGGTAGTTAGCAGAACAAAATGCAGTAAATGAAAAGCACTCACCTAAATAGGAGAGAACGCCCACCCACGGAGAGAGCCGGTTCCGGTCAGCACCCGCGCATCCTTCGTGCGCGGCATCCACTTCCGGTGACGTCAGCCACCTGGATCCGGACACACCCCTGGCAACGCGTCCTATGTTACCTTGCAGGCGGAGAGCTGTGACACCGATCCCCCAGTTGCCTGTCGCTCTCGGCGCTCCCTCACGCATCATCCATGGTAACATGTACTGGTTGCCCGGAAACCAAAAGCCAGGCGCTGATTCGCCTTACCGGCTCCCTCCGCAGGCCTGGAAAACACAAACATTGGCAGTGGATGCTAGTGACAATCATAAATTACAATAACTGTGCACACAATCATATAGAACAATAACCTGCCACATATGGTATCCAATGCAAGTGGTACCCAACATAGGAGCCCTGGTACAGACACAACCTCTCTGGGGATGCACTATGTTAAATATATACTATAAACATGTAGAATAATAATTCATAGGCATGAATGCTATACGCTGGGGAGAACATGTGAAAACGTAGTAAAATGAGAAAAGATAAAAGTGGAAAGTGGGTGAAGAATAAACGAAAAATAGTGAATGATGTAAAATAGTGAAAAAGAAAAGAAAATGAATAATAATAAATCAAAATAAGGAATAAATGTAAGTGTTGAGAAAAGAATGAAACATGAAAGCGAAATAAAATGGGAAATAAAAACTAAAAAATGAAAAATAAAGAAGAAAAAATTAATGGAAGAAAATGAGAAAATAAATGAAAAAAAAAGTGAAAAAATGAAAACCAAAAAATAAAAAATAAAAAAATATAAAGAATAAAAAATAAAGAATAAAAAATTGAAAAGTAAAAATGAAAAAAATATTGAAAAGTAAAAAAAAAAAATATGATAAAGAAATAAAGATGAAGGATGAAAATGAAGTAAATGATAAGTGTGAACGTGGATATAAAGATGAAAATGAAGGTGAACTTGAATGTGGTGTGAATGGGAAAAGAAGGAAAACAAGGGAAAAGGGCAGAAACAAGAGGAGAATAGAATGGAGGGCAGTAGAAATGATGTGACTGTGCAGTGACCCGAAGAAAATAATAGACAGTGTAAGAAAAAAGCATGGAAAAAAACAAATAAGTGGAGACAAGTCAGCATGGTTGGGGAAGCATGAGGAGACAAACTAAGATAAATAACAAAGAAATGATATCTATGGAAAAGTCCTCTTGACTTTTACAGGAAAGCATTCCAATTGTGACGTTCGTTTAGTCCTGATGGCCAGACTGTGTTCAAAAGATGTATCCAGCATCACAATCTTAGTCGACAGGAATCTATAGCGCTAAAAAATGTATCAGGATACAAAGACATTGTAATCCATCCAGCGGACAAAGGGGGTGCCATTGCAGTCCAGAACCTCACGGACTACATGGCGGAGATTGATCGTCAACTTGCGGATGCCAGTGTTTATCAGAAATTGGGACATGATCCGACTATACAACATCAGCAGGAATTAACAGACATCTTACAACAAGCAAAATTTGAGGGCACCCTGGATGAAAAACTATGGGTGGCCCTTCAACAACCATATCCCATGAGCCCTATATTATACACGGTCCGAAGATTCACAAGAACTCGACCTGCCCCCCACGGACGCCCCATCATATCAGCACGTGACTCACTTTACCAGCCAATTGCCATGTATCTGGATAGCATCCTACAACCATACATCACTATGCACCCAAGGTATATTAAGGACACTACAAGTTTTCTAACTCGCCTTACAACCATAAAGGACATTTCTGAAGATACATTTCTGTGTACATTAGACATAAACAGTCTCTATACTTCGATACCACATCAACAAGGTCTATTTGCCGTACGTATGTTTTATATCCAACAAGGGATTACAGACCTCAATATAGAGCTATTTATGAAGTTGTTGGAACTGACTGTAACCCGGAACTACTTCATGTACAATGGCGAATTCTACAAACAGCTAGCGGGTTGCGCTATGGGTAGCAACGTTGCGCCCAGCTATGCGAACATTTTCATGGTCATGGAAGGAGACCTCATGTTCTTTCAACATCCTATATATACACCATGCATCAAAATCTATATGCGCTATATAGATGACCTATTCCTGCTGTGGACGGGTGATGAGGCATCATTTTTACAAATGATTGAGTATATTAATACTCGAGTGTCGAGTGTTGACCATCAGAGTCACATTTCAACATAGAAAAACATCTATACATTATCTGGATGTTTTAGTGTCAAAGGAAGTACCAAAATTAAGGACTGAAGTATTTTCTAAACCCACGGACCGCAACACATTACTGTTGGCATCTAGCCACCACCCGAAACCATTAAAAAGGGGCCTACCCAAGTCCCAAATGATGCGGGTGGCCCGCATTGCCAGCAGTCCGGATATTGCAGCATTGTCACGAACCGGTCTCTCACCTCTGGGGTTCATCCGTTGCCAGTGTGGTTGCTCGCGGTGCTGTGCGCCCGTGTGGGGACGCGGCGTGATCAGTGGCACAGGTAATGCTGAGTCTGGGAACTGGGAGTGCGGGGACCAAATGGCCTAAGGCACTGCGGCGTGTCTGCTGTATAGGAGGTGGCCATGTTGGCGACCAAATAGGTAATACAGAGCACTTGTGAAAACACCTGTGGGCAGGTGTAAGCCAATCCCGTGCTTGTGCTGCCTTTAAGTAGGCTGCGATTACGTTACTCTGGGCCAGTGCTTTGTTGTATCAACGCTATGCCCTAGCTCTGAGCTCCCTCCGTGCATTCCTGTGCGATTCCCGTGGTCCAGATATCGCCTTCGTTCCAAGAGGTCCGTCTGCAGCCTTCACTGCTAAAAGATCCACCGGCTCTCCGCTGTGCTGTCAGTTAATTGCACACCTACTGGAAACAGATGGATTCCCAGAGTCTTGCATGAGGTTACCTTGTCTGCCTGTTTTCAACCATACAAAGTTTGGAGGATTCCACTACCCTCAGCTGTTCATTTGTTCTACTCTGCATTTAACCCGTTCATCACCTTGTCATCTGCTACAGTTTCACAGTGATCTCCGGAACCCGCAAGTAACCCAATTCAGTACTTTTATTTTTCTATGTTGCCATAACAAGGATAATTCTTCACAGCCTCTCAGTTAACTCTCAAAACTTCATTGCAAATCCTTACAGTTATTTCTTCATGTCTGCATTAACCAGTTAAACACATTCTACAGTTCAGCATCAAAGCTTGTTTATATTTGGACAATTCAACATTTATTCATCAGCTTGTTTTGCATACAGTTCCATGAACATTTCTTTTATTTGTCTTTGAGTTTTTTCCTGCATATTATTTCTGCCATTCCTGCAATACTTCAGTATAATATGATGATTAACAACTTGTCGTTTAACACTTTACTGAATTGTTATTTTTAATAAATATATGAAACTGAACTTTCTTCGTCCTCCCTGCTTCCATTTCCCACCAGCACCTACACCTGTGGTTGGCCCCGGGTTAACGGATTCATAAAAACACTAGAGATGAGCGCCTGAAATTTTTCGGGTTTTGTGTTTTGGTTTTGGGTTCGGTTCCGCGGCCGTGTTTTGGGTTCGAACGCGTTTTGGCAAAACCTCACCGAATTTTTTTTGTCGGATTCGGGTGTGTTTTGGATTCGGGTGTTTTTTTCAAAAAACACTAAAAAACAGCTTAAATCATAGAATTTGGGGGTCATTTTGATCCCAAAGTATTATTAACCTCAAAAACCATAATTTACACTCATTTTCAGTCTATTCTGAATACCTCACACCTCACAATATTATTTTTAGTCCTAAAATTTGCACCGAGGTCGCTGTGTGAGTAAGATAAGCGACCCTAGTGGCCGACACAAACACCGGGCCCATCTAGGAGTGGCACTGCAGTGTCACGCAGGATGTCCCTTCCAAAAAACCCTCCCCAAACAGCACATGACGCAAAGAAAAAAAGAGGCGCAATGAGGTAGCTGTGTGAGTAAGATTAGCGACCCTAGTGGCCGACACAAACACCGGGCCCATCTAGGAGTGGCACTGCAGTGTCACGCAGGATGTCCCTTCCAAAAAACCCTCCCCAAACAGCACATGACGCAAAGAAAAAAAGAGGCGCAATGAGGTAGCTGACTGTGTGAGTAAGATTAGCGACCCTAGTGGCCGACACAAACACCGGGCCCATCTAGGAGTGGCACTGCAGTGTCACGCAGGATGTCCCTTCCAA
Source organism: Pseudophryne corroboree (assembly GCF_028390025.1). Lineage (NCBI taxonomy): Eukaryota > Metazoa > Chordata > Amphibia > Anura > Myobatrachidae > Pseudophryne > Pseudophryne corroboree. The sequence goes on along the minus strand of NC_086449.1, from coordinate 44,833,583 downwards.
AAAACCCTCCCCAATCAGCACATGATGCAAAGAAAAAGAAAAGAAAAAAGAGGTGCAAGATGGAATTGTCCTTGGGCCCTCCCACCCACCCTTATGTTGTATAAACAAAACAGGACATGCACACTTTAACCAACCCATCATTTCAGTGACAGGGTCTGCCACACGACTGTGACTGATATGACGGGTTGGTTTGGACCCCCCCAAAAAAAGAAGCAATTAATCTCTCCTTGCACAAACTGGCTCTACAGAGGCAAGATGTCCACCTCATCTTCACCCTCCGATATATCACCGTGTACATCCCCCTCCTCACAGATTATCAATTCGTCCCCACTGGAATCCACCATCTCAGCTCCCTGTGTACTTTGTGGAGGCAATTGCTGCTGGTCAATGTCTCCGCGGAGGAATTGATTATAATTCATTTTAATGAACATCATCTTCTCCACATTTTCTGGATGTAACCTCGTACGCCGATTGCTGACAAGGTGAGCGGCGGCACTAAACACTCTTTCGGAGTACACACTTGTGGGAGGGCAACTTAGGTAGAATAAAGCCAGTTTGTGCAAGGGCCTCCAAATTGCCTCTTTTTCCTGCCAGTATAAGTACGGACTGTGTGACGTGCCTACTTGGATGCGGTCACTCATATAATCCTCCACCATTCTATCAATGTTGAGAGAATCATATGCAGTGACAGTAGACGACATGTCCGTAATCGTTGTCAGGTCCTTCAGTCCGGACCAGATGTCAGCATCAGCAGTCGCTCCAGACTGCCCTGCATCACCGCCAGCGGGTGGGCTCGGAATTCTGAGCCTTTTCCTCGCACCCCCAGTTGCGGGAGAATGTGAAGGAGGAGATGTTGACAGGTCGCGTTCCGCTTGACTTGACAATTTTGTCACCAGCAGGTCTTTCAACCCCAGCAGACCTGTGTCTGCCGGAAAGAGAGATCCAAGGTAGGCTTTAAATCTAGGATCGAGCACGGTGGCCAAAATGTAGTGCTCTGATTTCAACAGATTGACCACCCGTGAATCCTTGTTAAGCGAATTAAGGGCTGCATCCACAAGTCCCACATGCCTAGCGGAATCGCTCCCTTTTAGCTCCTTCTTCAATGCCTCCAGCTTCTTCTGCAAAAGCCTGATGAGGGGAATGACCTGACTCAGGCTGGCAGTGTCTGAACTGACTTCACGTGTGGCAAGTTCAAAGGGCATCAGAACCTTGCACAACGTTGAAATCATTCTCCACTGCACTTGAGACAGGTGCATTCCACCTACTATATCATGCTCAATTGTATAGGCTTGAATGGCCTTTTGCTGCTCCTCCAACCTCTGAAGCATATAGAGGGTTGAATTCCACCTCGTTACCACTTCTTGCTTCAGATGATGGCAGGGCAGGTTCAGTAGTTTTTGGTGGTGCTCCAGTCTTCTGTACGTGGTGCCTGTACGCCGAAAGTGTCCCGCAATTTTTCTGGCCACCGACAGCATCTCTTGCACGCCCCTGTCGTTTTTTAAAAAATTCTGCACCACCAAATTCAAGGTATGTGCAAAACATGGGACGTGCTGGAATTTGCCCATATTTAATGCACACACAATATTGCTGGCGTTGTCCGATGCCACAAATCCACAGGAGAGTCCAATTGGGGTAAGCCATTCCGCGATGATCTTCCTCAGTTGCCGTAAGAGGTTTTCAGCTGTGTGCGTATTCTGGAAAGCGGTGATACAAAGCGTAGCCTGCCTAGGAAAGAGTTGGCGTTTGCGAGATGCTGCTACTGGTGCCGCCGCTGCTGTTCTTGCGGCGGGAGTCCATACATCTACCCAGTGGGCTGTCACAGTCATATAGTCCTGACCCTGCCCTGCTCCACTTGTCCACATGTCCGTGGTTAAGTGGACATTGGGTACAACTGCATTTTTTAGGACACTGGTGAGTCTTTTTCTGACGTCCGTGTACATTCTCGGTATAGCCTGCCTAGAGAAGTGGAACCTAGATGGTATTTGGTAACGGGGGCACACTGCCTCAATAAATTGTCTAGTTCCCTGTGAACTAACGGCGGATACCGGACGCACGTCTAACACCAACATAGTTGTCAAGGACTCAGTTATCCGCTTTGCAGTAGGATGACTGCTGTGATATTTCATCTTCCTCGCAAAGGACTGTTGAACAGTCAATTGCTTACTGGAAGTAGTACAAGTGGGCTTACGACTTCCCCTCTGGGATGACCATCGACTCCCAGCGGCAACAACAGCAGCGCCAGCAGCAGTAGGCGTTACACGCAAGGATGCATCGGAGGAATCCCAGGCAGGAGAGGACTCGTCAGAATTGCCAGTGACATGGCCTGCAGGACTATTGGCATTCCTGGGGAAGGAGGAAATTGACACTGAGGGAGTTGGTGGGGTGGTTTGCGTGAGCTTGGTTACAAGAGGAAGGGATTTACTGGTCAGTGGACTGCTTCCGCTGTCACCCAAAGTTTTTGAACTTGTCACTGACTTATTATGAATGCGCTGCAGGTGACGTATAAGGGAGGATGTTCCGAGGTGGTTAACGTCCTTACCCCTACTTATTACAGCTTGACAAAGGGAACACACGGCTTGACACCTGTTGTCCGCATTTCTGGTGAAATACCTCCACACCGAAGAGCTGATTTTTTTGGTATTTTCACCTGGCATGTCAACGGCCATATTCCTCCCACGGACAACAGGTGTCTCCCCGGGTGCCTGACTTAAACAAACCACCTCACCATCAGAATCCTCCTGGTCAATTTCCTCCCCAGCGCCAGCAACACCCATATCCTCCTCATCCTGGTGTACTTCAACACTGACATCTTCAATCTGACTATCAGGAACTGGACTGCGGGTGCTCCTTCCAGCACTTGCAGGGGGCGTGCAAATGGTGGAAGGCGCATGCTCTTCACGTCCAGTGTTGGGAAGGTCAGGCATCGCAACCGACACAATTGGACTCTCCTTGTGGATTTGGGATTTCGAAGAATGCACAGTTCTTTGCTGTGCTGCTTTTGCCGGCTTGATTCTTTTCATTTTTCTAGCGAGAGGCTGAGTGCTTCCATCCTCATGTGAAGCTGAACCACTAGCCATGAACATAGGCCAGGGCCTCAGCCGTTCCTTGCCACTCCGTGTGGTAAATGGCATATTGGCAAGTTTACGCTTCTCCTCCGACAATTTTATTTTAGGTTTTGGAGTCCTTTTTTTACTGATATTTGGTGTTTTGGATTTGACATGCTCTGTACTATGACATTGGGCATCGGCCTTGGCAGACGACGTTGCTGGCATTTCATCGTCTCGGCCATGACTAGTGGCAGCAGCTTCAGCACGAGGTGGAAGTGGATCTTGATCTTTCCCTAATTTTGGAACCTCAACATTTTTGTTCTCCATATTTTAATAGGCACAACTAAAAGGCACCTCAGGTAAACAATGGAGATGGATGGATTGGATACTAGTATACAATTATGGACGGGCTGCCGAGTGCCGACACAGAGGTAGCCACAGCCGTGAACTACCGCACTGTACTGTGTCTGCTGCTAATATATAGACTGGTTGATAAAGAGATAGTATACTCGTAACTAGTATGTATGTATAAAGAAAGAAAAAAAAACCACGGTTAGGTGGTATATACAATTATGGACGGGCTGCCGAGTGCCGACACAGAGGTAGCCACAGCCGTGAACTACCGCACTGTACTGTGTCTGCTGCTAATATATAGACTGGTTGATAAAGAGATAGTATACTCGTAACTAGTATGTATGTATAAAGAAAGAAAAAAAAACCACGGTTAGGTGGTATATACAATTATGGACGGGCTGCCGAGTGCCGACACAGAGGTAGCCACAGCCGTGAACTACCGCACTGTACTGTGTCTGCTGCTAATATATAGACTGGTTGATAAAGAGATAGTATACTCGTAACTAGTATGTATGTATAAAGAAAGAAAAAAAAACCACGGTTAGGTGATATATACAATTATGGACGGGCTGCCGAGTGCCGACACAGAGGTAGCCACAGCCGTGAACTACCGCACTGTACTGTGTCTGCTGCTAATATAGACTGGTTGATAAAGAGATAGTATACTCGTAACTAGTATGTATGTATAAAGAAAGAAAAAAAAACCACGGTTAGGTGGTATATACAATTATGGACGGGCTGCCGAGTGCCGACACAGAGGTAGCCACAGCCGTGAACTACCGCACTGTACTGTGTCTGCTGCTAATATATAGACTGGTTGATAAAGAGATAGTATACTCGTAACTAGTATGTATGTATAAAGAAAGAAAAAAAAACCACGGTTAGGTGGTATATACAATTATGGACGGGCTGCCGAGTGCCGACACAGAGGTAGCCACAGCCGTGAACTACCGCACTGTACTGTGTCTGCTGCTAATATATAGACTGGTTGATAAAGAGATAGTATACTCGTAACTAGTATGTATGTATAAAGAAAGAAAAAAAAACCACGGTTAGGTGGTATATACAATTATGGACGGGCTGCCGAGTGCCGACACAGAGGTAGCCACAGCCGTGAACTACCGCACTGTACTGTGTCTGCTGCTAATATATAGACTGGTTGATAAAGAGATAGTATACTCGTAACTAGTATGTATGTATAAAGAAAGAAAAAAAAACCACGGTTAGGTGGTATATACAATTATGGACGGGCTGCCGAGTGCCGACACAGAGGTAGCCACAGCCGTGAACTACCGCACTGTACTGTGTCTGCTGCTAATATAGACTGGTTGATAAAGAGATAGTATACTCGTAACTAGTATGTATGTATAAAGAAAGAAAAAAAAACCACGGTTAGGTGGTATATACAATTATGGACGGGCTGCCGAGTGCCGACACAGAGGTAGCCACAGCCGTGAACTACCGCACTGTACTGTGTCTGCTGCTAATATAGACTGGTTGATAAAGAGATAGTATACTACTAATATTATATATACTGGTGGTCAGGTCACTGGTCACTAGTCACACTGGCAGTGGCACTCCTGCAGCAAAAGTGTGCACTGTTTAATTTTAATATAATATTATGTACTCCTGGCTCCTGCTATAACCTATAACTGGCACTGCAGTAGTGCTCCCCAGTCTCCCCCACAATTATAAGCTGTGTGAGCTGAGCAGTCAGACAGATATATAATATATATATATAGATGATGCAGCACACTGGCCTGAGCCTGAGCAGTGCACACAGATATGGTATGTGACTGACTGAGTCACTGTGTGTATCGCTTTTTTCAGGCAGAGAACGGATATATTAAATAAACTGCACTGTGTGTCTGGTGGTCACTCACTATATAATATATTATGTACTCCTGGCTCCTGCTATAACCTATAACTGGCACTGCAGTAGTGCTCCCCAGTCTCCCCCACAATTATAAGCTGTGTGAGCTGAGCAGTCAGACAGATATATATAATATTATATATAGATAATAGATGATGCAGCACACTGGCCTGAGCCTGAGCAGTGCACACAGATATGGTATGTGACTGAGTCACTGTGTGCTGTGTATCGCTTTTTTCAGGCAGAGAACGGATTATAAATAAAACTGGTGGTCACTATCAGCAAAACTCTGCACTGTACTGAGTACTCCTAATGCTCCCCAAAATTAGTAAATCAAGTGTCTCTCTAATCTATTCTAAACGGAGAGGACGCCAGCCACGTCCTCTCCCTATCAATCTCAATGCACGTGTGAAAATGGCGGCGACGCGCGGCTCCTTATATAGAATCCGAGTCTCGCGATAGAATCCGAGCCTCGCGAGAATCTGACAGCGTCATGATGACGTTCGGGCGCGCTCGGGTTAACCGAGCAAGGCGGGAAGATCCGAGTCGCTCGGACCCGTGAAAAAAAACATGAAGTTCTGGCGGGTTCGGATTCAGAGAAACCGAACCCGCTCATCTCTAAAAAACACCCGGCCCTGACAGTAAGCACTGGCCCCATGGATCCATCAAGTGACCAATTCGCAGGAGGCGGTGCTACGACAGATATCCTTTCCCGTCTGGAAAATCAGGAGTCTATACAGACACAAATAGTTCAGTTTATGCAAACCATGACAGATCGTTTAGAGATTCTTCATACGGCTATTAAAACGTCTCAAGTCCAGATTCCAACTCCGGTTGTCCCAGTTACCACTACGGCTTCTCCTGTGATGCTGCCTACGTCCCGCTTGCAGTTACCCTCTCCGAGTAAGTTTGACGGAACTCCAAAACTTTGCAGAGGATTCCTGAATCAATGCGAGATCCAGTTCGAACTGTTGTCCGCCAGTTTCCCATCAGCTCGTTCTAAGGTTGCATATATTATTGCCCTCCTCTCCGGTCAGGCTCTGGATTGGGCATCACCATTATGGGAAAGAGGTGATCCTATCCTCTCTAATTACAAGGAGTTCGTATCATCCTTCCGGAGAATCTTTGACGAACCAGGTAGAACCACCTCAGCATCTTTGGAGATTCTGACCAGGCAAGACACGCTTCATTCCAGGGTGATCATACACTGTGAATCTTGAAAAAGACGCTGCATAGCGTCGAAACGCGTCGAGTAACTACACCAAACCAACTGATTGCAATACATATATACCTCTTGACAGCAATCACCTGCCCATTTGGCTTACTAACGTACCCAAAGGCCAACTGCTTAGGTTACATAGGAATTGTTCGAGTAAAGAGAAATATAGAGAACAAGCGAGTAAAATGGTGTCCAACTTTGCAACTAAGGGATACGAAGCATCCGATTTGGATAAGATATCGAAGGAGGTAGAAGAAGTTGAGAGATCAACATTATTAGAGAGGAAAGAAAAATCATGCACTCAAAATTTTCCCATGTCGTTCCACACTCAATTTAATAAGCAGTATAAAAGGATTGAGGGGATAATTAGGAAGAATTGGAATATTCTCTTGAAAGATGAGGTTTTGGTCAAAGTTTTACCACAAAAGCCACGATTTACATACAAAAGAGCTCCCAATATTAAGAATACTCTGGTGAGTAGTGCTTTGCCCATGGATGGAAAAAGATTTTTACCTAGAAATAAGGGCTCCTACCGTTGCGGGGAATGTAGGATGTGTAAAGCTTGTCCCAGTACTGAATCTAAAATGACGCAGTTTATATGGGAACAGAAAAAAGTCAGGATAGACGATTTCATTACATGTCATACGGATTATGTTGTTTATGCTATTATTTGCAAGTGCAATCTATTGTACATTGGCAAAACTAAACGACAAGCCAAAATCAGATGGGCAGAACATGTCAGAAACATCCTAAAGGGGAACGAAAGCCATCCTTTTTCCTTACATTTTAAAGATAAACATGAGAACTCTCTCAAAGGTCTGAAGAGTTTTTGTGCTATAAAATGGATTAAGAACAATTGGAGGACCAGAGATAGAGACATCAGGTTAGCTAGGTCAGAAATGAAAAATATATATATGATTTTAATAGTCTTGCACCGCGTGGTTTAAACCACGATTTTGAGATAAGGTGGTTTTTATAATAGGTTCATTTTTCCACACAATATGTTCTTTATTGTGGGTTCTATGTATATGTGTTCTAAGTGTGTTTAAACTATGAAACCAGGCAGTAGCATTGCCCAAATCAACATTACCTGTACCTAGATATTTTTAACCAGTGATCATGTGATGTAAGTGTGAGAGGTGCGGCTGCGGTGTGTGTGGTGCCTGCTGCCGTGCAGGTGTAGACTCTGTACTCACCAGGCGCCGCTCTTCTCACCTTCAGGTACCGGAACCCTCGACAGACCTGGAAATCTTCAATCGGATCCGGACACGGCGATTCCCTCTCGGAGCTGACCGACGACCGAGCTGAGGAGAGAAGGGTTTACCTTAAAGGGGGTATCGACCCTTCTTCCACTGGAACAGGGGATACCCCAGGGGTGACCGCGACCTTCACCGGTTGGGTGAATGGTCATCACCGGCACAAAGCCTCAGCCACCCAGATTTCACACACTCGCGCTCTCGCACGTAGTGTGATGAAAAAGGATTCTCACGTCCGTGAGCAATCCCAACTCCGGCGCTCGGGGACAGACAAGGGACAAACGTACACGGATGCTACTCACCGTCACAAGTCTTGCACTCCGATCTTCTCCACTTACAGGTCCCTGTAAGGAGGCAAAGAGAAACAGCCGTGCAGGGCCTAACTCTAACCTAGTGTGCGTCCGCTACACTAGCTACATAAACAGAGCCCTCAAACTAGCTCGTGCGGGTGGTGCGACACAACTATGCACAACTTAAACAACACATACACTTTGCCCTGCACGGTAACAACATACATCACACTATCGGAATACAAGATCACACGGTGTTGTCCCTTTAAATCCCTACCTGCCGCTGGAAGGGGGTGGACGCCGCACGGCCTACCCACCTAAATACCTCAGGGTGGCCTGGGCCTAGCGCCCAGAGCCACCTGTACTCACCTCGGGGAAACACTGATTCGCTGGGCCTAGTGCCCCCTAACTGCACACAGGCCGGAGGCCTGACTTCGCCCACGGGCCTAGCGCCCGCCTAACTTGCTGCCCGTTGGGTGACCTGGGCCTTGTGCCCAGGGTCACCTTAATATTCCCTAAAGGCCAAAAATACACTAGGGCCTAACGCCCTCTAACGCCGCACAGGCCTATCGCCTGATATGCCCCCGGGCCTAGTGCCCGCCTAACTGGTGCCCGTTGGGAGAGGGTGGCTTGGGCCTAGTGCCCAAACCACCTAATCAGAAAAGGGCCCCCACTCTCCTACCTGTGCCACAGGCCTAGTGCCTGACTTGTGCCCTCGGGCCTCATGCCCGTCCCTGGTGGTCGAGGGAGGAAAAGGGAGGGGGTGAAGTTGCCTCACTGAGGCCTCACCTGCTCCAGGGATCTTCGGCACCGTCTCCTGCCGCTGACCCGTCCTGGCCAGCGGCGCCTCCGACTCTTCTCTGCGTCCAGCCGCCGCTGGACATCTTCTTTCTGGAGCCCGACCGCTGACCTCTTCTTCGCGCTCTTCCACGCGCGCGCAGTCTTCGGCTCCCGCCCGGCGTGTGACGTCAGATGCCGGGGGCGGGGCCTATGAGGCGGCGAGCGCCGATTGGCTCGCCGCGTCCCTCTCTGACTGGCTGCCGCTCCGGGAGCCGCGATTGGCTCCCGGAGGGCGCCAACATTCGAACCCTCCAGCCGCCTCTGGTCCGGTGCAGGGAAAAGGGTAATCCCTGCACCGGACACCCGCCGCCACGCACCCAGCGCTGGGGACAGACAAGCTGCCCCTGCGCTGTCCCCAGCTAGGGACAACCCCAATGATGTGCCCGTAGGGCACATCTCTACATAAACAGACCGGCAACATCCTATGATAAGGAGGTTTGCGGTCACGTGATCATGTTACCAATAGGGACCGTGGAATCACGACACGCTGATGGAGTTACTATATTGTCAACCATAATGTGAGGCGCGCGATTGGGTCCGCATATTGTGTGCAGGGCTGCCCGCAGACTGTATGTGGTGTGGGATCAGCTAGTTCGCCAACACTATGCGCTATTATTGAAGCGCCGACTTGCGGACATGATGATACACTGACGCGCTGACGTAGTGCGCGTCATTGAATATCAGTCACGTGTTCCGGGGCAACCATGTGACCTGTGAGTCACACGGATTCATTGGAGAAACTGCGCTTTTGCCAGCGTTATGTTCTATTAGCGACGCACTGGCACATTGACGCGCTGACGTAATGCACGTCATTTGATACCAGCCAAATACTAAGTATAAGCTCTAGGGTAATTACGTGACCTGTGAATCACATGACTCACAATCTATCCAGAGGGTTATCCATCAGGTGTGTCTGCACATAAGAATCCACATTGGCTGACAAATGTGTCAGTCATTTCTCTAATACAATCCCGATTGGTGGGTTATATCTGCACCAATTAGATCATTGCCTATTTAAACACACAACTTCAGGGCATGTTTGTTTTATACCTGACCAGGCAAGACACACTTCATTCAACAGACAAAGAGGAAGGGGGGTGCAAATCCCCAACCCCCAAATTCCCTTCCGCACACTGAGAATTACCTGTAACAATCCCTGAACCTATCTGGTAATAAAATTCAGAGAATTCGTCACAAATGTTTGCAAACACATGTTTAGCTGCTGGCCACTTCACGGCTTCTCTGATACAGCAGTCCTAACCTACATAATTGCAGTGCCCACATAGGGCCATGTAATTTGTCACAGTACGCCTCATGATAAAGGCTTTTACTAAAACACTTCCAAACAGAGAGCTAACTTACCCGGGAGCCACCCCCAGGATCTCCCATTGGCACTACAAGGAACAGCATGCCTTCCAAATGCTGCTCCCATTCAATGCCTCATGCACACAAGCAGACAAACAATTGGGAAGCTGCTCAATCATACCTGGAGGTAATTATATATCAGGTGCTGGAAGGGGGAGGGGTCACAGACAAACAACAGACAAAGAGGAAGGGGGGTGCAAATCCCCAACCCCCAAATTCCCTTCCGCACACTGAGAATTACCTGTAACAATCCCTGAACCTATCTGGTAATAAAATTCAGAGAATTTGTCACAAATGTTTGCAAACACATGTTTAGCTGCTGGCCACTTCACGGCTTCTCTGATACAGCAGTCCTAACCTACATAATTGCAGTGCCCACATAGGGCCATGTAATTTGTCACAGTACGCCTCATGATAAAGGCTTTTACTAAAACACTTCCAAACAGAGAGCTAACTTACCCGGGAGCCACCCCCAGGATCTCCCATTGGCACTACAAGGTACAGCATGCCTTCCAAATGCTGCTCCCATTCAATGCCTCATGCACACAAGCAGACAAACAATTGGGAAGCTGCTCAATCATACCTGGAGGTAATTATATATCAGGTGCTGGAAGGGGGAGGGGTCACAGACAAACAACAGACAAAGAGGAAGGCGGGTGCAAATCCCCAACCCCCAAATTCCCTTCCGCACACTGAGAATTACCTGTAACAATCCCTGAACCTATCTGGTAATAAAATTCAGAGAATTCGTCACAAATGTTTGCAAACACATGTTTAGCTGCTGGCCACTTCACGGCTTCTCTGATACAGCAGTCCTAACCTACATAATTGCAGTGCCCACATAGGGCCATGTAATTTGTCACAGTACGCCTCATGATGAAGGCTTTTACTAAAACACTTCCAAACAGAGAGCTAACTTACCCGGGAGCCACCCCCAGGATCTCCCATTGGCACTACAAGGAACAGCATGCCTTCCAAATGCTGCTCCCATTCAATGCCTCATGCACACAAGCAGACTAACAATTGGGAAGCTGCTCAATCATACCTGGAGGTAATTATATATCAGGTGCTGGAAGGGGGAGGGGTCACAGACAAACAACAGACAAAGAGGAAGGGGGGTGCAAATCCCCAACCCCCAAATTCCCTTCCGCACACTGAGAATTACCTGTAACAATCCCTGAACCTATCTGGTAATAAAATTCAGAGAATTCGTCACAAATGTTTGCAAACACATGTTTAGCTGCTGGCCACTTCACGGCTTCTCTGATACAGCAGTCCTAACCTACATAATTGCAGTGCCCACATAGGGCCATGTAATTTGTCACAGTACGCCTCATGATAAAGGCTTTTACTAAAACACTTCCAAACAGAGAGCTAACTTACCCGGGAGCCACCCCCAGGATCTCCCATTGGCACTACAAGGAACAGCATGCCTTCCAAATGCTGCTCCCATTCAATGCCTCATGCACACAAGCAGACAAACAATTGGGAAGCTGCTCAATCATACCTGGAGGTAATTATATATCAGGTGCTGGAAGGGGGAGGGGTCACAGACAAACAACAGACAAAGAGGAAGGGGGGTGCAAATCCCCAACCCCCAAATTCCCTTCCGCACACTGAGAATTACCTGTAACAATCCCTGAACCTATCTGGTAATAAAATTCAGAGAATTCGTCACAAATGTTTGCAAACACATGTTTAGCTGCTGGCCACTTCACGGCTTCTCTGATACAGCAGTCCTAACCTACATAATTGCAGTGCCCACATAGGGCCATGTAATTTGTCACAGTACGCCTCATGATAAAGGCTTTTACTAAAACACTTCCAAACAGAGAGCTAACTTACCCGGGAGCCACCCCCTGGATCTCCCATTGGCACTACAAGGAACAGCATGCCTTCCAAATGCTGCTCCCATTCAATGCCTCATGCACACAAGCAGACAAACAATTGGGAAGCTGCTCAATCATACCTGGAGGTAATTATATATCAGGCGCTGGAAGGGGGAGGGGTCACAGACAAACAACAGACAAAGAGGAAGGGGGGTGCAAATCCCCAACCCCCAAATTCCCTTCCGCACACTGAGAATTACCTGTAACAATCCCTGAACCTATCTGGTAATAAAATTCAGAGAATTCGTCACAAATGTTTGCAAACACATGTTTAGCTGCTGGCCACTTCACGGCTTCTCTGATACAGCAGTCCTAACCTACATAATTGCAGTGCCCACATAGGGCCATGTAATTTGTCACAGTAGGCCTCATGATAAAGGCTATTACTAAAACACTTCCAGACAGAGAACTAACTTACCCAGTAGCCACCCCCAGGATCTCCCATTGGCACTACAAGGAACAGCATGCCTTCCAAATGCTGCTCCCATTCAATGCCTCATGCACACAAGCAGACAAACAATTGGGAAGCTGCTCAATCATACCTGGAGGTAATTATATATCAGGTGCTGGAAGGGGGAGGGGTCACAGACAAACAACAGACAAAGAGGAAGGGGGGTGCATATCCCCAACCCCCAAATTCCCTTCCGCACACTGAGAATTACCTGTAACAATCCCTGAACCTATCTGGTAATAAAATTCAGAGAATTCGTCACAAATGTTTGCAAACACATGTTTAGCTGCTGGCCACTTCACGGCTTCTCTGATACAGCAGTCCTAACCTACATAATTGCAGTGCCCACATAGGGCCATGTAATTTGTCACAGTACGCCTCATGATAAAGGCTTTTACTAAAACACTTCCAAACAGAGAGCTAACTTACCCGGGAGCTTCATTCCAGGGGTATGTAACCATTTTTGATGTTTGAACTTGTCTGATCAGATTTGTATTGAAAAAAATTCATTGTTTCTAAATTGCAACAGTGTTTTTAAATGCTTGTAAAATTTAATCAATTGTATGTTAAAAATTGGTTTATCATAGCCAATGTTTTTTATTTGTGTTTATAGTGATCATACACTGTGAATCTTGAAAAAGACGCTGCATAGCGTTGAAACGCGTCGACACAGTGTTTGTTGTGGGTTACACATCAGCCCATCCATAGTGGGAAACAAATAGCTATTGATATCCGGGTCCATTTCTATTGGCTTTAACATCATTTTGCCTTTCCCTATATGGTATGGTTTTTGTGTTTACCTCAGTTTGTACTCTAATAAAAAGAGTGATCTTGTCCTAACTGGATTGTATCTCTGGCTCTGATCTGTTACGAGGGGCATTGGGGTCCATCCACCCATGTGAGGAGAGGTTAAGGACTACAAAAGAAACCTTTATGAGTTTTTATCACGTCTTACAGAAGTAAGCACACATGTAAGCGTTCAGCACCATAAATCCTGCTTATCACGTTGGGTGTCTTTTGAAAAGGAGGTGGAAGCTTGAACTTTCTGCTGAGGGACTATACCAACATTTCCATTCTCCATATTACACAGTGGTGAAAGACCCATCCTCATTGCAGTATTACACTATGTTGCATTTTCCTTTACATATTGATCGGACTACATCTGTCCATTGCGACAAGACTGGATTTCTGGGACATTGAGCGCAAAAGTGAGATCGTACTTTTTTCTGTTTTGCAAGTTTGTATAGATTGGTGGTCTATTTAGTACTTTCCTTTGCAGCTCTATTGCGGCGCCAAGAGAGGAATTATTTTCTTTTTACGTCAAGGTTTATGTCCTGTCAGTCAATATATTATTCAATTTCGCACGTTGTCTTCAGAGTTAAACTGGAATGAGGAGGCCCTGATCGCCGCGTTTTGGAATGGACTTTCAGAGAGAATCAAGGATGATTTAACCATCCGGGATGTGTAACAAACTTGACCTACGCTACAGAGAGCGATGTTTAGAGAAATCCAGGACAGAGCGATCCAGTCCACGTTATCATCCTAGGCCTCGACAAGATTCTTCATCACAGTCTCCGGTAACGACAGAGGAACCTATGCAGATTGGGCGCTCTCGCCTCACAGAGGAGGAACGACTTCATCGTCGACAGGGTAACCTCTGCATGTACTGCGGGTCCTCCGAACATTTAGTTAAATCCTGCAAACTCCGGCCTGGGAAACTCTTGCTCCTAGCTTATTCAAGGGAGGTTAAGCTAGGAGTTACTTTAGAATCACGTCCTGATAAAGAGCCGACTTTGCCTATTCATTTAGAGGTTCCAAGTTCTACAGTTAAAGTTTCAGCCCTCCTAGATTCCGGGGCAGCCGAGAACTTCATCACCTCAGCCTTTGTCATACGATCTAAAATTCAAACCATGCCTCTGGGAGCGGCAGTTGCTGTTACAGCAGTGGATGGAAGTCGAATTCCAGATGGTATAATTACTCATCAAACCGTATGTCTCAAGATGAAAGTTGGTGTGCTCCATTACGAATATATCTCCTTCTACGTGATTCCCAAAGCCTCTCAAGATGTGATACTTGGTTTACCTTGGCTGCAGAAACATAATCCTCAAGTTAATTGGCAAACCATGGAAGTCCTTTTGTGGGGTAAATCTTGTACCAAGGACTGTTTAGCCTCAATTGTACCTCTCCGGTCAATTAGCCTTCCCGACCTACCTCCGGTGTATCAATCCTTTGCGGATGTTTTCAGTAAACAAGCAGCAGACTCTCTACCCCCTCATCGCGATTGGGACTGCCCAATCGTCTTGGTTCCGGGCAAAACCCCTCCTAGGGGACGAATTTATCCGCTATCCATCCCAGAGACGCAAGCTATGTCTGATTATATACAAGAAAATCTAACCAAAGGATTTATCAGACCATCTTCTTCACCTGCAGGAGCCGGATTCTTCTTCGTTAAGAAGAAGGACGGTGGGTTACGACCATGCATAGATTACCGTGGACTCAATGAGATCACTGTGAAAAACAAGTACCCATTACCCTTAATTCCAGAATTATTTGACCGGGTAAAGGGAGCTACTGTGTTTACAAAATTGGATCTCCGAGGGGCCTACAATTTAATCCGCATCCGGGCAGGGAACGAGTGGAAGACTGCTTTTAATACCCGGGATGGGCATTACGAATACCTTGTAATGCCTTTTGGTCTTTGTAATGCGCCTGCAGTTTTCCAAAGCTATGTGAATGAACTTTTTTGTGATCTTCTCTACAAGTGTCTAGTAGTGTACCTGGATGATATCCTAATATTCTCTAAGGATCTAAAATCTCACCGTCACCAAGTTAAAGAGGTACTGACACGTCTGAGGAAAAATCAACTTTATTGTAAGTTAGAGAAGTGCACTTTTGAAGTATCTTCCATACCGTTCCTTGGTTACATCATTTCTGGAGCAGAGCTATGTATGGATCCCGGTAAGGTACAAGCTATCCGAGATTGATCCACTCCTACAACTCTCAAGGGGATTCAGCGATTTCTTGGCTTTGCTAATTTCTATAGGAGATTCATTAAGAATTATTCTACGTTAGCTGCTCCCATCACAGCCCTAACTCGCAAGGGAGCAAATCCTATGAACTGGTCTTCTGAAGCAATCAAAGCCTTCTCGGATTTAAAGCAAGCCTTTGTGTCAGCCCCCATTCTTCGACAGCCTGATTTGAACCGTCCCTTTCTACTAGAGGTGGATGCATCTACAGAAGCAGTAGGAGCTGTGTTGTCTCAAGTCTTTGAAGATAAAAAAGTCCATCCCTGCGGATATTTCTCCCGTAAGTTCCTCACGGCTAAACGTAATTATGCAATCGGTGAGCAAGAATTACTTGCCATCAAGTTGGCATTTGAGGAGTGGAGATACCTTCTAGAAGGAGCACAACATCACATTACAGTATATACTGATCATAAGAATCTTCTATATCTGCAGTCAGCTCAGTGCTTGAATCCACGACAAGCTCGATGGGCGCTTTTCTTCACACGATTTAATTTCAAGCTCACCTATCGTCCAGGGTCTCAGAACAAAAAGGCAGATGCCCTTTCTCGGTCCTTTGCTTATTCTGAATTAAATGATGCTACCACGAATCAAGCCATTGTGAATCCTACGTCCTTTTTAATGACTCGAACCTCTCCAGTTCCTCCGCCTGGCAAAACCTTTGTCGCCACAAATCTTCGAAAACGGCTGCTTACCTGGGCTCACTCCTCTTCCTTCATGGGTCATCCTGGGGTTCTAAAGACTCTCAAATTTATTCAACAGTCTTATTGGTGGCCACGTCTCAAAGCCGATGTCCAAGAGTTTATAGCAGCATGTCCTAAATGTGCCCAACATAAGAGTCCAAGAAGTACTCCACCAGGTTTATTACATCCATTATCCATACCCAAACAACCATGGACTCATATCTCAATGGATTTCGTGACCGATCTACCTCCATCAAAAGGCGAAATACCATTTGGGTGATAGTGGATCGATTTTCGAAAATGGCACATTTCATTCCATTAACTGGATTACCATCAGCCCCTTTACTAGCCAGATTGTTCATCTCTGAAATCTTCAAGTTGCATGGCCTTCCTCGAGAGATCATCTCTGATCGGGGAACACAGTTTGTGGCCAAGTTTTGGAGGTCCCTTTGTTCAATCTTTAAATGTCACGTTGAATTTTTCTTCTGCATATCATCCTCTGACAGATGGACAAACTGAGAGAGTAAACCAAGACCTTGAAACACTTCTCCGGCTATATATATCGTCCTCACAGGATGACATTGGCAGAATTTGCTCATAATAATCTCTTCCATTCATCTTCAGAATCTACGCCCTTTTATATTAACTTCGGCTTTCATCCTCGTGTGCCAGAGTTCCATCCATTGCCAGCCCTAGAGGTTCCAGCAGCAGATCAAGAGCTTCAACGTCTATCTAGAATCTGAAGTTGTGTGCGTAAGTCGTTGGTCAAAACTTCCGCTCGTTATAAATCTTTTGCAGATAGAAAACGTAAAGCTGTACCGAATTACAAGGTGGGAGACCAAGTTTGGATTTCTACTCGCAATCTCAGGTTCAAAGTTCCTTCTAAGAAATTTGCTCCCAAGTTTATTGGTCCATTCCCCATTGTAAAGGTACTCAACCCTGTGTCATACAAAGTCAAGTTGCCACCGTCTTTGAGAATTCCTAACGCCTTTCATACATCTTTATTGAAGCCTTTGATTCTCAATAAGTTCCATACTACCCAGTCCAAATCTCCTAAAGTTCACTCTTTGCAGGATGAGGAATTTGAAGTTAAAGAGATTGTGGACTCACGTTCCCGATATGGACGTTTACAGTTTTTGGTCGACTGGAAGGGTTACGGTCTGGAGGAGAGATCCTGGGTTTTCTCTGAAGATGTTCATGCTCCAAGACTAGTACAGAAATACTTCTCCAAAAATCCTGATAAGGTTCAAAGGTGTTCGGAGACCACCCTTAGAAGAAGGGGTACTGTCACGAACCGGTCTCTCACCTCTGCGGGTTCTGGGGTTCATCCGTTGCCAGTGCGGTTGCTCGCGGTGCTGTGCGCCCGTGTGGGGACGCGGCGTGATCAGTGGCACAGGTAATGCTGAGTCATGGGAACTGGGAGTGCGGGGACCAAATGGCCTAAGGCACTGTGGTGTGTCTGCTGTATAGGAGGTGGCCATGTTGGAGACCAAATAGGTAATACAGAGCACTTGTGAAAACACCTGTGGGCAGGTGTAAGCCAATCCCGTGCTTGTGCTGCCTTTAAGTAGGCTGGGATTACGTTACTCTGGGCCAGTGCTTTGTTGTATCAACGCTATGCCCTAGCTCTGAGCTCCCTCCGTGCATTCCTGTGTGATTCCCGTGGTCCAGATATCGCCTCCGTTCCCAGAGGTCCGTCTGCAGCCTTCACTGCTAAAAGATCCACCGGCTCTCCGCTGTGCTGTCAGTTAATTGCACACCTACTGGAAACAGTTGGATTCCCAGAGTCTTGCATGAGGTTACCTTGTCTGCCTGTTTTCAACCATACAAAGTTTGGAGGATTCCACTACCCTCAGCTGTTCATTTGTTCTACTCTGCATTTAACCCGTTCATCACCTTGTCATCTGCTACAGTTTCACAGTGATCTCCAGAACCCGCAAGTAACCCAATTCAGTACTTTTATTTTTCTATGTTGCCATAACAAGGATAATTCTTCACAGCCTCTCAGTTAACTCTCAAAACTTCATTGCAAATCCTTACAGTTATTTCTTCATGTCTGCATTACCCAGTTAAACACATTCTACAGTTCAGCATCAAAGCTTGTTTATATTTGGACAATTCAACATTTATTCATCAGCTTGTTTTGCATACAGTTCCATGAACATTTCTTTTATTTGTCTTTGAGTTTTTTCCTGCATATTATTTCTGCCATTCCTGCAATACTTCAGTATAATATGATGATTAACAACTTGTCGTTTAACACTTTACTGAATTGTTATTTTTAATAAATATATGAAACGGAACTTTCTTCGTCCTCCCTGCTTCCATTTCCCACCAGCACCTACACCTGTGGTTGGCCCCGGGTTAACGGATTCACAAAAACACCCGGACCTGACAAGCATCTAGCATTGACAAGGTTATTGACAAATTTGTAGCAAGAGGGTACAACTTGACATTACTTAAACAACAGAAGGCCGAGGTTTTGGCAATTAGTAGGGTACAACTCCTCACACCAAAAATAAAAACACAGGATTCAGTAATTCCATGGAAGATGGAGTTTTCTTCATCCAGTCAGGTTGTGCAACGAGCCAGCCTTATGGCCCATTGTTTCAACAGATAGCGACTTGCCATGTTTTAAACACAGGCGTCCAATGGCCTGTTACACAAGGGGACGTAATATTAAAGATATGGTCGTACATATGGACATTACTGGTTTCAAAAACCCTATTCCGACCACCCATTTTCTTACCAAACCACATGGCTGTTACAAATGCCCACGTTGTACAACCTGCTCCCATATGATTACAGGTCCCTCTTTTAAACATCCGCATTCATCAAAAATGTATTCCATCAAACAGACCCTGTCTTGCTTATCCACATACGTTGTATATATCATCATATGTCCATGCCAGCTATATTATGTGGGAAAAACAATTAGAACGGCTAGGGAACGTATGGCTTTACACCGTTCCTCGATTAGCAAGGCGATAACCAATGGTACTTCCGATCAACCCGTAGCCAGACACTTTTTACAAGCGAAACATCCATTATCTTCATTGAAATATATGCTCATCGACCACATTCCACCATCACTACAAAGGGGGCGACCGGAATGGTAAACTCCTACGGTGTGAGACTAAGTGGATACATCTTTTGAACACAGTCTGGCCATCAGGACTAAACGAACGTCACAATTGGAATGCTTTCCTGTAAAAGTCAAGAGGACTTTTCCATAGATATAATTTCTTTGTTATTTATCTTAGTTTGTCTCCTCATGCTTCTCCAACCATGCTGACTTGTCTCCACTTATTTGTTTTTTCCATGCTTTTTTCTTACACTGTCTATTATTTTCTTCGGGTCACTGCACAGTCACATCATTTCTACTGCCCTCCATTCTATTCTCCTCTTGTTTCTGCCCTTTTCCCTTGTTTTCCTTCTTTTCCCATTCGCACCACATTCAAGTTCACCTTCATTTTCATCTTTACATCCACGTTCACGCTTATCATTTACTTCATTTTCATCCTTTATCTTTATTTCTTTATCATATTTTTTTTTTTTTACTTTTTACATTTTTTTACATTTTTACTTTTCAGTTTTTTATTCTTTATTTTTTATTCTTTATATTTTTTTCTTTATTTTTTTGGTTTTCATTTTTTCACTTGTTTTTTATTTTTTTCATTTTTTCAAGTTTATTTTTTTATTTTCTTTCGCTCATTTTTTCTTCTTTATTTTTCATTTTTTAGCTTTTATTTCCCATTTTATTTAATTTTCAAGTTTCATTCTTTTCTCAACACTTACATTTATTCCTTATTTTGATTTATTATTATTGATTTTCTTTTCTTTTTCACTATTTTACATCATTCACTATTTTTCGTTTATTCTTCACCCACTTTCCACTTTTATCTTTTCTCATTTTACTACGTTTTCACATGTTCTCCCCAGCGTTTAGCGTTCATGCCTATGAATTATTATTCTACATGTTTATAGTATATATTTAACATAGTGCATCCCCAGAGAGGTTGTGTCTGTACCGGGGCTCCTATGTTGGGTACCACTTGCATTGGATACCATATGTGGCAGGTTATTGTTCTATATGATTGTGTGCACAGTTATTGTAATTTATGATTGTCACTAGCATCCACTGCCAATGTTTGTGTTTTCCATGCCTGCGGAGGGAGCCGGTAAGGCAAATCAGCGCCTGGCATTTGGTTTCCAGGCAACCAGTACATGTTACCATTGATAACGCGTGAGGGAGTGCCGAGAGTGACAGGTAACTGGGGGATCGGCGTCACGGCTCTCCGCCACCGGGTAACATAGGACGCGTTGCCAGGGGTGTGTCCGGATCCAGGTGGCTGACGTCACCTGAAGTGGATGGCGCGCGGCCGCTGAACGGAACCGGCTCTCTCCTCGGGTGGGCGTTCTCTCCTATTTAGGTGAGTGCTTTTCATTTACTGTATTTTGGTCTGCTAACTACCAGGTTCTGAGGGCGGTGCCCGTGTAGCACCGAAACGTCAACCTCTTATGTAGTTTTGTCACAGCTTTTCAACCGCATGTTTTATCACTAAATTCTTTTTCAACACTTGGAGTGCCGCAGTCTATGCTTTCTTTTATATATATATATATATATATATATATATATATAAACAAACAGTATTCCCACTATGTGGAAAAGACAGCACACTCCAATTAAATATTTCAAAAAAGTCAAAAAGTGTTTGCCTGGTGTAGTCTTTTTCCTCTTCCTCTGCCCCGGGGCAGAAATGAGTGGCCTTTTGCTCGCTTGTTCTTATGGGAACGAAAGGACTGAGTTTGAAAAGACGGTGTCTTTTTCTGCTGAGAGGTGACCTGGGGTAAAAAGGTGGACTTTCCAGCCGTTGCCGTGGCCACCAGGTCCGATAGACCGACCCCACTATGGGCCCCATCTCTCTTTGATTGGACTCTGACTGGCACCCCACCATTTACTATTTTGTGAGAGTGCAGGGATCTCCCTCTATATATATATATATATATATATATATATATAAAAGCACTGTCCACTATGGATAGCCCAGAAATATAGACTCCAAAGTACTGGCGGCACTCGGAGGCTTAAAGAACGTGAAAACCCCTTTTACAGGTTGTGTTTATTCAGTGTGACATTTCGCCTTGGATGCCCTTCGTAAACAACAGGACATCGGACAAGGGGGGTTCTATTGTAATTTAAGACACCCTTGTCAATATTGCAGAATTTGAAAGGCTCCTCAATGATATAGAAGCCTACTGCATGCTTCAAGGAGATCCCACAATCACCTACAAACAGGAACTTGAAGGTATTTTGAAGCAAGCGCTGGATCAGGGACTCCTCACTCAAGCTATATGTGATAAATGAAACATTGCGTATCCCGTGATCCCCTTGTTTTATACCATGCCCAAAGTACATAAGGACACTCAGAGGCCCCCTGGCAGACCTATCATCTCAGCCAGGGTCTCTGTACGAGCCTATTGCAATATTCTTGGGCACTTGTCTACGGCCTTGTATTTAAAATACATTTTACCCACTTGAAAGACTCCAGCAAATTTGCACAGATTGCCAAAGTTCTGGAGAACACAACACTGGTGACTCGGGACGTTGCTAGTCTTTATACATGTAATTCCCATAAAGCGGGGTTGGAGACTGTAAGACGACTTATATTGGGTAATGTGCAAGATACTGGCCCAGATATTGATCTTTTTTACTGAAATTTACATTGAAACATAACTATATTCTTTTCAATGGACAGTTTTTCAGACAACCAACTGGATGTGCGATGGGTTCGGCTGTAGCACCATCTTTCACCAACTGCTACATGTGGGAGGTGGAAAAGGGCCTATTTTTTGAAGAGGCAGCCATCACAGAAGATTTTACTCTTTATTATTCTGGCATGGTGAGCTAGATATCCTTATGGAGGTGGTAAAAAATAAAAAAGAATCGAGTAGCCCCCATTAAGTTAACCCTACCCGCCCATCAGAGATCTGTTATCTAGATATCTTAAACAGACTAGCGAATGGAACCATTAGTGCCTCACTCTATGCAAAACCCAGTGACCGCATTACCGTACCATGATAGTTTCCACCCAGACCCCACTATACAAGGTCTGCCATATTCACAGTTTTTATGGGATTGTAGAGCCAACAGTGACCCCCTCAAGTATTGAGAAACAACTAGACAAATGGTTATTAAGATAATAATGAGAATATTCCACTGATAGGTACTTATTTAAGCAAGGAAGTAGTCTGTGACTGATTAAAACATTTAAAGATTAATAAGTCACCAGGTCCCGATGGTATTCACCCAAGGGTTCTAATGGAGCTTCACTCTGAACTTGCAAAACCGCTATTTTTGATCTTTAAGGATTCAGTAATATCAGGTATGGTTCCCAAAGACCGGCGTATAGCGGAAGTAGTGCCTATATTCAAAAAGGGAAGTAAAGCTGAACCAGGTAATTATAGACCAGTTAGTCTTACATCTATAGTGGGGAAAGTATTGGAAGGTATTCTAAGAGATTGTACTCAGAAGTTCCTTGAAGTCAGTAAGGTCATTAAAAGGAATCAACATGGTTTATGTAGGACAGATCCTGTCAAACCAACTTACTTGGCTTTTATGAAACAGTAAGCGCAAACCTAGATCAGGGTAAAGAGGTGGATGTAATCTTTTTAGATTTTGCCAAAGCATTTGACACTGTACCACACATGAGACTTATCTACAAGCTACAAGAATCAGGGCTAGGAAGCACTTGGGTCAAAAACTGGTTATATAATATGGAGCAGCGCGTTGTGGTTAATGGATCTTTTTCAACTTGGACTGAAGTACTAAGTGGTGTGCCGCAAGGCTCAGTATTAGGACCACTATTGTTCACTTATTTTCATTAATGACCTAACAGAAGGTATAGAGAGCATGGTGTAAATTTTTGTAGATGATACCAAATTGTGTAAAGTTATAAATGCGGAGGGGGATGCTGAGTCGCTTCAGAACGACTTAGTTAAATTAGAAGCTTGGGCAGCGAAATGGAGAATGCGCTTCAATACAGACAAGTGTAAGGTAATACACTGTGGTAACAAGAACAAAAATAACACCTACCTACTAAATGGGGTAAAATTAGGGGATTCTGTATTGGAAAAGGACTTAGGTGTCCTCATAGACAGCAAACTAAGCAGTAGTACCCAAAGTAGGAGTGCAGCAAAGAAGGCTAATAAGATATTAGCATGCATAAAACGGGGAATTGATGCTAGGGACGAGAGTATTATACTCCCGTTATATAAATCACTTGTGAGGCCACACCTTGAATACTGTGTACAATTCTGGGCACCTTACTACAAAAAGGATATCCTGGAGCTAGAAAAGGTTCAAAGGCGGGCGACCAAACTAATTAAGGGTATGGAGACGCTGGAATACGAGGAAAGGCTTGCAAGACTAGGCATGTTTACACTGGAAAAGAGGAGATTAAGAGGGGACATGATCAATATTTACAAATATATAAGGGGACAATATACAGATCTTGCGCAGGACCTGTTTTTGGTTAGATCAACAGAGAGAACTCGTGGACACTCGCTCAGGTTAGAGGAGAGGAGATTCCGCACAATAGGTAAAGGCTTTTTTACGGTAAGGACGATACGTGTTTGGAATTCCCTGCCTGAGGGAGTTGTAATGGCCGACTCAGTCAACACCTTTAAGAATGGGTTAGATAAATTCCTAATGGATAAGGATATCCAGGGTTACGGGGCATAGTCACGCACTATGGTTATTATAAAAAGAGGGATAAAACGTAACGGCAGACATCAGTATCAGTCAAAATTTTATACAAAATAATCGTGCATAGGAGACCACAAATAGGTTGAACTCGATGGACAATTGTCTTTTTTCAACCTTAGATACTATGTTACTATGTAACTAAGATTTGTGGAGTGGGGTTATCCCCCACATGAGCTACAAAAAGCAAGAACCAAAGTATGTTTTGGGTGCGCACAGCAATCAACTATGGTTGAAGACACCCCTGTCTACCCTAACTAAGGTTATTCCCAGGATAAAAACAAAAAGGCTGATTCTGTGGGTAAATGAGTAGAGTAGACCACAGTACTAAATTTATGGGGAAGAGACCCTAAACTGCACACTCTGTCTGCTAGTAATGAGAGGTGCTACCTTGCTGAGACCTGTAGTGTCACACACAAAGAGAATGAGTGCAGGTGCACTATTCAAACATTTCTAGTTCAAATAGCAATACATTTTGCAATACATTTTTCTCTGACGTCCTAGTGGATGCTGGGACTTCCGTAAGGACCATGGGGAATAGCGGCTCCGCAGGAGACTGGGCACAAAAGTAAAAGCTTTGAGACTACCTGGTGTGCACTGGCTCCTCCCCCCATGACCCTCCTCCAAGCCTCAGTTAGATTTTTGTGCCCGGCCGAGAAGGGTGCAATCTAGGTGGCTCTCCTGAGCTGCTTAGAGTAAAAGTTTAGACTTAGGTTTTTTTTTTTTTTTTTTTCAGTGAGTCCTGCTGGCAACAGGCTCACTGCATCGAGGGACTAAGGGGAGAAGAAGCGAACTCACCTGCGTGCAGAGTGGATTGGGCTTCTTGGCTACTGGACATTAGCTCCAGAGGGACGATCACAGGTTCAGCCTGGATGGGTCCCGGAGCCGCGCCGCCGGCCCCCTTACAGAGCCAGAAGAGCGAAGAGGTCCGATGAAATCGGCGGCAGAAGACGTTCCCGTCTTCAACTAAGGTAGCGTACAGCACTGCAGCTGTGCGCCATTGCTCTCAGCACACTTCACACTCCGGTCACTGAGGGTGCAGGGCGCTGGGGGGGGAGCGCCCTGAGACGCAATAAAACACATAAATACCTTAGGATGGCAAAAGAAATACATCACATATAGCTCCTGGGCTATATGGATGTATTTAACCCCTGCCAGTTTTCCAGAAAAAAGCGGGAGAAAAGGCCGCCGTGAAGGGGCGGAGCCTATCTCCTCAGCACACAAGCGCCATTTTCCCTCACAGCTCCGCTGGAAGGACGGCTCCCTGACTCTCCCCTGCAGTCCTGCACTACAGAAACAGGGTAAAACAAGAGAGGGGGGGCACTATTGGCAGCTAATATAAAACAGCAGCTATAAAAGGGAGAAACACTTATATAAGGTTATCCCTATATATATATATAGCGCTCTGGTGTGAGCTGGCAAACTCTCCCTCTGTCTCCCCAAAGGGCTCGTGGGGTCCTGTCCTCTATCAGAGCATTCCCTGTGTGTGTGCTGGGTGTCGGTACGATTGTGTCGACATGTATGAGGAGGAAAATGATGTGGAAGCAGAGCAATTGCCTGTGTTAGTGATGTCACCCCCTAGGGAGTCGACACCTGACTGGATGGTTGTATTTAAAGAATTACGTGACAATGTCAGCACTTTGCAAAAGACTGTTGACGACATGAGACAGCCGGCAAATCAATTAGTGCCTGTCCAGGCGTCCAAGACACCGTCAGGGGCGCTAAAACGCCCGTTACCTCAGTTGGTCGACACAGACCCAGACACAGATACTGAATCCAGTGTCGACGGTGACGAGACAAACGTAATGTCCAGTAGGGCCACACGTTACATGATCACGGCAATGAAGGAGGCATTGAACATTTCTGACACTACAAGTACCACAAAAAAGGGTATTATGTGGGGTGTGAAAAAACTACCAGTAGTTTTTCCTGAGTCAGATGAATTAAATGAGGTGTGTGATAAAGCGTGGGTTTCCCCCGATAAAAAACTGCTAATTTCTAATAAATTATTGGCACTATATCCTTTCCCGCCAGAAGTTAGGGCGCGTTGGGAAACACCCCCTAGGGTAGATAAGGCGCTCACACGTTTATCAAAACAAGTCTCCTGATACGGCCGCCCTCAAAGAACCAGCTGATAGAAGGCTGGAAAATATCCTAAAAGGTATATACACACATACTGGTGTTATACTGCGACCAGCAATCGCCTCAGCCTGGATGTGCAGCGCTGGAGTGGCGTGGTCGGATTCCCCGACTGAAAATATTGATACCCTGGATAGGGACAGTATATTATTAACTATAGAGCATTTGAAAGATGCATTACTATACATGCGTGATGCACAGAGGGATATTTGCACCCTGGCATCAAGAGTGAGTGCTATGTCCATCTCTGCCAGAAGAGCGTTATGGACGCGACAGTGGTCAGGTGATGCGGATTCCAAACGACATATGGAAGTATTGCCGTATAAAGGGGAGGAGTTATTTGGGGTCGGTCTATCGGACCTGGTGGCCACGGCAATGGCTGGAAAGTCCACCTTTTTACCCCAGGTCACCTCTCAGCAGAAAAAGACACCGTCTTTTCAAACTCAGTCCTTTCATTCCCATAAGAACAAGCGAGCAAAAGGCCACTCATTTCTGCCCCGGGGCAGAGGAAGAGGAAAAAGACTACACCAGGCAGCCTCCTCCCAGGAGCAGAAGCCATCCCCTGCTTCTGCCAAGTCTGCAGCATGACGCTGGGGCTTTACAAGCGGACTCAGGCACGGTGGGGGCCCGTCTCAAAAATTTCAGCGCGCAGTGGGCTCACTCGCAAGTGGACCCCTGGATTCTGCAGGTAGTATCACAGGGGTACAAATTGGAATTCGAGACATCTCCCCCTCGCCGGTTCCTGAAGTCTGCTCTACCAACATCTCCCTCCGACAGGGAGGCAGTATTGGAAGCTATTCACAAGCTGTATTCCCAGCAGGTGATAATCAAGGTACCCCTCCTACAACAGGGAAAGGGGTATTATTCCACGCTGTTTGTGGTACCAAAGCCGGACGGCTCGGTGAGACCAATTTTAAATCTAAAATCTTTGAACACTTACATAAAAAGGTTCAAATTCAAGATGGAGTCACTCAGAGCAGTGATAGCGAACCTGGAAGAAGGGGACTATATGGTATCTCTAGACATCAAAGATGCTTATCTCCATGTCCCAATCTACCCTTCTCACCAAGGGTACCTCAGGTTTGTGGTACAAAACTGTCATTATCAGTTTCAGACGCTGCCGTTTGGATTGTCCACGGCACCCCGGGTCTTTACCAAGGTAATGGCCGAAATGATGATTCTTCTTCGAAGAAAAGGCGTCTTAATTATCCCTTACTTGGACGATCTCCTGATAAGGGCAAGGTCCAGGGAGCAGTTAGAGGTCGGAGTAGCACTATCTCAGGTAGTGCTACGTCAGCACGGGTGGATTCTAAATATCCCAAAATCACAGCTGATTCCAACAACACGTCTACTGTTCCTAGGGATGATTCTGGACACAGTCCAGAAAAAGGTGTTTCTCCCGGAGGAGAAGGCCAGGGAGTTATCCGAGCTAGTCAGGAACCTCCTAAAACCAGGCCAAGTGTCAGTGCATCAATGCACGAGAGTCCTGGGAAAAATGGTGGCTTCTTACGAAGCGATTCCATTCGGAAGATTCCATGCAAGAACTTTTCAGTGGGATCTGCTGGACAAATGGTCCGGATCGCATCTTCAGATGCATCAGCGGATAACCCTATCTCCAAGGACAAGGGTGTCTCTCCTGTGGTGGTTACAGAGTGCTCATCTTCTAGAGGGCCGCAGATTCGGCATTAAGGATTGGATGCTGGTGACCACGGATGCCAGCCTGAGAGGCTGGGGAGCAGTCACACAGGGAAGAAATTTCCAGGGCTTGTGGTCAAGCATGGAAACGTCTCTTCACATAAATATCCTGGAACTAAGGGCCATTTACAATGCCCTAAGTCAAGCAAGGCCTCTGCTTCAGGGTCAGTCGGTATTGATCCAATCGGACAACATCACGGCAGTCGCCCACGTCAACAGACAGGGCGGCACAAGAAGCAGGAGGGCAATGGCAGAAGCTGCAAGGATTCTCCGCTGGGCGGAAAATCATGTGGTAGCACTGTCAGCAGTGTTCATTCCGGGAGTGGACAACTGGGAAGCAGACTTTCTCAGCAGACACGACCTCCACCCGGGGGAGTGGGGACTTCACCCAGAAGTCTTCCAACTGATTGTAAACCGTTGGGAAAAACCAAAGGTGGACATGATGGCGTCCCGTCTCAACAAAAAAACTGGACAGATATTGCGCAAGGTCAAGGGACCCTCAGGCAATAGCGGTGGACGCTCTGGTAACACCGTGGGTGTACCAGTCGGTGTATGTGTTCCCTCCTCTGCCTCTCATACCAAAAGTACTGAGAATCATAAGAAAGAGAGGAGTAAGAACTATACTCGTGGCTCCGGATTGGCCAAGAAGAACTTGGTACCCGGAACTGCAAGAGATGCTCACGGAGGATCCGTGGCCTCTACCTCTAAGAAAGGACCTGCTCCAGCAGGGACCTTGTCTGTTCCAAGACTTACCGCGGCTGCGTTTGACGGCATGGCGGTTGAACGCCGGATCCTGATGGAAAAAGGCATTCCAGATGAAGTCATCCCTACCCTGATCAAAGCCAGGAAGGATGTCACCGCGAAACATTATCACCGCATTTGGCGAAAATATGTTGCGTGGTGTGAGGCCAAGAAGGCCCCCACAGAGGAATTTCAACTGGGTCGTTTCTTACATTTCCTGCAAGCAGGACTGTCTATGGGCCTAAAATTAGGATCCATTAAGGTTCAAATTTCGGCCCTGTCGATCTTCTTCCAGAAAGAACTGGCTTCAGTGCCTGAAGTTCAGACGTTTGTCAAGGGGGTACTGCATATACAGCCTCCTTTTGTGCCACCAGTGGCACCTCAATGTAGTTTTAGGGTTCCTAAAATCACATTGGTTTGAACCACTCACCACTGTGGACTTGAAATATCTCACATGGAAAGTGGTAATGCTGTTAGCCCTGGCTTCAGCCAGGCGTGTCTCAGAATTGGCGGCTTTATCATATAAAAGCCCTTACCTAATTTTTCATTCAGACAGGGCAGAATTGAGGACTCGTCCTCAATTTCTCCCTAAGGTGGTTTCAGCGTTTCACATGAACCAACCTATTGTGGTACCTGCGGCTACTAGGGACTTGGAGGACTCCAAGTTACTGGACGTAGTCAGGGCCCTGAAAATATATGTTTCCAGGACGGCTGGAGTCAGAAAATCTGACTCGCTGTTTATCCTGTATGCACCCAACAAGCTGGGTGCTCCTGCTTCTAAGCAGACGATTGCTCGTTGGATTTGTAGTACAATTCAGCTTGCGCATTCTGTGGCAGGACTGCCACAGCCAAAATCTGTTAAAGCCCATTCTACAAGGAATGTGGGCTCATCTTGGGCGGCTGCCCGAGGGGTCTCGGCTTTACAACTTTGCCGAGCAGCTACTTGGTCAGGGGCAAATACGTTTGCAAAATTTTACAAATTCGATACCCTGGCTGAGGAGGACCTGGAGTTCTCTCATTCGGTGCTGCAGAGTCATCCGCACTCTCCCGCCCGTTTGGGAGCTTTGGTATAATCCCCATGGTCCTTACGGAAGTCCCAGCATCCACTAGGACGTCAGAGAAAATAAGAATTTACTTACCGATAATTCTATTTCTCGTAGTCCGTAGTGGATGCTGGGCACCCATCCCAAGTGCGGATTGTCTGCAATACTTGTATATAGTTATTGTTGCAAAAATCTGGTTATTTTTGTTGTGAGCCATCTTTTCAGAGGCTCCTTCGTTTATCATACTGTTAACTAGGTTCAGATCACAGGTTGTACGGTGTGATTGGTGTGGCTGGTATGAGTCTTACCCGGGATTCAAAATCCTTCCTTATTGTGTACGCTCGTCCGGGTACAGTATCCTAACTGAGGCTTGGAGGAGGGTCATGGGGGGAGGAGCCAGTGCACACCAGGTAGTCTCAAAGCTTTTACTTTTGTGCCCAGTCTCCTGCGGAGCCGCTATTCCCCATGGTCCTTACGGAAGTCCCAGCATCCACTACGGACTACGAGAAATAGAATTATCGGTAAGTAAATTCTTATTTTCAATATGAGACTTTTCGCATAATGGGGGTAATTCCAAGTTGATCGCAGCAGGAAATTTTTTAGCAGTTGAGCAAAACCATGTGCACTGCAGGGGAGGCAGATATAACATGTGCAGAGAGAGTTAGATTTGGGTGGGGTGACTGTGTTCAATCTGCAATCTAATTTGCAGTGTAAAAATAAAGCAGCCAGTATGTACCCTGCACAGAAATAAAATAACCCACCCAAATCTAATTCTTCCTGCACATGTTATATCTGCCTCCCCTGCAGTTCACATGGTTTTGCCCAATTGCTATCAAAAATCCTGCTGCGATCAACTTGGAATTACCCCCAATAATGGCCAAAATTACGAGCTTACCCATCACTTCACAGGGGCAAGAGAATCCAGATAGATTTTTTGTTTGGACTATGTAGCACCCAAAGGCCTTAAAGAGTCACTAGGTCTGATTAACTTCATTTAATTTGCACTTTTATCACTGGGCCTCATTAAGTGTCACCCGTAGATATTGTGTTCATACAACCATTTTAACTTGGTCTGAGAGGGTTTTAGACTTGTTCATGCATTTATGAGCTATACAGTTTGTGATACATATGCCACTTTTTAGCCACTTTACACTTTGTCCACAAGATGGCAGCACTTACAATAGAATAGTGTTGGCCAGATATTACATTGACACCACTGTTCTACATCTAGGGCAGGGATGGGGAACCTTCGGTCCTCCAGCTGTTGTTGAACTACACATCCCAGCATGCCCTGCAACAGTTTTAGCATGACCAAATAGCAAAACTGTTGCAAGGCATGCTGGTATGTGTAGTTCAACAACAGCTGGAGGGCCGAAGGTTCCCCATCCCTGATCTAGGGGGTAATTCCAACATGATCCCAGCAAGAAATTTTTTAGCAGTTGGGCAAAACCATGTGTACTGCAGGAGGGGCAGATATAACATTTGCAGAGAGAATTAGATTTGGGTGGGTTATTTTGTTTCTGTGCAGGATAAATACTGGCTGCTTTATTTTTACACTGCAATTTAGATTGCATATTGAACACACCCCACCCAAACCTAACTCTCTCTGCACATGTTACATCTGCCCCCCCCCCCCCCCCCTGCAGTGCACATGGTTTTGCCCAACTGCTAAAAATTTTCCTGCTGCGATCAACTTGGAATTACCCCCCTATATAGGATAAAATAATTATGTATATTTGCACCTTTCATGCATAGCACTTTCAGTATTTGCAGGTAGGGTGTTTCTATAAATTTATACACATCATTTTTTTTCGTAAATATTATCCTTTTGTAAAGTAATTTCTTATTGTCAAATGTTTTTTTTAATCATGCGCTGAGGCACTTTCGATTGTACACAAGTTTTTAATGTTATTTTCACAATTGAAGCTACTTGTTTTACATGTCACTCAGCGCTGTTATAATGTTGTATACACTGTTTGTTTACAGTACGTCTCCATGGTCCCGGATTACTTCCGGCGGGAAGGAGCTGCTGCAACTGGAATTGCCTGATGTGGTGACCTGACTAGCGGGATCACAGAGAGACCACTGATGGGGAGTCTCCACTGTTGTAATGCTTTAACTATTTATACACCTGCCTATTTGTTGTATCACTTATGTCTTGAGGAAGGGGATACAGTCCCCGAAAGGTCACACTGAATAAACCCACCCTGTAAAAGGTTTTTTTTTTACGCTCTTTAAGCCTTTGAATGCTGACAGTATTTTGGAGTCCGCTGGGTGCACACGGGGAATGAGGGCATATCGGGTCAGTATGGGGGATGTCGTGAGTGCTTCCCTTATTGGTCTATACATAGTTAGATAGCTAATCGTGATCCAACTGCAAAAAGTACGAAAAAGTTGCTGGTGCATGCGCATCACCCATCCTATGCATGCGCCTGCATTTTCAGCGGGCGCCCCCAGAAAATGCGCAGGTGGCGTCAACGCTCCATTTCCAAGACAGAGTGTTGTGGGGGCGAAGGTGGGGAAAAGGGGGCGTGGCATGGGCGTGATTGCCACCATGCCATTTTCCCAGAGACCTGCGCATGCTCACTAAACTCTGGTACAGTGGTAGGGTCCCCTAGTGCCCAGAGTCAAGAGTGCCGCTGACTAGAGGAGGGGGCTCAGAAGGAGACTGCACACAGACCCCTTCCTCTCTGAAGATGCCCCTGCAGAGGTCCTTTCAAAATGTTGCTGTGGGCAGTGTCGGACTGGGGCATGTAGAGCCCACCGGGGGAATGCAGTGGTAGGGGCCCATGTTTAGGGGTGTGGCCAGTCTCTAGAGGGGGTATGCCCAGCCGCCACATTGGTCTGCCTAACCATTTTGCAAGTGTTGGTCCCCTAGATAAATATATACAGTAAATACTGTAGTGCATGCATGATAATGTTCTAGATTAGTAACAGTGCAGTCTGGAACCTGATCCCTAGAGGAGGGCAGTAGGGCCCATCGGTGGTTTCCCCTGTACCCCTGTGGGCTAGTCCAACCCTGACTATGGGGCCTATAAAATACTGGCTACGCTCCTGGTTCAGATAATCTACCTGAGTATGGCCTCCTATGTAGATGATGCATCATCTCTCCACGTGTGTCAATGCAATTGCAGGATGTGAAGAGTTACACATAGGAGAACATCGCAGTGATAATGATGACTAACAGTAAATCACATGTGCGCAATTCAGAGCCGGATTAAGAGGGGGGTCCCGGGGATAAGTACCCCGGGCCCCTTTTTTTCAAAGGGCCCCCCGTCGCCACTGCAGATCGTAACAGAGATCCGATCTGCCGCATTGCGCCGCACTCCCGGGAGCCGCCGCTACACGCAGCGGCAGTGACTTCACTGCCTCTGATGGAAGGTGTCACGAACCGGTTTCTCACCTCTGCGGGTTCTGGGATTCATCCGTTGCCAGTGCGGTTGCTCGCGGTGCTGTGCGCCCGTGTGGGGACGCGGCGTGATCGGTGGCACAGGTAATGCAGAATCTGGGAACTGTGAGTGCGGGGACCAAATGGCCTAAGGCACTGCAGTGTGTCTGCTGTATAGGAGGTGGCCATGTTGGAGACCAAATAGGTAATACAGAGCACTTGTGAAAACACCTGTGGGCAGGTGTAAGCCAATCCCGTGCTTGTGCTGCCTTTAAGTAGGCTGGGATTATGTTACTCTGGGCCAGTGCTTTGTTGTATCAACGCTGTGCTCTAGCTCTGAGCTCTCTCCGTGCATTCCTGTGTGATTCCCGTGGTCCAGATATCGCCTCCGTTCCCAGAGGTCCGTCTGCAGCCTTCACTGCTGAAAGATCCACCGGCTCTCCACTGTGCTGTCAGTTAATTGCTCACCTACTGGAAACAGTTGAATTCCCAGAGTCTTGCATGAGGTTACCTTGTCGGCCTACCATTCAAAGTTTGGAGGATTCCATTTCCCTCAGCTGTTCGTTTGTTCAACTCTGCATTTAACCCATTCATCACCTTGTCATCTACTACAGTTTCACAGTGATCTCCGGAACCCGCAAGTAACCCAATTCAGTACTTTATATTTTCTATGTTGTCATAACAAGGATAATTCTTCACAGTCTCTCAGTTAACTCTCAAAACTCCATTGCAAATCCTTACAGTTATTTCTTCATGTCTACATTATCCAGTTACTCACATTCTGCAGTTCAGCATCAAAGCTTGTTTATATTTGGACAATTCAACATTTATTCATCAGCTTGTTTTTGCATACAGTACCATGAACATTTCTTTTATTTGTCTTTGAGATTTATCCTGCATATTATTTCTGCCATTCCTGCAATACTTCAGTATGATATGATGATTAACAAACTTGTCATTTAACTCTTTACTGGAATTGTTAATTTCAATAAATATATAGAACGGAACTTTCTTTGTCCTCCCTGCTTTCCTCATACCCCAGCACCTACACCTGTGGTTGGTCCCGGGTTAACGGATTCACAAAAACACCCGGACCTGACAGTAAGCACTGGCCACATGGATCCGTCAACTGACCAATTCGCAGGAGGCGGTGCTACGTCAGATATCCTTTCCCGTCTGGAAAACCAGGAGTCTATATAGACACAAATAGTGCAGTTTATGCAAACCATGGCAGATCGTTTAGAGATTCTTCATACGGCTATTAAAACGTCTCAAGTCCAGATTCCAACTCCGGTTGTCCCAGTTACCACTACAGCTTCTCCTGTGACGCTGCCTACGTCCCGCTTGCAGTTACCCTCTCCGAGTAAGTTTGACGGAACTCCAAAACTTTGCAGAGGATTCCTGAATCAATGCGAGATCCAGTTCGAACTGTTATCCGCTAGTTTCCCATCAGCTCGTTCTAAGGTTGCATATATTATTGCTCTCCTCTCCGGTCAGGCTCTGGAGTGGGCATCACCATTATGGGAAAGAGGTGATCCTATCCTCTCTAATTACAAGGAGTTCGTATCATCCTTCCGGAGAATCTTTGACGAACCAGGCAGGACCACCTCAGCATCTTTGGAGATTCTCCGTCTACGTCAAAGTTTACGTCCTGTCAGTCAATATATTATTCAGTTTCGCACGTTGTCTTCAGAGATAAACTGGAATGAGGATGTCACAACTGAGGGCCTGAGCTGACGGAAGGCAGCCTCAGTTGTAGGGGCTGAGATGTACCGGAACCTGGGAGGTTGTATCAGACCCCTGGACATGTAAGTAACATGAAGAGAAACCGCCCGAAGGCGTGACCACGACAACTTGAGTAAAAGTCAATGATATTTATTTATGACAAACTCCATGCATCACAGTAGCAGTAAAAAGAAACATAAAAATCAGCAGAGAAATAATAATACAGTTCCTCGGTACTACAGGGTGGCAGGGGCCACAGAGCTCTGGTGGTATGAGACAGTTCTTATTATCTGCAGGTTGGAAAGTCCTTACCAGGCTCAACTGTAGTAATGAGGAAAGCCCAGGGTCGTACCAGCTGGTGTTCCAGGGAAAGCTGGACTGCTGTAGATAAAATGCTGCTGTGGGTACTGGTTAGAACCAGACAGGTGTTGGCACGGAGTGGATACTGGCTGGAACCAGTTAAATAATAAATAAAGCTTGAGAGCGATGCAATATAGATGAAATGTAGAATTTGAGAGCGGAGAAATAATAATTCCGGTGGAGAGTGGTAAACTGCAGAAAGGACACCGGCCCTTTAAGAGAAGCTGTACACTGCTGGAAGCTGAGCTGGAAGCAGGTGATGTTGTAGCTGGAAACAGGTGAGTCCAGAATGGATCGGAGAGTCAGGCTACACCGCAGATGGAATGCTGGTGCGGGTCTCTATAGCAGAAGTCTGGAGACAGGAGCTGGAACCTGGAAGACAATCACAGGAGAGAGACAAACTGGAACTAGGTTTGACAACCAAAGCACTGACGCCTTCCTTGCTCATGCACAACCTATTTATACCTGCAGCAAGGAAGGCATTGGCTAGGCAATTATGCAAATTAATAATACTGACAACGGATTGGTAGGAATGATCAGCTGACAGAATCCAAGATGGCTGCGCCCATGCAGACACTTGGAGGGAAGTTTGGATTGTAATCCATGTGGTCTGGAAAACAGTAATGGCGGCGCCGGCCACCGGAGACAGGAGACGCCAGGCTGACAGATGCACATCCGACCACGCGGACACAGCGGAGGCCGCGGCTGACGTAATCGCCACTCTGAATGCAGAAGCTCAGGGACGGCGGCGGAGGCCGCGGGAGACGCCATGCCAGATGTATAAGGCGTTACTGTGACTGCGTCCAGAGAGACAGGAGAGGATGCGGGAATGTGCACATCAGGATAACAGATGGGATCCGGTCCTGGAGCGCTGAGCCAGCCTTAGGAGGCATCTGATAGGTAAGAAATGGCGTCCAGATACCCGGATCGTGACAGCACCCCCCCCCTTTAGGAGTGGCCCCAGGACACTTCTTTGGCTTTTGAGGAAACTTGGAATGGAATCTCCGGACCAAGGCAGGAGCATGGACATCAGAAGCATTGGTCCATGAACGTTCCTCAGGGCCATAACCCTTCCAGTCAATAAGATACTGAAGTTGACCGTAACGGTGACGTGAGTCCAGGATCTTGGCTACTTCATACTCAACGCCTCGTTGAGTTTGGACTTTCGGAGTTGGAGGAAGTGAGGAATGAAACAGATTCAAGATTAGCGGTTTCAACAGGGAAACATGGAATGTCCTGGGTATTTTTAT
Organism: Pseudophryne corroboree; assembly: GCF_028390025.1. Lineage (NCBI taxonomy): Eukaryota > Metazoa > Chordata > Amphibia > Anura > Myobatrachidae > Pseudophryne > Pseudophryne corroboree. Next base: position 44,797,187 of record NC_086449.1, on the reverse strand, counting down.
GAAGGGAGGCAACTGGAGTCTGCAAGCAACAGGATTGATGACTTGATCAATTTTAAAAGGACCGATGTAGCGAGGTGCAAACTTCATACTGGGAACTCTTAACCTCAAATTCTTCGTGGATAACCATACCCGATCACCCACCTTGAGAGCAGGAACTGCTCGACGCTTCTTATCCGCAAACTTCTTGTACCTGAACGATGCCTTGAGCAGAGCTGATCGTACGCTCTTCCAGATATTGGCAAACTGATGCAAGGTGATATCCACTGCGGGAACAGAAGTTGCTGGAAGCGGTTGGAACTCAGGGACTTTAGGGTGGAATCCAAAGTTGGTGAAGAATGGTGTTGAAGAAGATGAAGAATGATACTGGTTGTTATGACAGAACTCGGCCCAGGGAAGTAATTGAACCCAGTCATCTTGAGAGGAGGACACATAGATGCGGAGGAAGCACTCCAAGTCCTGATTCACCCTCTCAGTTTGACCATTGGTCTGAGGATGGTAAGCCGTTGAAAACTTTAGCTTGACTTGGAGGACTTGACATAAACTTCGCCAGAATTTGGCTGTGAATTGAACTCCTCGATCTGAGATAATTTCTTCTGGAAGACCGTGGAGTCGAAAGATCTCTTGTATGAATACTTGAGCCAACTTGGAAGCTGATGGAAGACCGGTGAGAGGAATGAAGTGTGCCATCTTGGTGAACCGGTCAACTACCACCCAGATGGTATTAAACTTGTTGCACATGGGCAAATCTGTAATAAAATCCATCGACAAATGGGTCCATGGTCGACGGGGAACAGATAGTGGAACCAGTTGCCCCGCAGGCGACTGGCGGGATACTTTATGTTGAGCACACTTTGGGCAAGATGCAATAAACTCCAAAACGTCATTTTTCAGAGTTGGCCACCAATAGGACCTAGAGATAAACTCCAGGGTTTTTTGGATACCTGTATGTCCGGCAAAGCGGGAAGCATGGGCCCAATGCATGAGCTTCTTCCTTAGTGTCGGCTTCACAAAACTTTTCCCTGATGGGGGCGTAGAGTCCATCCCTACCGTGGAGAATGCCAACGGATTTATAATAGGATGCTTGTCTGAAGACTCTGACTCATTTTCTTGCTCCCATGAGCGGGAAAGGGCATCGGCCTTGCGATTCTGAGAGCCCGGACAGAACTGGAGTTTAAAATCGAACCTGGAAAAGAAAAGTGCCCATCTGGCCTGACGAGGGTTGAGACATTGTGCGCCTTTCAGATATAGAAGGTTCTTGTGGTCTGTAAGGATGATGATTGAATGAGAAGCTCCCTCCAACAGATATCTCCACTCCTCTAGAGCGAGCTTGATGGCTAGCAACTCCTGGTCGCCAATGGCATAGTTGCGCTCCGCTGGGGAGAACTTCCGTGAGAAGAAACTGCAAGGATGTAAATGGCCATCTTTAGCCCTCTGAGATAACACCGCTCCTACTCCAACGGAGGAGGCATCCACCTCTAAGATGAAAGGAGAGTCGATGTCAGGCTGTTTCAGGACAGGCGCAGAGATGAACCTCTGTTTTAAAAGATGAAAAGCTTGCATGGCTTCTTCAGACCACTTGGACGGGTTAGCACCCTTCTTGGTGAAAGCAGTAATAGGCGCCACAATGGTGGAAAAGTCTCGTATAAACTTTCGGTAATAATTGGCGAACCCTAAGAACCTCTGGACCCCTTTGAGGGTTAAGGGTACCGGCCAATTCTGGATTGCTTGTAGTTTCTCAGGATCCATCTCTAGTCCGGAACCGGACACAATGTACCCTAGAAACGGAATGGACTTGACTTCAAAGACGCATTTCTCTAATTTGCAATAGAGATGATTGACACGGAGACGGGACAGAACCTCCTTTACCCAAAAACGATGTTCCTCTAAATTGTTGGCAAAAATGAGGATATCATCTAGACAGACCACGACATGACGGTATAGAATGTCTCTGAAGATCTCATTGACGAAATGCTGGAAGACAGCTGGAGCATTGCTCAATCCGAAGGGCATGACGAGGTACTCATAATGTCCGTCACGGGTGTTAAATGCGGTCTTCCACTCGTCACCCTCACGGATCCGGATGAGATTGTATGCACCTCTCAAGTCCAGCTTTGTAAAGATGGTAGCTCCGCTAACTCTGTCAAAGAGCTCAGTAATCAGGGGTAAAGGATAGCGTTTCTTGATGGTAATGTCGTTCAAACCTCTGTAGTCGATGCACGGCCGCAGACCACCATCTTTCTTTTTTACAAAAAAGAAGCCTGCGCCGGCTGGAGAAGAAGAAGATCGAATGAACCCCTTTGCTAGGTTCTCTTTAATGTATTCCTCCATAGAATGCGTCTCGGGCAGAGACAACGGATAAGTTCGGCCTCGAGGTGGAACCTTCCCTGGAACGAGATCAATCGGGCAGTCCCATTCTCTATGAGGAGGAAGGATATCAGCAGAAGCTTTACTGAACACATCCGTGAAATCTTGATATGGAGGAGGTGGAACATCAGACGACCTGGGGGAGGAAGAACAGACAGGCAACACTTTAAACAAACATGTCTCAGCACAGGAGGGACCCCATGCCAGGATTTGCGTAGTCGTCCAATCAATTGTAGGATTGTGAAGACGGAGCCATGGAAGGCCCAGGACCACAGGATGTGTGGCTCTTGGAATCACTAAAAGTGAAATAAGTTCGGAATGAAGAACTCCCACTCTCAGACGAACTGGTAGAGTCCTTAGAGCAATAACTGTATCAAAAATTTTACTGCCATCCACGGCAGTTAAGGAAAAGGAGGAAGGAAGTCTCTCGGTGGGTAGGGACCACCGTTTAACATAGGCTTCGGTAATAAAGTTCCCAGCTGCTCCGGAATCCAGGAGGGCAATGACGTTCTGATAACGTTGAGCAACTTGAAGCGAGACTGGGAGATTACAATCTTGAGGAGATGGAGAGGAGATCATTACTCCTAGCCGGCCCTCTCCTTGGCGAGCTAGGATTTGGAGTTTCCCGGACGTTTGAGACAGGCATTAATAGTGTGAGACGGAGCTGCACAATACAGACAGAGAAACTCAGAGAGACGTCTTCGGCGCTCAGCAGGAGTTAAACGGGAACGGCCAATTTGCATGGGTTCATCTTTAGTTGGTGACAGTTGGCGAGGAGGAGGAGCAGAAGATTTTGGAGCAGATGATCTTCCACGCTCAGTTGCTCTCTCTCTGAAACGTAAGTCAACTTTCGTACAAAGTGAGATTAGCTCATCTAACTTGGAGGGTAAGTCTCTGGTAGCTAACTCATCTTTAATACGCTCGGATAAACCATGCCAGAATGCAGCATAGAGGGCCTCGTCGTTCCATGCCAGTTCAGATGCCAGGATCTGGAACTGTATAAGATATTGTCCTACAGTACGTGATCCCTGGCGTAAACGGAGAATCTCAGACGAAGCTGAAGTTACCGGGCCTGGCTCGTCGAAGATGCGCCTGAATGTTGACACGAATGCAGTGTAAGAAGATAGCAGGGTGTCGGACCTCTCCCATAACGGTGATGCCCAGTCAAGGGCTGAGCCACTGAGAAGAGAGATGATGTAGGCAATTTTTGTACGGTCACTGGGAAAATTGCCAGGTTGTAGCTCAAACTGAATCTCACACTGGTTGAGAAATCCCCTGCAGAATCTTGGAGATCCGTCAAATTTTGCTGGCGTTGGAAGATGAAGACGTGGAGCAGAAACGGGTAAGGTGGGTGGGGTTATAGTTGGAGTCACTGTGGTTGACGCCCCAGATGCGCCTGATCCATGGAGAGTTGTCTGAATCCCATCCAGCCGAGTAGAGAGATCCTGGAGACAGCGGATGATGTGGCCCTGTGCAGCCTCCTGATGTTCAAGTCGGGCTGCCAGTTCTTGCATCGGCCTGGCCGCTTGATCCTGGTCTCTGGCTGGATTCATTAGGTCAGTGCTTACTGTCACAACTGAGGGCCTGAGCTGACGGAAGGCAGCCTCAGTTGTAGGGGCTGAGATGTACCGGAACCTGGGAGGTTGTATCAGACCCCTGGACATGTAAGTAACATGAAGAGAAACCGCCCGAAGGCGTGACCACGACAACTTGAGTAAAAGTCAATGATATTTATTTATGACAAACTCCATGCATCACAGTAGCAGTAAAAAGAAACATAAAAATCAGCAGAGAAATAATAATACAGTTCCTGGGTACTACAGGGTGGCAGGGGCCACAGAGCTCTGGTGGTATGAGACAGTTCTTATTATCTGCAGGTTGGAAAGTCCTTACCAGGCTCAACTGTAGTAATGAGGAAAGCCCAGGGTCGTACCAGCTGGTGTTCCAGGGAAAGCTGGACTGCTGTAGATAAAATGCTGCTGTGGGTACTGGTTAGAACCAGACAGGTGTTGGCACGGAGTGGATACTGGCTGGAACCAGTTAAATAATAAATAAAGCTTGAGAGCGATGCAATATAGATGAAATGTAGAATTTGAGAGCGGAGAAATAATAATTCCGGTGGAGAGTGGTAAACTGCAGAAAGGACACCGGCCCTTTAAGAGAAGCTGTACACTGCTGGAAGCTGAGCTGGAAGCAGGTGATGTTGTAGCTGGAAACAGGTGAGTCCAGAATGGATCGGAGAGTCAGGCTACACCGCAGATGGAATGCTGGTGCGGGTCTCTATAGCAGAAGTCTGGAGACAGGAGCTGGAACCTGGAAGACAATCACAGGAGAGAGACAAACTGGAACTAGGTTTGACAACCAAAGCACTGACGCCTTCCTTGCTCAGGCACAACCTATTTATACCTGCAGCAAGGAAGGCATTGGCTAGGCAATTATGCAAATTAATAATACTGACAACGGATTGGTAGGAATGATCAGCTGACAGAATCCAAGATGGCTGCGCCCATGCAGACACTTGGAGGGAAGTTTGGATTGTAATCCATGTGGTCTGGAAAACAGTAATGGCGGCGCCGGCCACCGGAGACAGGAGACGCCAGGCTGACAGATGCACATCCGACCACGCGGACACAGCGGAGGCCGCGGCTGACGTAATCGCCACTCTGAATGCAGAAGCTCAGGGACGGCGGCGGAGGCCGCGGGAGACGCCATGCCAGATGTATAAGGCGTTACTGTGACTGCGTCCAGAGAGACAGGAGAGGATGCGGGAATGTGCACATCAGGATAACAGATGGGATCCGGTCCTGGAGCGCTGAGCCAGCCTTAGGAGGCATCTGATAGGTAAGAAATGGCGTCCAGATACCCGGATCGTGACAGAGGAGGCCCTGATCGCCGCGTTTTGGAATGGACTTTCAGAGAGAATCAAGGATGATTTAACTATCCGGGATGTGCCAACTAAACTGGATGAATTGATTTCTCTCTGTAACAAACTTGACCTACGTTACAGGGAGCGAAGTTTAGAGAAATCCAGGGCAGAGCGATCCAGTCCACGTTATCATCCTTGGCCTCGACAAGATTCTTCATCACAGTCTCCGGTAACGACAGAAGAACCTATGCAGATTGGGCGCTCTCGCCTCACAGAGGAGGAACGACTTCGTCGTCGACAGGGTAACCTCTGCATGTACTGTGGGTCCTCCGAACATTTAGTTAAATTCTGCAAACTCCGACCGGGAAACTCTCGCCTCCTAGCTTATTCAAGAGAGGTTAAGCTAGGAGTTACTTTAGAATCACGTTCTGGGAAAGAGCCAACCTTGTCCATTAAATTAGAAGTTCCAAGTTCTACAGTGAAAGTTTCAGCTCTCCTAGATTCCGGGGCAGCCGAGAACTTCATCTCCTCAGCCTTTGTCATACGGTCTAAAGTTCAAACCATGCCTCTGGAAGCAGCAGTTGCTGTTACAGCAGTGGATGGAAGTCGAATTCCAGATGGTATAATTACTCATCGAACCGTATGTCTCAAGATGAAAGTTGGTCTGCTCCATTCCGAATACCTCTCCTTCTACGCAAAGGCGTCACCAGGTGTGGTGACACCCGGTGCGCACCCCTGATGTACTGCCGCGATCGCGGCAAAAAAGGGGCGTGGCCTTACAGCTAGGGGGCGTGGCTTCGCGGGGATACTGGTATCGTCACTCTGGGGGCGTGCCCAGCATCTCCATAGATGCTGGGCTTCCCCCAGAGACGGTCTCAGTGTGCTGTCGGCTCCTCTGCTATGACAGGAGCCGGGTGCTGTAGCGGAATTTCACACTGCAGCACCTGGCTCCTGTCACTACGGAGGAGCTGACATTTGGTGTCACCCCCTCCAGGTGTCACACCCGGGTGCGGGCCGCACCCCCCGCACCCGCCTTGTGACGCCACTGCTTCTACGTGATTCCCAAAGCCTCTCAAGATGTGATACTTGGTTTACCTTGGCTGCAGAAACATAATCCTCAACTTAATTGGCAAACCATGGAAGTCCTTTCGTGGGGTAAATCTTGTACCAAGGACTGTGTAGCTTCAATTGTACCTCTCCGGTCAATTAGCCTTCTCGATCTACCTCCGGTGTATCAATCCTTTGCGGATGTTTCCAGTAAACAAGCAGCAGACTCTCTACCTCCTCATCGCGAATGGGACTGCCCAGTCGTCCTGGGTCCGGGCAAAACCCCTCCTAGGGGACAAATTTATCCACTATCCATCCCAGAGACGCGAGCTATCCGAGATTGGTCCACTCCTACAACTCTCAAGGGGATTCAGCGATTTCTTGGCTTTGCCAATTTCTATAGGAGATTCATTAAGAATTATTCTACGTTAGCTGCTCCCATCACAGCCCTAACTCGCAAGGGAGCAAATCCTACGAACTGGTCTTCTGAAGCAATCAAAGCCTTCTCTGATTTAAAGCAAGCCTTTGTGTCAGCCCCCATTCTTCGACAGCCTGATTTGAATCGTCCCTTTCTACTAGAGGTGGATGCATCTACAGAAGCAGTAGGAGCTGTGTTATCCCAAGTCTTTGAAGATAAAAAAGTCCATCCCTGCGGATATTTCTCCCGTAAGTTCCTCCCGGCCGAGCGTAATTATGCAATCGGTGAGCAAGAATTACTTGCCATCAAGTTGGCATTTGAGGAGTCGAGATACCTTCTAGAAGGAGCACAACATCGCATTACAGTATATACTGATCATAAGAATCTTCTATATCTGCAGTCAGCTCAGTGCTTAAATCCACGACAAGCTCGATGGGCGCTATTCTTCACACGATTTAATTTCAAGCTCACCTATCGTCCAGGATCTCAGAACAAAAAGGCAGATGCCCTTTCTCGGTCCTTTGCTTCTTCTGAATCAAATGATGCTACCACGAATCAAGCCATTGTGAATCCTACGTCCTTT